>NC_058408.1:10717593-10968813 GCF_002201575.2 Neomonachus schauinslandi | reverse complement strand
CTTTCTTTCTTTCTTTCTTTCTTTCTTTCTTTCTTTCTTTCTTTCTTCTTTCTTTCTTCTTTCTTTCTTCTTTCATTTTGTGCAATCGCTACACCCAATGTAGGGCTCAAACTCAGGCTATTTATATAACAAAGGATGAATAAAGAGGTGTGCCACACTCCAAAAGAACAACTCAAATTTTCTATTTTATATAGGCAGAAATCTGGGGAGCATGTGCGGGGATAGACTTTAAGGGATCTGAATCTGATAGGACGGGTGTCCTTAGAAGATGAGGCATCAGAGATCTCTCCCTTTCTCCACACACACAGAGGGAAGGCTGTGTGAGAACACGGTGAGAAAACAGCCACCTGCAAGCCAAGGAGAGAGCTCTCATCAGAAACCAACCATGTTCGCACTTTGATCTTAGTCTTCCAGCCTCTGGAAATGTGGGAAAATAAATGTCTGCTGTTGAAGCCACCCACCCTGGCTGTGGAATCTTGTTTTGGCAGCCCTAGTGGATTAGTACAGGTAACGTAAGGAAATATTTAGAAAACATCACTGGTGTACCAGGCCCATTTCATTTTTTTACTACTTTAAAAAAAACAAACAACTAGGGCGCCTGGGTGACTCAGTTGGTTAAGCGACTGCCTTCGGCTCAGGTCATGATCCTGGAGTCCCAGGATCGAGTCCTGCATCGGGGTCCCCGCTCAGCGGGGAGTCTGCTTCTCCTTCTGACCCTCCTCCCTCTCATGCTGTCTGTCTCTCTCTCTCATTGTCTCTCTCGCAAATAAATAAAATCTTAAAAAACAACAACAACAACAAAAAAAATCAACTAATTTAGGTTTTTTTTTTTTTTTTTTTTTTTTTCATTTTATTTCCAAGGCATTTTTGTGAGCAAACTCAACCCTGGCAGGTTTGAGGATCACTAGCCTGGAAGTGTATTCTCTTTCCAAACAAGAAAGGATGACTAAGGGTTGACTCCTGAGGCCTACAGGGGGCTACTGGAGGGTCTGAGTGAGTATAGCCTGCCTTTCCCACACTCCCTGAACACACATGTTTTGGCAACACAGGGCTGTTTGCTGCTGGCTGATCTTCCTGATTGATCTGTACTCTTCATGTACAACTTTGTCCAGCACCACCCACTGCATCAATGTTCCTGGAGATAGGTCCTCCTGAAAGAACCTGTGTTCCTCTCATCATGGAACTTATATGATGCTTGGTAATTATCTGTATTTACATACATCTTCCCCTGTGGACCAGAAACTTATTGAGAACAAAACTTCTCCCTCCATTCGGTAATTTCCGAAATTAACATGCATTCGAATTTCCTGGGGATCTTGTTAAAAGGCAGGTTCTCATTTAGTAGGGCTGAGGTAGGGCCTGAGACTCTGCATTTCTTCTTCTTTTAAAGTTAGGAATAATTGACATACAACATTCCATGATCGTAAGGTGTACAACACAATGATTTGTTCAATATTTGTATATATAGAAAGATAATCACCGCAGTAAGTCTGGTTACCATCCATCGCTATACATGGTTACAGATTTGCTTTTCTTGTGATGAGGACTTTTAAGATTTACACTCCTAACAACTTTCAAATATGCAATACAGTATTATTAAGTAGTCACCGTGCTGTCCATTACATCCCCGTGACTTACTGTGTAACTAACAGCACATTTGCACCTTTTCCCTCCATTCTCCCATTTTGCCCTTCACCAACCCATGCATCTGACAACCACTGATCTGTACTTCATTTCATTGTGCTTTGCTTTATTGCACTTCATAGATTCTGCTATTTTTACAAACTGAAGGTTCGTGGCAACCCTGCATTGAACAAGTCTACTGGCAGCATTTTTCTAACAGCATCTGCTCACTTCATGTCTCTGTGTCACAGTTTGGTAGTACAGTATTTTAAACATTTTCATTATTATTGTATTTGTTAGGGTGATCTGTGATCAGTGATCTTTGGTGCTATTACTGGAATTGTTTTTGGGTGCCATGAACAGTGCCCATATAATACGGCAAACTTAATTACTGGTAAATGTTGCCTGTGTTCTGACCGCTCCACTGACCAGCCTGAAACTGCATTTCTAACAAGCTCCCATAATGATATGAATGGCATTGGTTGTTGTCCCACAATGAGTAGCAAGGATTTTTTTTGTGTGTTCTTTTGTGCTTTTTGGATCCAGGACAATATGGTTGATTGTGCTGATGTAAAAGGAAGCTATTAGCTATGATTCCAGGGGCTTTCAATTCTGGCTTCACATTAGAATCACAGGAGGAGGCTTTAGACAATTATATTGCCTGGGTCCCACCCCAAGGGCTTTTGACCTAATTAGTTTGGAGTGGAGCCTGGGCATTGGTAGATTTTAAAGCTTGAACGTGCCCCTTGGTTTGAGAACCACTGGATGAGGCTGTCAATCTTTGAAGATGGGGATTCTCCTTATAATTCCCAGGCCCATCACATGGCCGGGTGTACTGGAGCCACTTAATAGAAGTTGGTCAAGTAAATTAACTCCTTTATCTTGGCTCAGGTTCAGTGTTTCTAAGATATTTCAGGGTGGGCAGGACATTTTCTTAAAAAGGAAGGTGGTGCTGGAAGTGACACATTTATGAGGTGACAAAGTCAAGGGTGAGAGTGTCAGGGGACTCTGAATTAGAAAGTAAGCCGGCCCTAGTGACATCTTATGACTCATAGTGGGGGGTAGAGGGGCCTCGCTAAGGACGTCAGGCCCTTTTCAGGGTACCACAAGAAAGCTAGCTTTGCCCAGATTATAGTACAAGTAACCCCCTTTAACACTGAGAGGCCCCCTTCTCGCAATGATCACATTTGAATGAACCAGTTTGTTGCTGAGTCCATTTATGTATTTTTACATATTGGACATAGATGTAAGCAGGAAACCAAACTTACTGATGTCTAGGCATCCTAGAAAAGAGGATTATTTGGAAACCTCTACTGACCTCCAAAGAATTTTATTTTAAATGATAAAATTTCAAATGCTGAGAAGATTAGGACAGCCTCTAAGAGAGGCTTTGATAATAAAGAAAGAAAGAAACAATGGCCCAGGAAGGTCTTGGTACCAGAAGAAGGGGCAAAACCGTTACTTGGGAAGTAGGTTGGCGTAAAGGCTGCTTTGAGTCCAGTGGCTTCTGGGAACATCCAGGGGAGCAGGTCCAGCCAAGTGTCCAGTGGCCGGAGGCAGACTTATGCCGGAGCCAGAGCAGACCAGCTCATGAGAACCTGTTGTTAAATTTTCAGGAGTACTGTGAGCCAGTTATTAAACACCACCATTATTAAAATTTAAGTTATAAAAGTTACCCTAGAATAAATTATATGTAAAAAAAAAAAACCCTCACAAATACTCAAACCTCTTTACTTCCTAATTGTTTTACCACATTTTGCTATTAGGGATGCTCTGGAGCTTATTTAGGTTTCTTGTGACTTCATGGTGGAAATACTATCGAACAGTGTGCTCTTGCACATTTCCTTCGGACTCTGCATTCAGCGACATCATGGTAGAAGCCTGAGTACTTACACCATGGAAACAAATAAATGATGTAGATGAGGATCTGATTCATCATTTGGTTGACTGTCTAGTCTTAGGAAAGTGATGGAGACAATGTTAAAAATTTATATGAGGTCAATATTAAATAAACTCATATTAAAGAGTACATAGTATCTTAACTGTTACAGTACAAATAGGACAAAACACTGATGCAATAATTCCAGGATTTGAAAACTGTAATCTGGGTTAGCAAAGCAGTAACTCAAGTAATTGACAAATGAATGACATTTGGATATGACTTTCACTTTCCTTTTACTCATTAACTTGTTAATAACATAAGGGAAAATTTAACCAACACTTCGTGTGAAAAAGATGCTGGTTGGTCAGTTGAAGCTGGAGGTTGACTATGGATAAAATAGTTTAGCAAAGATCACTGAAAGCTTTCTGTGAGACTCAATTGTTTATATAGAAATGACAATGCAGCATATTGTATATTTTACCATTATTTGTAAATTATGTGAGAGAGACATTTATTAGACATTTGCCAGCTCATCATTGGTTAGAGGTAACCCGGATTCTTCACTAATTAAAAACAGGAGAGCAGCTATGCCAAGAGGAAGCATGGCAAAGTGTGTAAGCACATGAGACTAATTGGGTGCACATCTAATTCTGGGTCACTTTGAGCATGAGACTTAATCTCAGTGTGGCCTAGTTTCCTTAATCTGTACAACCTGTTACATATGATTGCTATGAGGTTGAGATGGAGTAATATACAAATAACGCTTAGAGCAGTGTCTGGTGGTACCTACTAAATTATCATTATTTTATTATCAGAAGCAAGGGACCAAGGAGCTTTACGTCTGATCCCAAAAAGTTTTCTGAACTACTTTGGTTTCTTTCACTGATGAAGTAAAAAAAAAAAAAGAAAGAAAAAAAGATGCTCACTGGATTATTTTAGGTCTTGGTTGTTGGGTAAAGGTTGGCGGATATGTTGGGATCTAAAGTTGATTTGCCATGCTGATTTGGCTGCAAGAGAGAATGAAATTGATGGTGGACACTAGTTTCTGAACGCTCACTTCTTCCAGCTCATGTCTCTGTCTCCTGCCCTTCATACTGCATCCTAGCATTAAATGAGATGCTTTGCAATGTGAAGGATTAGGGTTAGTCTCTTTGTACAACTCCAGTGGTGGATGGGATACTAAAGGCTCACTGCCTCTTATACAGAACCTCTGGGCCAGATGAATTTTAGAATTCAAAATCGGGAAGGGGGCGTTTCTTAGAAAGCTAACATGGTGCCTATATGGTATACTGCATTAAAACCCTCAGTGGAGTTCGATGCAACAACCTGTAATCAAATACATGGGTATTTCTGTGGTGGCATCAATTAGTGTTCTCAGTAGGTTTTACAAATATAAAGATTATAAGTAGCCTAACAACAGTTCGGATCAGGTTTCACTACTGAGTGAGTTTAGATGAGGTTAAGTATTGCCACCAAATGAGTAATAACGAAAGTTGTGGATTTGGAAAATGAGTAAAGGCTGTAGACCCATAATGACTGGCCAAAGCTGGCACATCTCGCTAGAGGACTGGAACCCTGGGAATGAGCGTGTTTGGGTGGATGAGGTTATACAGTTTGCCTGTCTGTAGCCTAGTCCCCTCCCCCACCCCATCCTATCCATCCCTCCTTCCCCCTCCCCCCACTGGGAGGTTTCTAGAGGTGACCAGCAGAACACATACTTCTTTTCCTTTTACATGATTCAGCAGCATTTTAATCCATTTAATTCCTACCACACAAGGAAACAGGCCCGAGATCTTACGAGAGTTTGATCTGGAAATTGGGTGCTGTAGGATATGCTTGCCTAGCATGGAAAAAGGATAACCATATGAGCTTGCAGTTCACCAGTAAAGATAATGATGCAGTTATAGGAGACTGTTTCCATGGTTTTGTAAAATACCAATTTTGGATCTCAGGGATGACCAAATTCATTTAAAAGCCAACTCAGGATAAATCGAGATTTAGCCAAGAGCCTCAGGGAATGGGATTTCCAAGCCGAACATCGTGCCCCAGAATCTGCCTTTAACAAAATCAAGAAGTCTGTCTTGATGGGCTCTTCCACTTTTTTTTTTTTTTAGAGAGAGAGAGTACACGAGCGGGGGAGGGAGGGGGGTAGTGGGGTGGGGGGTTAGAGGGAGAGAGAATCTTTAGCTGACTCCACACCCAGTGCAGAACCCAAATTGGGGCTCGATCTCACGACATGAGATCATGACCTGAGGCGAAACCATGAGTCCGTGCTTAACCGCCTAAGCCATCCAGGTGCCCCGGGCTCTTCCACTTTTTATAGGCCTTTCCTAATAACAACATTACCTAGGCCTTAGCAGATCTTCATCCTATCCTAGGGTTCTCAGCTGTCCTAAAACAAAATTCCCACTGAAAGACCCCCATGGGCTCAGAAAGAAAGCTAAGCAACAGTGTACTTAGCCTCCAAATACCACCACTGACAACCTAACATACCTTATAACCAAAGAACTCCTTTTATAGAGGATACAAGGGGTATAGAAGGAAGCCACACCCCTAGTGACAAACATCTTTGATGCCTTCTGACTCTTCATGTCTGTGAGAATTTTAAATTTTACCCTGTAAATTCTTTGTTTTCACATTAAAGAATGGATTATCCTCAAACTTTTTAGGAAAAGTTAATGCACCAGGAAGATACTTCCCGCTTACTTGGGGCTTGCGTATTTGTTACTGGAATGCTAAAGACACAGGAGGACACATGTACCTCCTTTGAAAAGCATGGAGTCGATGTGTGTTCCTGTGAATTGTCCTTGGAGGAATGGACTTCAGGCACCACATCAACTTCATCCACATCTCCACACTGGATCCAGCAGCCACACAGTGTAGTTAGAGAAGGCAAGGGTTTGAGGGGATCTTGTTAGCATATGACCTAACTCTTGTTTTTATGTGTGCGAGGGCTGAGGCCCAGACAAATTGAAGTTTGCTCAGGGATGTAGAACCAAGATTACTTGCTGAATCTCCTGACTCCAGTCCTGTTTGAACCTGGTTGATTGCCTAGGCGGTACTGATACCAGTCAGAGAGCAGGTGGGTTATGTGCATAAACCAGCCACCTCTCTTTCCTCTTCTTATGGCTTGGCAGTTCAAAGGAGTGGAAAATACATTTGCTGCGTTTTACCTTTTGCAAAGGGTAAGTGTCTCTTCCTCCTGTTTTTCTACTTGAATAATGATTCAACAGTGATTCAAGATCCTAGAACAAGTCTTATGCTGACTTCAGAGATAATGCTTATCAAGCTTCGAACACATATTTGCTGTGAAAGAAGTGGTGGGTGCTATTATATCAATAATAGGATCTTTCTGTTTGTTTGCTAGCTTGATTGGTTGGGTAGGGTTGTTTTTGTTTTTGTTTGTTTGTTTTTTCTGCCTGCCCTATACTTAAAAGATCAACCGAGATAGTATTGCTGGGTAATTGGGGAAATGGGAAATTTCTAACATTGAAATTTCCTCCTGTCACAGGTGGCCTAATCTCAACGAAATTATGATTATTAGTCTTACAGATAATGTACTGCCTTTATCATTATATTAAATCGTACTAAGGGCTATGATTATGCTTCCTTATATCATAAAAGTATTCAGATTTTGGTATAGTTATCTTGAGATACAGAATTTTTTTTTGTCATTTATTTGTGGGTCATTTCAGATGATTTGGATCATCATTTCAGAAGTGGTACTGATGTTTTTAGAATTCTTCAGGGGAATTAATGTTGCATCAGCATGGGAGGAAGCCACCCAGGAAAGAGCCAGAGAAGGGCTGATGGTTCTCACCTCCACAGTGAGCTGGCAAGCCCTCCCCATGATCCAGGTCCCTCTCTGCCAGTCTTCTCAACAGGAGAGAATTTGCAAGTCTTAGACTAAAAGCCTGGAGACAGCTACATTGACTCAGTAGATGACTGGCTGGGTACTTCACATAAACTTTTGAGGCCATCAAGAGAAAAAATGACAGGGTTGGACGCAGTTTGTTAACTCAACAGACTTTTATTGAACACTTATTATGTGCTAGGTGCTAGCCACCCAGTTGATGAATTGGTTCAGCAAGTTCACAGATAGTCCTATGGACTATTCTAAGCTAGGGGTGTGAGAGATTTGGGAGCATTCCCTCACCACATTCTTTATGATTAATACTGCACTTATTTGCCACCTTGCCCCGTTGGGTCTTCTTCTAGACTGACCTAGACTGGACAGGTCTTTCTCTCCAGTCTTGATCAAGCAAATCAATAATAACATGATTTTGAAGGATATTTGAGGTGAACACTTTGGTTTCAGGTTATGCCAGTCTCCTAAGGACTGATTATCTGGGGATCTACAGTGCTGCCTTCTTATTCTATGATGCTGTTCAGCTCATTGTTTGACTTCGGGATCAACACAGTGGTTTGTCTGGTGGTTTGTCTAGAAAAGTCCTTCTTAGAAGTTAAAAAGCAGAAACAAGAGTGGATTCTAACTTTAGAAAGACAAAGCACATAGGAACTGGGTACTTTATCATTTTTACAGGAAACAATATTTTAAAATCTTCATTTGAAAGCTATCCACCTACCTCCCTTTGATTAGCTATAGCATCTAGGATTTGGGATAGATTTTAGGAAAAGTCTCTATTTTATTTTTCTTATACTCCAAGACATTATAAAAAAAAGGAATTTGTCTCATTCGAACGTGAAAAAATTTGTGAAGTTAATATATGTTCTGAAAATCATAAAACTATGTGGAGTAAATAAGATCGAGGAAAGCAGAAATGGGGCCCAAACCCAGAATTGTTTGAGGAAACTTAAGTGTGTGAAATTATATCATATTTTTACAATTATTAGGGAAACATTTGTATAATTATTCCATCATACAAATAATTCCTTTCTTCTGTGTGAGTTATGATTTTTATGTGTTGGGTTTTATTAAATGAGGCAGAATTTTAAGAAGCTTTATCCTTAAAAGAATTTATAGTTTATAAAAGTTATGGATTTTTGGGGTAGGAGCTGGTTATTTAAAATAGTGTGTACGTGTACCAACAACAAAAACAAAACTTAACTAAGAGAAACCAGTAAATCTTGAAACTTTATTTTCACTGTTGAGCTGTTTTAGGAGTAAAGAAGAACAAAGAAAATAATGTTGGATTATATTTAGACTATCGTGATACATTTGAAAACTGAAAAGAAAGTATGTAGAAGAAATAAATAAGTGCTTCTTTAAAGCTTAATGTTTTAAAAGGAATTTACGTGCCTGTAAAAAAAAAAAAAGTTTCTTTTTGACTGTTGGTAATCTTTTTGGCAGAAGTGGAAAGGGAGAGCCTTTATACCTTTACATTTTTAGTTCATAAGAAAGGGTAGCTGCGCACGAATGGGGAGACCATTAACCCCCATTTGCCCTTGAACATAATCTGTGATCACATTGCGCCAACGAGATCAGTGAACAACAATGACAATGAATTATCTGAAGTTTCTCAAACATCTGGACGTTTGGCACCCAGAAGCAAAACATCTGGACGTTTGTTTGAACTCTCTTACTTTCCCCCCTCCCAAGTTTGACAATTGTGTCAGATTAATAATGGCTGCCGAGTACTTCCTATGTGCCAGAGCCAGGCTAAATATTTTACCTGCATCAGCTTGTTTCACCCTCGTGACAATTGAATGGGTCCTCTATTCCGAGCACAATCATTTTACAGAGGAGGGCTCTGAGGCTCAGAGAGGTGCAGAAGTAGGAGGAGAATTCCGTCTGTTTGATTATAAATGCTCGGCTCTTAACTATATTCCATTTTGCCAAGACAACTACGGAGGGTCAGAACAACAAATGGCCTATATCCAATTTGTGGCTATGCTATTTAAAGAAAGGGAGACTGTATAATACCTAAATATGACACAGAAATATCACTGTAGTCAGCCAATTTGGTAATGTGGGGGAAAACTGTTCTCTTGAATTTCTCTTATTGGCAACACAGACATGTTCAAATTCACCTGATAATTGTGTATTCCATGTATTACACTTTGGGTAATAACAAAACAACTAAAAATACTTGCATCTGCTTTGTCAGGTGAAAGAATTAAGAAAATGAAAATGAAAATGAAAATGAGAAAAAAAGTGAAAAAAACCAAATGGAATAAGGGTAAGTATTAATGTCTGGGCTAAAGATGAACATTCCGATTCTCCTTCCTAGTTTGCTGTTACTATTTTAACTATGTAACTTTGAGCAAGTTACTTAATCTTGGCAGCCTCAGTTGCCTTATTTGCTAAACACAAATAAATAACAAAACCTACTGCATCCTACTTTGCTGAAGGATGGGATAAAATAATGTGTGTAAAGTGCTTCATGTGGTGCCTCGCTCAGGGTATGGTCTCAAAGTATTAGTTACTATTATTATCATGAAAATTTGTTATAACTTAAGCTAGTACGTGATGGAACTGGAATTGAGGACTACACCTGATGCTTACCCCTGCCAGTAGGAGACCACTGGAGAGGACACAAAGCTCCTGCAACTTTCACCCTCTCTCCTTGTTTATGTACCTTCACCTTTCAGAGAGGAAAACAAGCATCACTTCCTCTGTTACTACTGCCCCCTGCTGGCTGGGGAGGGAAAGAGGCGCTGGTTCAAGCTAAATGCAGTTTGTCTTCCTTCTTACTCCCTTTCTCTCACTTCTCTCTGCCAGGTCTTCAGATTTCTTTAAATATTAAAGCTGAACAACCTTAGCCTCCTATAAAAGGATGTGAAAGCATGAATGTAATCATTGCCTCTTTAGTGCCGTTAAATTTTATGGTTATGTAGAAACTCAATTTAAAAAAAAAAAAACAACTCTATGATGAATTTTCTCTGGATAAATAATTAGTTATGCCCAGAGACACATTGTGGGAGTAGTGTATTTTTTGACTTTTCAACACAGACAGATGGTTTACGCATCTTCAGCATTCAGAGCTTTCTGAGAAGCATTATATAATCTCAGTGCAGTTACCAAATGAAATAAGAAATTCCTCGTTTGGCAAATGGAGCTTGCATATCGAGTTCATAAACTTTAATACTTCTCCCAAGTCCAAAATCACAGACAACCTGCTCCAAGTCAGTTTCCCATTTGCACTTAATTAGGGAGTGTGTTTTGGAGGTCAGTGAAAACCAACGGAGTACGTTTTCATAATAACTTTCCTCACAATAAAATTATTTGGGAGGCAGCTATCCAACTTTTTCTGGAATGAGGGCAAGAAAAACGGGGACACGGAGTGAAGTTATTGGATACCTTATCTGGAACTGCCCAAAAAGTTGTCTGGGATCCAAAGAACACACAGTACCTTCTGGATCAAGGGAAAGGAGCCAAAATGCTTTAATATTCCCAACAATTTTCATAACTGTGCAATTCACATAATTTTAAGGATTCCAACTACTGGAGAACAAAAGCCTTCTCAGAGCTGTAATCATGTCACACTTATGGAAGTAGAGGAAGCATGTCTCCTGGCTAAGGGAAATGTGCGTGTGCGGGTTAGGGAAAATGGTTGGTACTTAGGACCAGTAGCCAGATTGTCACTTTGGCTAAATGGTCATGTGCACTTGGGCTTCTCAGAGGTTACACAATGAGTCCCGAATCCATTATACTTTACTTTATGCATGTGCGATATCCTTGTAGTTATAGGATAGTGTATTTTACTTGTGTTAGTCTTGTCCTAAAATGTTCCTGGAGAATCAGAACATGAATTCTGCGTCATTACTACTCTCTGAGTAGAAAATCAAATCAGAGAGAGTAAATTTCCTTTATAGATGAAGAAAGCATATTCTGATAGTAAATTCTTTGTAGTTGTTTATTTTTCTTTCTTTTTAAAAAATAATATTTTAGCTACTTCTAAATTCCATTTGGTTTTTACAATCCCCATTAATTCAGCAGGACATGGCCAAGATCCAGAATTCCTGAATTATGGTCAACAAACTTTTATCGTAATGTGGAGCCTTTGGTTTCAATACAGTGAGAAGATCTTCAAATTCATATACAGAACATGGTTAACCTTTTCATCTTTTTCTTACAAACACACACACACACATACATGACTTGAGGTAGGATTAGTTACATACATACTGTGTAGGTTCAGTGATAAATTGTTCTGAGATGAAGTTTTGAGGCTTCTAAACCAAATTTCCCTCAAAGGCAGTTCATATGTCAAGTTGCTACATTCACCAAATGACTGAAGTGTAACCATAACCAATGTAGCATGACCAATGCATCAGAATGAATACACTATTTCTCTTTAGTCTCTTAATTTGATAGTGATGATAACAGGGAATTTGTCATACTTTGTTTCTGATATTTGGCAGACCATTCAGATTATGGCCTTTACAAGTTACCTGTATATAAATCTCCATAAATTCAATGCAGCTGGAAAATTTTTTCTGTGTTAATAGAAGTTACCTGGTTTTAGATGTTAATTCTCTGAAGTTCTGATGTTTCAGGCTGCTGGTGTGGGTCATGTACTATGTGGTAGGCAGCCTCTAAGAGGTCCCTCAGTGATCCCCGCCTCCTACCTTTGTGCAGTTCTCTCCCTTTCAGTGTGGATTGAACTTACTGACTTACTTCTAATGAATGGAATATGGCAGAAGCCTTGGGATGACATGAAGTTTAGGTTATAAGAAGACCATGGCTTCTGCCTCAGGTGCCCTGTCTTGCACTCTCTCTTGTACCTCTCATGCTAGGGAAAGTATGCTGCCATATTGTGTGCAGCCCTATGGAGAGACCCACATAGCAAAGAATTGATGACTCCAGTCAATAGCCAGTGAGACCCTGCCAACAGCCTCAAGAGCGAGATTAGAAGCAGGTTCCCCCTCTGTCAATGGTTGAGGTGACCGCAGTCCCCTCTGACATTGTCTCTATAGCTTTGGGAAAGACCTGAACGACAGTATGCCCAGCTAAACCATGCCCAGATTCCTAACACACGGTAATTGTGAGATAATGAATGTTTGTTCCACTACACTGTTAAATTTAGAGATAATTTGTTAGATAGCAATTGATAACTAACACATATTTCTACCTCTGTTGGTGTTTAAATATCACAGAGTAACTATTCATAAGTAGTTATTAAATACACAGATCCATATTCTTTGGCAAGCATGCTAGGCCAGGCCCCCATCCAGCAGGAAAAGAAAGTGGGGGGCTATTTGGATCTAAAGTTAATAAACATACTGTGCACGTGTAATGACAATGCCTCATTTCACCTGAGATTTGGATCATCCTCAAAATCATATAAAAAAAGGAAAGATGACTGAACAATAAATGGAAGGAAAACTATATTTGAGGTTTTTTCTGAAAAAAAAAATTGATTTCTGATGATTTTTCCAGAATTATACTTTTCTGAGCATTAAGAAAAAAAAAAATTCCTTTTCTATCAAGTCAAGTCAGGTCGACTTTCTTCAATCACTTTAATTATGTATAGACTCCAGGAGCAGGGAAGTGAGACTTGTGATTTTGTCTATTCATTCCCCTAAATGACACAAATGCATCCAAGGGCTCATAGCTTAGCCTTAAATAGTTTGTTGTAAAATAGAATAACCCAGATAATTCTGCCCAAAGCAGTTTTTTTTTTTTCCTTTAGAAAATTAAACAATAAATGTCTCAGGGTCAGAAGGATGCTGATGGTCAGAGCTGAGAGCCCACAAAGATTGTAGCAGTCACATTAAAACAATATTGTTTGTCCTCCCCTCCATTTCCTCAGGGGTGCACAATACTTTTTCCTCCCCACCCTGCAGCTCTCTTTCTAAAATTGTTTTGGACCTTTGGGGGCCTTCTATATTAAGACTGAAGGAAACTGGAACCATTACTTGTTCTTTCTTCAGAGCATTTTTCCTGGATGTGATAAACTGAGTGAATGCACGAGAGCAGTGGCTTCCCATGAGGCTCTGACCCACCTCTCGCAGACCCATTGCCCTATACCCTGCAAGTTGCCCTCTCCCCTGCACCTTCACCCTCTATTTGATGTCCCTCCACCTTCACCCTCTATTTGATGTCCCTCCACACTTGTTGGTTTTCCTTCCCACCTTCCCCAATTTGCCACAAAGCAAAGTGGGGTGAGGAGAAGGGAAAACAAAACATAACAGAAGACCATGCAGAAGTTTCTCTCCTGCTCTGAAAGAGTGCAGCAGCCTGGTCAAGAGAGCACAGTTGGGTGAATTCTTCTAGGTAATTAGTTTCTTAGAAATTTGCTGGGTTGTAGAATCTTCTTCCCTTGAATCTTAGGAATGTCTGAAATACCAGACAAGCACTCTTCCCACAAAGCTATGTTAAGAGGTTTAATTAACAGAAAATGTTGTGTGTCACACATATCAAAATTTAAATGAGAAGAATGAATCTGGCCAGTGAGATTTCTGAGACCACTCGATGTTACCAGAACATATTTTTCCGTGCCCATAATAGAAAATGAAAGGTATGTTTGCTACTTCAGTTTCCTCTGGAATTACACTGGTCATATCATTTTCTCCAGTGGTTACTTTTTGTGAATCTATAGGGCAAGCTATCATTATGGATTGTTTATTTGGCTCTTCTTCAATCCACAGTCCTGTTAATATTCCTTTCTTGATTTTTCCAAGGGTTGAGGAGAGCCTGGTTTATTTGCTGGAGGCTGTTATTTTTTGTTCTTGTTAAATTCTTCCTGCCTTCTCCCATGTTTAGAGTCACTTCCTGTGCCCACTCTGTTCTCTAGAGGCCTTTCTGCTCTTGAATTGAGTCTTCTACTGACTGTTTGTGGCCTTGAATTAGAGTTTGATTACAAATTGAAATGAAAGCTGTCCCAGGTGTAACTAGAATTTCATCTTTCTTAATGCCAAGCCCTGTTACCTCTCCAGTGTCAACAGAGAACCTCTCCTTTTTCAAGATTTTGTAAAACTGAAAAGGAGATCTTCAGGATGTAAGTGGGCAGAGAGCCTTTGCATAGTGACAAGAATGGCGGGGGGTCGGGGGGAGATGGAAGGGGTGTGTTATTCTTACTCTCCTTGCCCCGCCCCTTCCTACATCCTACATGGAAGAGTTGCCTTCACTTTGGGCAGTCTTTAAGATCTCACTGCAGAAACAAGTAGCAGGTTGGCTAACGGCTCCAAGGCATTTTCACCCCGTAGCCATCAGATACATATCTCTCCTTTCCCTCCTGTAAAACAAAGGACATGCCACCCTAGAGCAGGCTTTATGATTGCCTGATGGATAGTGTGCTCCTGAAACAAAATATTATTAACAGATGACTTATAAAAATTGTCCTTGCAGTTCCGTGATGGAAAACAACTGTTATTTAAAAACTGAGCCAAAGATGAAACTTTTATTGACTATATACATTTTATTAAAATATATTGAATGTATATTCAATAAACACAAAAGCCTGCAACACAATCAATGCTAGTTATCAAATATTAAGTGATTTGTGTCCTCTATTCTAGCACTTATAATGAGTTCCGTAACATCAGCCAAGACTCTTAAGCTCTCTAGGCATCTGTTTCTATGTCTGTAAAATTTGAGGAACTGAAAAATACTTCGATTCCATTTCTGTAGCTCCTCATTCTCTGTTTCTGTGACTCTCATTTTGGTTTGGAGATGGGGAATATGGGCCATCAGAATCCACAGATGACTCCCAAACCTCAAGCCGGCCAATAGATTCAAACTTCTCCTCTTAACACACTTTAACTAGAATGACTCAAAAGAAACTAAATAGACCATATGAGCTCATTTTTCACTTACTGTTCCAACTGACCTCATAGAGCTTTTATGAGCAATTAAATGACAAGGAGGGAGGAGGCAGTGGAGGAGAATCAAAGGCCTGAGTCCATTCACAAGCTGGATTAGTAAGCTGTGCTGCCCTCCCCATGGCTTGTGGACAGTTTCATCTCAAGCAGTCCCACTGGAGGTTCTGGACTTCCTCAATGCGGTGATATGCTCTCCTCGGTACAGATGAAGTGGCCAAAGATTTCCTGTTGGAGAGGCCCTTTTAGTCATGCTTCTGGTAATGGCGATGATTCGCATGGAGCCATGCTTCCTCTGGCCTGTCTTCTGGCGGGAATGCATGTGAGCGTTTGTGTAAAGATTGGGTGACTGAGTCCCACGAGGAGGTGTCACATCTGTCTCCTGAAGAGCAGTTTCATCTATTTGTGGATTGTTCTTAGATAAGGTTAACTGGCTCTTCTGTGAACTGAACAGCTTCTTAGTACCTTGATCTAACTAAATTAAGTAAAGTGCACTTATTTACTACTGGACTGAATGACCTATTGACTCTGAGAAGGAAACTTACTTAGTATTGCACAAAGAAGGATGAAAGTCTATCCATAGTAACATCTAGCCTTCAGGGTGAATTGCATAAAGCTCTTCTTGACTGAGAAAAATCATAAGTTTTCCTATCAGAATCTTATTTTTCTTGTTTCAGAATCTTCAGGAAAAGTAGAATTTATAATCCATGGCCTCTGCCCTATTGAGAGAGATAGAATAGGTGTTTTCCTGGCACATCTTTGTCAAAAGAATTATTTCCCATGTTCAAGGAACCCACAAATTATTCTAGTATCAGTGCCTTCAAACAGAAAATGTTTCAAGAGGGCTTTTCATCATCCGCTTGTTTTCATGTTCACCTTCATGTGACTTTTTTAACTGAGAAGTAGAATTTCATCACCGCAGTGAGTGGAGACAGCTCAAGAGCACAGAGTTAAAGTGTAGAGTTACCTGGAGAGGCAAAGAGGGCTTGCAGAACTTGGGGACAGCTCAGGCTCACTCTCTCATATCTGCCATGCCACCATCTAACCCACGAAAGGCTCTAAGCCGCCCCTAAATCTCCTTAGAACCCCAACTTATTTCTTGGGTTCCCTCTGTTTTCAAGCCATCACCTATTAGCTACCTGATCTTTAAAAAGCCACTGTGCCTCTGTGACATCAGTTCTAGTTTGGGAAATGGAATAATAGTTCTGGCCCTACCTACCCCACAGGCCCATTATAAAGATCAAAAAGGATGATGTGCATGATGCGCTTTTAAAAAGTAAAATGTATGATACAGACACAAAATAATGGATTCTGGTGATAGCAACATTTTGATATGAAACCCTCCTGGTTCAGTAACTTGAAGAGGATAAAATAGATCTTTTTATGTTCAGGAGTTTTTGAATTCTTTTCCTCCCAAACTATAAAAACTCATATACTTTGGTTCATTTCTCTGTGTCCCAGCCTTTCAATAAGCTGACATCACTGCAGAGGTTAAAATAAAGCAAACAGACAGTGGCCTAGATCTCTCTCTCTGTGTGTGTGTGTGTGTGTGTGTGTGCATTTGGAAAATGCTCATGTACCTTTGACCTAGCTACTACATATGTTCATACAATTAAAAACGGAATAATGACTCATTAACCAAACAAGTCCCAGAAAAAAATACTCATTTAATACAATCATAGCAACCTCCTCACTGTTTCCACTTCATTGCTGCTTATATGAGTAAAAACAACATGCTAAATGGAGACTTTCAGAACCCCATGGGACCAATTAATGCCACGTGACTTCCTCTCTGCCTTCCATGAAAATAACTATATTATAATGGTCTGTGATATTAATATCAGCTTTGGAAAAGTCAGGCAGTGGCTCCATAGGGAAGGAAGTGGCCTGAGCAAGAACTGTGGAATGTGCAGTATTTGACAGACTGGAGGCCACATCTTTTCATAAGCTCTATCACATAGTTAAAAAAGGTGGGGACACCAAATGGGCTTGTGGGTTAATTAGGGTTAAAAGGCCACCAGGGTTGTCTATCTCTGATCTTGAACTCCAAGAAAATGTGGTTATTGGGGGAAGTTTTAGAAATTCAAATTCTCAGAAATAAAACCATTTCCAAAGCATTTCTCCCCCCCTCCCCTGTCCCACTGAATTTCTCCAGATTTCTGCCCACCACAGAGGAAGGATGTATTTTGGCAGCCTCTGTTTGTGTTGGAGTGTGGACTTGGGATGAAGACTGGTGAGTGCACCTCCCAAGTGCGTTGAGTAGTTTGGTGGGGTTTGTCTAGTGACACCAGAAGGCAGGGCAGAACCAAAGGGAATATGAGGCACAGCGTCAGAAGCCTTGCTACAGGACTCCTTCAAACGCAATTGTAGGATTCCCATGTCCATGTCTCACCCAGGTTCTCTCCTGGTCCAGACTCCCTGCAGCATCCTAGAGAGATTCAGTGTTTTTCCTGTGGCCAAATTCTCCTCTCTAGCAAATGGCAGTGGTCCAGTTTTCTTGACTGTGGATTGTTGTGGTTCATTAACTCCACTCAAGGGTGGTCCCAAAGCACAGCGGAGAATAAAATTCGCCTGGGAGTAGATGTTGACTGGTACATCTAATGAACCAAGAGAAATTGCCTATGGCAAAAATCTAGATCTAATTTTTGGACAGTAGCTGATGATTTGGTCAGACAATCAGAGGATTAGAAGAAAAAAAATATTGGAGAGTTGGTGATGAAGAACTTTAGGGAAGAAGTTGGATAAACTCCTGAGAATGAACCCAGAGTATGAAAATATTTGTGCCTAATTGGCATGCTCACCAAAACCCTTCCACTGTGAAGAGATTTTATAATAATCAGGAGGAGAAAATGACATTTATTAAAGATGACCTTCAGTCATGGTACTTGATCAATGGACTCATTAACAAAACAGATATGGTGGCAGGAATGAACGAATGACATGAACCCTAGTGACAAGGAAGGACTTCCTCCCATTATGGTGACCTGGCTATCCCTGAGCTGAGTCCCCTACTGGTCAGAGTAGTAACCAGTCCTGAGCACTAGGATGGTACTCTTCCCAGGAGGGCCAACTACCTGGTAGAAACTACTTATATTGGACACTTTCATTGTGGTAGGGGAAGAAATTACCCACTGAAATAGACAGCTATTTTATAGTTAGGTTTGTTTTCACTGCTCCACTGTGCTTCTACTAACACTTCCTTCAGAGGTACTTCCTTAAATTCTTAACCATCATAATAGTATCCCTACTCTAGATTTTTAAATTTTATAATCATTGTGATTTTCTGGATATTTATTTTCCAAATCTCTTGAAATAACAGTTAGGATGACTCCTAATATATGACAATGCCATTCAAATAAACTTTTGAAATAATTTAAACAAACTGACCTATAATAAAAATATAAATTGTGAATAAGTTGCTCTAAGAAACTTACTTTACAGAGGAAGAAATAAGGCAATGGGCTGATGACTCTAGAATTCACTGTTCTAACCATGTGTCCTACTATCCAGAAGCAACTGACCTTACAGAAAAACAGAATGATCTATTGAAGACTCATATGTGGTACCAGCAGCCAGCTGATAGACAATGCCTTGCGAATTTATGATGTTGTCCCTCAGGATGAAGCATTTACTTTGAATTAATGATGAATAAATGGCATTCTTTCTCCCTGTCCTAGAACACACAAATTCAGGAGCTTTGGGGGAAGAATCATGAGGGTACCACTCACAATTATATCGAATGACCCGCTATCACATTTCTGCATTCTGTCTCTGGGCTCTGCTGGTTTAGTACCCAATGGAGAATTGTTTCCACTAAGAAATTACAGTAATTCAGTGAAATTGGGAGCTGAACCACCCATTTGGACATTTAGGAATTCTCATGCCCCTGGAGGAAGAGGAGGAAGAAGGAGGAAGTTGAATTTTTGATGGGTTGAGTGATCCTGACTACTAAAAAGAAGAAAAGGATGGACCATGGACACAACCCAAGGGCACTTTTTGTACCATTATTTTGAGTGGTAAAGATGAGCAGAAGACTATTGCAAGCTTATGCAAGCGGGAAAGACAAGAGATTAGGTGTCTCAAGAGTGAAGATTTAGGTTTAGTTTGCCCTTCTGTGTGCTTGCAGAGAGAATGTAAAATAGCAGTTGGGGGAAAGCTACAAACACTAGCTATGGTCTACATGTAGAAATGCCTACTGTGCATAGAATCTGTTGGTGGTAGTTATAATTACTCTTTAACTAAACTTCAGTTTTAGAAATTTGCGATGGGATTGTAACAGGAAGAATAGGCAACAGCCAAAGAATTTGGACTGAAAGTGGAGGGAGAAGATAATTAAACTTTGTATTTTCTCTGTTTGGGGAAAGGGTGAGTGTGTTTTTGGTTGCACAAAATGGGTTATCTACACTGCGTAGAAATATTTTTGTAAGTGTAAGTTTGGGAGGAAGTATTTATAAGGTTGTAAGGCAGGTGAGGAGACTAGATTATAATAGATTATAATAGACTTGACTATTTAGAGTCTCAGTATTCTCTTTATTTGGGAGGAATCCCCCAAAGGTGTGCGGGCAGGACCCCACTTTCCATTAGGAAAACCAAAAGAGGCAGATATTTCCTCTCTCTGCTCCTGACATCAGTATATCCATTGGCCTAGACTTGGCAATCCTATTTAAGGTCCCATGCAGGACTTTGAAACCTGAGGGGCCGATGTATAGACCAAGGGGCAGGTACGAAGCTATTTATGCTGGCAGGGACAGCAGAGTTGAGAGAGTCCTGAGGTGGGGTTGGCTGGTGTCTATTGTGGATGTGGTGAGAATGAAAGCAACAGTACCTGCTGAGAGCTGGTGACATTTTCACCTGTTGGTTCCAGTGCTGTTATCCCAGCTGTGTTTCTGGCTTGCTTCCCATCCATTTTCTGAGTCAGGTTTTCTCCAGCCTTCATATTGACTTGGGAGTTTCCAGTATCCTTCCAATTTATTATTTTCCTGCTTAGATGGCCAGAGTTAATTCTCATTATATGGCTCAAGGTACCATTCATTCTACCTGGATGACCTCACTGCTGGCTTCTGTTGTCACGTTGGGGTTGGTCACTGTCTTGGTGCAAGACTCCTCTTTTCACCAAAGGCTTGTCACTCTCCTAGCTTTCCATGTTGTGTCTGTCTATACTTCCTTTATCAGTCGAGAAGAACCTTTCCCTCTGAGAGCATGCCATGGTTTTCCCTCGGGACTGGTTTAGGAGACAATAGGAGGAAATCACTATGAAGCAAGCACAACTGTCCTTGAAATTGATTCCAGCTATTTGTGGAGATTGATTAGATGGGTTCGGACTACCTTTATTCAAGGTAAATTCCTTTCTCATCAGGTTAAAGTTATACTGATTTGCTTTCCATTTTTATACTGTAAATTCATTTCCTGGATCTGGCAGTTAACTTCAATATGTTCCAGACTTCTTCCCAGACAGCCCTTTGGGATGTTAGAAGTTTTATCTCCTTGGTGTTCCTTATTCTGACACATTTAAACTCTTCCCCAATAAAAACAGGGGATTAGGGAGCCTTAGCCATTGATACACAATTTCAGATGGACAGAGGTCCACTCAGAGATACAATTTAGCTTAGACCTCTTGATCTGAAAGGGCCCATTGAGAATAAAGGAAAAGCAAAATATTTTGAATAGAAAAAAATGATCATGCATTCATGTAAATTTTTCATTCAACAAATATTTTTTGAGGAGCTATTATGCGCCAGGTATTACCTTATTCACTGGAGATTTATATATGAACAAATAAAATATCTTACACTTATTTGGGGGGATACAGATGGTAAATGGATAAAAAAAGAATCTGTGTTCAATGGGGTATGGCAGGAGCATGTTCACATGTTCAAGAAACTATGAAACGGCCAGTGTACCTGCAGAGTGAGCAATAGGGCAATATTAGGTATAGTGGGAAAGCAGAGAGTGCAGGACCTTGAGAACATTGGAAGGTTTTGGCTTAAGGATGGAAAGACGTTTGAGGATTTCAACCAAGGAACGACATTATCCAACCTACATTTTTTTTATAAGGGCAAGTACAATTTTTTTTTAAATTGAGGTAAAATTTACATGTGGTGAAATCATAGATTTTAAAGTGAATCTGTCAGTATATACAACCCTGTAACTAACACCTCTGTTAAAATAAAATATATTGTCATCATCCCATAAATTTTTCTAATTTCCCTTCCCAGTCAATTCTTGCCCCCAGGAAACCACTATTCCAATTTTAATCAAAATAAATTAGTTATATTTGTCCTAGAATTTCATTAAATAGAATCATATGGTACCTACTCTCATGTGGCTGGCTTCTTCTACTCAGCATAGTGCTTTGGAGAGTCACTCATATACAAATCAGTAGTTCATTTTTTAAAATTGAAATATAATTGACATTATATTAGTTTCAGGTGCACAACATTATGATTCAATATCATGCACATTGTGAAATAATCACCGTGATGAGTCTAGTTAACATCTATCACCATATGTAGTTACAAAATATTTTTTCTTGTGATAAGAACTTTTAAGACTTACTCTCTTAACAACTTTCAGATATTTAATACAGTGTTACTGACTATAGTCACCATACTCTACATTACATCCCATGACTTATTTATTTTATAACTGGAAGTGTATACTTTTTTGATGCCCTTCACCCATTTCACACACCCTCCACCCTTAGTAACCACCAATGTGTTCTCTGTATCTATGATCTCTTTTATTTTTGTTTTTAGAATCCACATATAAGTGAGATCATATGGTATTTGTCTTTCTTTTTCTTATTTTTACTTAGCATAATGCTCTCAAGGTCCATTCATGTTGTCACAAAATGGCAAGATTTAATTCTTTCTTATGGCTGAATAATATTCTAATACACACACACACACACACACACACCATATCTTCTGTATCCATTCATTATTGTCTTTTAAAAAAATTTTTTATTATTATGTTAATCACCATACATCATTAGTTTTTGATGTAGTGTTCCATGATTCATCATTTGTGCATAACACCCAGTGCTCCATGCAGAATGTGCCCTCCTTAATACCCATCACCAGGCTAACCCATCCCCCACCACCCTCCCCTCTAGAACCCTCAGTTTGTTTTTCAGAGTCCCTCGTCTCTCATGGTTCGTCTCCCCCTCTGATTTCCCGCCCTTTGTTCTTCCCCTCCTGCTATCTTCTTCTTTTTTTTTTTTTTCTTAACATATATTGCATTATTTGTTTCAGAGGTACAGGTCTGTGATTCAACAGTCTTGCACAATTCACAGCGCTCACCATAGCACATACCCTCCCCAATGTCTATCACCCAGCCACCCCATCCCTCCCACCCCACCCCCCACTCCAGCAACCCTCAGTTTGTTTCCTGAGATTAAGAATTCCTCATATCAGTGAGGTCATATGTGTATCCATTCATTATTGATGGACACTTAGGTTGCTTCCATGTCTTAGCTTTTGTAAATAATGCTGCAGTGAACCTAGGGGTGCATATATACTTTTGAGTTTGTGTTTTTATTTTTTCAGATAAATACCTAGAAGCAGAATTGCTGAATTATATGGTAGTTTCTCTGTAATTTTTTTAAAGATTTATTTATCTGAGGGAGAAAGAGCATGAGCATAAGCAGGTGGGGCAGGGAGAGGGAGAGAGAATCCCAAGCAGACTCAGTACTGAGTGCGGAGCCTGATTCAGGGCTTGATCTCAGGATCCTGAGATCATGATGTAAACCAAAACCAAGAGTCTGACGCTTAACTGACTGCGCCACCCAGGTGCTTCTCTGTAATTTTTTGAGAAACCTCCATACTGTTTTCCATAAAGGCTGCACAATTTACATTCCCAACAACAGTGCACAAGGTTTCCCTTTTCTCCACATTCTCACCAACGCTTGTTATTTCTTGTTTGATTACAGCTATTCTAACAGGTGTGAGGTGGTATCTCATTGTGGTTTTGATTTTTCATTTCCCTGATGATTAGTGATGTTGAGCATTTTTTTTTAATGTACCTGTTGCCTATCTGTTTGTCTTCTTTAGGAAAATGTTTAGGAGTTCATTCTTTTTATTGCCAAATAGTAATCCATTGTATGACTACATCACAAGTTATCCATTCTACTTTCGATAGTTATTTGGGTTATTTTGTTTGATTTGTTTTGCTTTGTTTATTTTTGCCATTATTAATAAAGCTTCTGTGAACATTCCTGCCATGTCTTTTTTTTGGACACCTTTTCATTTCGCTTTAGTAAACCTAAAAGGGTAATTTCTGGGTCATAGACTAAATGTATCTTTAACCTTTTAAGAAGTTGACTAATACCTTTTGAAAGAGGTACCAGTTTATACTTCCATCAGCAATATAAGAGCGTCCTGGTTGCTCTACATTCTCTAGAAAATTTGGTGCTTTCAGCTTTTGAAATTTTAGCTGTATCTTACTATATCTTACTTCTACACGTTTTAAATCTCACCTTACAGTGTTATCAGTTTTGCTTTAAAGAGTCAATTTTTTAAAAAGAAGTTATAAGAAGAAAAGAAACATTTTATAATAAACCACTTATTTATTATTTCGAGTACTCTTTATTTCTTCCTGTGGGTTCTAGTTTCTATCTGGTATCATTTATCTTCACCCCGAAGAAAATCCTTTGGCTTTTCTTGTAGTAAGTTCTATCAACTTTTGATTATTTGAAGATTTCATTGTTTTAGCCTCCTTTGTGAAGGATGTTTTAATTGGTTATATGATTCGATTCTGTGTTGATAGTGGGGTTTTTCCCTTTGGTCATCTTAAAGATGACATTCCATTATCTTCTGGCCACCATTGTTCCTGAGGAGAAGTTAACTGTAATTTATATCACTGTTTCTCTGTATATAATGTATGTTTTTCCTTTGGCTGCTTTCAGAATTTTTCTCTTCATCTTCAGTTTTCAGCAGTTTGACTGTAGTGTGCCTACATGTAATTTTTCTTTCTTAATTTAGTCTGCTTGGGGTTTGGTGAGCTTTCGATCTGTAAGTTGGTATTTTGGAATAAATATGGGAAACTCTTAGTTATTACTTCTCCTTTTGGGACTCCAAATGCATGCATATTAGACAGTTTTAATTGTCCCATAAATACTTATGTATTTATTTTTCAATTGTTATTTCTCTGTTCTTCTGCCATTTCCAGTCTATCTTTCTGCCATCTCATTCATCTAGTGAATTTTTAATTTAAATTATTATTCCAGTTTAATAATTTTTATTGATTCTTTATTTTCTAGTTCCATTTCTTTGTTGATATTCCCTATATCTTCATTCATGAAGGTCATATTTTCCTTTAATACTGAACATATTTTCCTTTATTTCCTTGACAATATTTTATCAAAATCACTTTAAATTCCTTGTTATATCCAATATCTGGGCCATCTCAGGATAGGTTTTTATTGATTTCTTTTTTTTTTTCTTGATTTGGGTCCCATTTTCCTTTTTCTTTGCATATTTTGGTATTTCTGATCATGTGCTGAACTTTGTGAATGCTACATTGTTGAGGTTCTGAAGCATACTGAGTTTTGTTTTAGTAGGAAGTTCATGACTAGTTGTTTACAATGAGCTTCTAAAGACTTTGTTTTCTGCTTTATTATGGCAGATCTATGGAGAGCCTAACGTGTTTCCCACCCCCATCCCCACTTGGGGGTAAGGGGAAGCAATCTCCAAATTCTGTCTCCCCTGAGAATTTTGTTAGAGACTTGTTTAAAGCCTTTTTAGGGCAGATACAGAGTAGGAATTCCTACAGAGTATAGTCCTGACTCTTATGGATTGGCCTTTCTGACACTCTGGCTGCACCTGAACTCCAACATCCCCAAGTACTGCCCATTCCTCTAGTATCTTTATTTTAGTCACAAACTCCTAGCAGCAACTTTCTGGATAGCCTCAAGTAGTCTAGTCCTGTGCATGTTTAGCCCAGCTATCATCCAAGGACTTGCAGTTTTCCTCACCTGGGCTTTTGAAAAGTTCCTTCCTCCCTGGTTACCTATCCTTTAGATTCTAGTTGCTTCACTATTCTGAACTCTGATATATACTAAGTCAATACAGCTCAATGCACTAAGATTGTGAACTTACTCTTAGTACAATTGTGTAGCTTCTTATTTTCCTCAGGAATCACAAGTGTTTCATTGCCTGTTACTCAACGCCTGATAACAGTTGCTCATATATTTTTCTAGTTCTGTGGTTGTTTATTGTGTGAGGACTGGTATAATACCAGTTACTTTGTCCTGGCCAGAAGCAAAGGAATTCCTTCTTTAGGCAAATTTCCCCACCTCCCCTCCATGGTTTTAACACACTTGGTCTGTGAACCACACTGCCTTACATACTGGTTCTGTGCCTGGACAACCTAGCCTGTCCTCTTCCTCCAGGAAATTTTATTTTGTAAGCCTTTTAGCTCTTCTCTGTTACCAGACCTTTATTGGGATTATCTTCACCCACCCAAACTCATCTTCCAAGCTGAAAATCCTGGTGTTCATTCAAGCTGTGGGTTTCTGGTCCCTTTTCTCCCAGAATGTCCTGGGCTTCTAGTGTAAACTGGCCCATCTTCTCTTCCTCTCTCCTCTTCACTACTCTGTATTGCAAACAAGCAGTACAAAAACAACAAAAGGTCCTATCAAATACTAATTCTAGGACAATAGATGCTTAGTTGCCCTCCCTATATTAACATGCCTAAGAGGGCTGCTCAGGACCATTCCCTAACTTAAGCAAACTAAAGCAAGACAAAATAAAACAAGTGCCTTCCAGTAGGTTTTGGTAAATAATCAAAGTTGTTAAGGAATATACTCCCAGCTCACACAGGTAGCCAGGGGCAGAATTAGCTATAATACTGCCCCTTGAACTCACAGAGGCTGTTTTTCCAGTGCATACACTTGGCAACAATTTACAAGTCTTAGATTGACTAGCAGCTCAACAGAGTTCAGTAGGACTGAGAGAGTTATACTTTGGATGGGGTGGTGATGGTGGTGTGTGCGGGTGTGTGTGGGTGTGTGTGGTGGCAGGCAGCGTGCAGTTGTGGATGGCATAGGAAAAGCCAGATCTGTCGATAGGGTGCTGCTGTGGGTGGACAGGAAATAGGGCAGGAGCTCTCAGTACCTGGGGATGGCAGAGGGGTGCTATTGGGACTGGCCCTGTCTAGCTCTCTCTAGTAACTAGAGAATAGTTCCAATGAGCGTTCCCTAATTTAGGGTCAGCCCCTTTTGCCTCTCTAGTGGTTTTCACATTTACAGTATCTCTGATGATACCTATCTCCCTGCTCCCCTGTGCAAAAGAACATTTCTTTCCAGACTTGAGTCCCCGGCTATGTTGAGAGAAAACTGAAACTCATTTTGAAAATCAGACATGCCTGGGCTCTGCAGCCTCTGGAGGGTCTCCCCATCCTCTCATTTCACTGGGTCCTGTTGGACAAGTGACTAGGGGGTTGGGTGCTTCTTGCCTCTGCTTCCTCCTTCCCTCTCCAAAGATACTCAGGGTCCACCCCCTGGTGACGCAGTCTCCCCTAAGAAACAGAATGCACCCAAGCAGTCCTAAGGGGAGGGGAGCTGTCTCCCCACCCCCACGTTTCCCTCCCACTGTAGCTTTGCTGTGTTGCAGCACATTCAGCAAAACCTATAGGGAGCTCCTCGGCAGGGCGGCTTTGATGATTTCTTCAGACACATGGAGCAGACTGACAAATTGACTTTCAAGTGAAAGGTCAGTGCCGAGAACCGAAAGGATAGAGCATCTGGATTCACAATTAAAACGCCCGCAGAGCACGGTTTGCAGCTCCGGCAGCTCCGGCGTCTCATTGTGAAGGAGGTGCTGTCAGAGGGACTCATTTGGCAGCCGCGTCTGACTCTGGCCCGGGGTGGGAGAAATAAAAATTCCTTTTGGTTGGTCTGCGCGCGTGCGCAGCACACCCGGGATGTCGTGTGGGTGTTTGAAGAGAGCTCTCGCTCTTTGGCAAAAGCAGAAACAGCTTTCTGCTAACTCCGTTCTGGCCCAGAGTTGACCTCCAGCATGTTCTGTCCAGGGTGAGTAGCATCTCAGAAGCGCTGGCTGGCTCGTCGCGGTGCCCACCTCACGTAGCTGTGGGTTAAAGAACACCGATGGTGGAGTTTGAAAACCAAGTTTAATCACTGATTTGCTCTCTGACCTTGGGCCAAATGTCTTCTCCAAGGTAGATGGGGCTGCCCCCAGACACCGGCGGAACATGTCCCTGCTCATCCAGTTTAATAGGAAGCGGGACCCCGTCAACGCCGTTCCTCTAGGTGACTTGGTCGTAAGAACATTTGTTGTTTCCAGTTTACAAAGTGTTTCCATACTCCAAGATATGATGAAAGAAAACAGGGTATTCCTAAGAAGTGCCTGAGGTTCAGGACCCCAGAAAGTGCCGTGTAGTTTGGGGGCCCAGAAAACCTAGAACTCTGTTTCCTCAGGACGCTTTATCTGCCCACCGCTTGCTTTTGAGTTCTTACTGATATCATTAAGCAGGTAGATGATAAAACCCTGTAATGACACCATTCATTATGGGATGTTTACTTTCCCCCCTCTTTGCAGCAGTGAGCCCCGCAGGAGATCTTTAAAATCTCTGTTGAGTGATGGGACACAAACCTCTCCATAGTGCAGGTTCTGCTTGTCCTGCTACCTCAGCCCAGCAGGTGGTTCCACTTTGGGGGGCACTTAGGAAGGGATATTTATAGCTCACTCTTTCCCTTCTTCCTCCTCCCAGGAAGCGTCAAGATAATGAAATTAAGCTTGTGGTAGAAAGTGTTGAAGAACGTGGCTAGGAAGAGAGAGACAGAAGCTGGGCATGGAGTTCAGAAGGTCTTGGTCTGAAAAAAAAAAACCAAAAACAAACAAAAAAACAACCCAGTGTTTTCTGTTAAGTAAGAACACCAGAGGAGGGTCTGAGCCCCTGTCTGCACCGGTTGGAAGCCAAGGCATCTTTTACTTTAATAACGCAGGCTCTGGAGTTATTCTGCCATGGACCAAATCCTCCTTCTGTGACTTACTACCTGTGTGACTTTGGATGTGTTATTTAACTTCTCTGTGTCTCTATTTTCTTTTTTGAAAACTGAAGATAAGAGTAATGATATCTATCTCACAGAGTTGTGGCAAAGGTAAATTAGTTAACATGGGTGAAATGCTTAGAACAGTCTCTAGCCCATAGTGACTCTTGGTAAATATCATTATTTTCCTGAGGCGTAATTCATTGTCCTTTTGCTACCTTCCTCCTCTATCTGCTGCTGTCAGGTAAACATAATCTTATTTGAGCTTTATAATAACCTATATGAGGGGAACAGGGCAAGTGAAATTATTATCATCCTTTGATAGATGTGAAACTGTCTAATTTCCTTCTTTGGCCTTCAAGGTCCTGATTCTTACCTACATTTTCTCTTGTATTTCTCCTATTCACTTTTAGCAATCATTTCATTTTCTATGAAGTATAAGAGTTAGTTATATTTATGTAACAAATATTTGTTGAACGCCTACTATATACCAGAAACTGTTCTGGGTGCTTGGAACATAAGGTGAGTAAAACCTATTCAGTCTTTGTTCTCATGGAGATTATAACTTCATGCTTTCTCATCTCCTCTGCTAGAATCTAAGCTCCTAGCAGATCCGATTTATCTTTATATCACCGAAGTATTTAGTGTAAAAGATCAGTAAGTATTCAAATGCTTGTTGATATAACACTTATAGCAAATATTCGAGTACTTACTAATGTCAGACACTGTTAATTGTTTTACATTACCTGGCTAATCCTATAATAACAATCCTATGAGATGGTATTTTTATTATTTTCATTTTATGGATAGAAAAACCAATATGAGAGACCTGCTTCAGTTCACTCCAGTAGTAAGATAGCATCAGGACCTGGCCCAGCCTGGCTTCCCTTGCAATATCATGCTTTTTGACTTTGGAAGAAGTTGAGATAGATGAGCTCTGTTAAATTATCTGAATAGATGGACAAATTGAATCCCAGCGCTTTAAACAAGCTGAGAATTGCATATATACACACTACCTTCTGGCCTTTTCAGTTGACCCTTTTTGTACTCCCTCAAAGAATGAAATTTCCTATTTGGACGAGGGCATTGCCTGCAAGGCATCCCTGTTTCCCTGGCACCCATGTTTGGCGGTAAATTTATGCTCTCTTGCATCCTGTTGGCAAGGAAGCAGCAAACTAAATGCTGGCCCACAACCCCAGGAAATAGAAACATCGGTCATTCTGCTTGCCACCCCTCTTGAAACATAGGGGCCTATTTTTAGACACATGTAGAGCAAGGAAATAATTAAACAGTAGCTTGCCTAGTCACTAAGTTAGAGGCCTGAATTCTGTGAGAACAACACGGATTTTAAAATATTTATTTTATTTGACTACTGATTGGTTCATTTTGGTCCCAGCCAATAGGGAATCAAGTATACAGAACTTGTTTTAGTGTTTTTACTTTATCAGAGAGATGAGTAATCTTTATTTTTAAATCTAAGTTTTATGGTGGGCTTTGAAAATCAATCACTCTTCAGGATACATTTAAGGATTATTTTTATTTTTTTATTATTTTGTTTTATTATTTTTAAGTGAAAAACTGGAAATATGATCTCCGTTTCTCTCTCTTTGTTGCATCAACAGGGTCAGGAATTTCTTAGTGTCTTTGCTATTGAAGGAGTGACTATTAGCAAATTATTAAAACGAATTTTCATGCATGCTTTGTAGAATTCACCACATTACCTTAGAGTCACTCATTTACATATTTAAAATTAACAAGAGTAATTAAAAACATTCTTTATGTAAAGAAGCAAAGGGCAGCCATAAGAGACAAAAAGCTTATCAGTAAAAATATTTTAATTAATTAATTCTGTCTAAGTAGTATTAAGCATCTGGAACATCATTGAACACAAATATTGCCTGTAACTATAAAAACAAGTCACTCATAATGCACAATTATAAATACTCTGTGTTAAAATTCATACATGTCAGGCTGCTTGGGTGATATTTTGAATTGACCATCATATCAGGAAAATGGTGGAGAACTTCTAGACATAATTTGCATTAATTCTGGATTAAGTTTGGAATGAAACATCTCATATAGAAACACCTGGAAATATAGATTAAAATATAATAATCAAAGTATTAAGTGTATATTCAAGCTTGCAAGAAAGAAAGGAAATTTTGTAGGAAAAAAATACAATGGAAACAACTAGCAAAAAGATAGTAATCATGTGAGCTGTTGCTCTAGTTATCTTGGTTGTGGAGAGGAGTTTGATCTTCAAGATTTGAGAGCCTGGGTTTTAAAGCTCATGAAGGAATAAACGCACACAACAATAACAACAAACCCTAAAATGTCTCCTTTGAAAAAAACAGATACTCGTGCTCAAGTGGGATTATAGTTCAATATTTGTATTACTGGTGTGGCCCAGGGATACCTAGACTATGACATCCACATAGTCTGGTAATATACCTGGATTGACTAGCAAGAGGTAAAATACCTCTTTGGATGGACAAGCTTTTAATCTAGGGTATACAAGATATCCATAATAATCCCCACTGAAGATCAGTTCATAAGCCAAAATTACAAAACACGAATCCACCATAAGCAAAAATCACATAAAGAAAATTAGAAGGATTAGGCTGCCAAGATACTCAAATAACAAAACTATCTTTAAGAGATAATAAGATAAATATCTCTTAGATGATGAAAGACATTTTAAAAAAGGATTAAAAACATAAACATATAAAGCATTATCAAAATACACGGATTCTGAAAAAGAACCAAATAAAACTTCTAGAACTTAAAAAAGTCATAAAAAATAGTAGCTAGATGGTACTGCAGATTAGATATAACTGATGAGGGAATGAGTAAATTAAAAGGTAGATGTGAAGGAATTACCCAGAGGCAGTCCAGAGAGATTTAAAAAAATGGAAACTGGAAAATAAAAGGAAAAAATATATATATTTAGAGATGAAGAGACTTAAAGGATGAGATGAAAAATTTCAACATCATGCAGGAGAGGCAATGTTTTGTATTTTTTTTTATTATTATGTTATGTTAATCACCATACATTACATCATTAGTTTTTGATGTAGTGTTCCATGATTCATTGTTTGTGCATAACACCCAGTGCTCCATGCAGAACGTGCCCTCTTTAATACCCATCACCAGGTTAACCCATCCCCCACCCCCCTCCCCTCTAGAACCCTCAGTTTGTTTTTCAGAGTCCATCGTAGGAGAGGCAATGTTTTAAAAGATAAGGCAAGAATGTTCCACAGCTGGTAAAAGACATAAGTCTTCCAAGCAAGAGAATTAAAAGAAATCTCACTTAAATGTCATGGGTGAACTTCAAGGAAGATCTTTAAGTCAGCTGCAACCAAAAAGAAAGATTGTCCACAAAAGTAGAACAATTGGATACGCATCTGACTTTTCACAAACATCAACAGAAGCCAGGTGGAGAGGGAATCACGTCTTTGAAAAGGGGGAGGAGGGCAGAATCCTACTGTTTAGAATTGTACAGAGTGCTAAATTTTCATTCAAGAGTAGTGAAGGTAAAATAAAGACATTTTAGGTATAGGTGGTGCTGGTGGTGTATGAAGGGGCATGTGTGGAAGGAGATCATTTTCATGGTTAGAGCTGACAGTGAGATTAGAGCCCTTATAGGTGGAATTATACAACATCCAAAATTGCCCTAAGTCTCAGATGGTGCGTCACCAGGCAAAATCTGAACCAAGACCATTGACAAGTAAGGAAATTAAGCAATGCTTTGTTATTAGCTGGAGCTTAGTCTTGAAACTCCAGGGCAAAATTGTAACTGAAAAATTAGGCCAGGTGAGAGGCTCTTTTTATTATATGCTAGCTAGCCCCAAATAATCTCAAACCAAAGCAAGAGAATTTGTTCAGTTTATCTTACCTTCCTTTAATGTCCATGCCTAAATTAATTCTTTTTCTCTTTTTTCCTTTTTTTTTTAATGAAAAGGCAATTATAATAAAAGCAGCTCCAGAGAGACAGATGTGAGACTCAACACAGCTGTGCCATTGCCTCATTTTGAGCTCACCTGGGCCACTCCTACAAGCTCTAGGAGAGGGGAGCACCTTACCCATTAGATTCTGCAAACGTTGTAGGAAGAGGGCAGTGGCAAGAGGGGATATGATGGATTTTGTTGAGTTATAAGATGGATGGAACTGACTTGAGGAGTCTTCCTAGGCTTTCATTTAAACCATGACATGGTTTTTTATTGCCAGTGCCTATCACCTTGTCTAGTGCAGAGGAAGTGCTCGGGCAATAGTTGTTGAATTAATGAATGAAAGAAAATGAATGGAAAAGACTAGCAGTTGAGGGCTAGAGGATTCTTTTGGAGGAAGGGAGAGACTTACTGCATCTCAGGAGGGCTTTGTAAAGAATCTGTATATTTCCTATTATGTGGCAGGAATCTTCCTGGTGAGATTTTGTCTAAAGTTTTATTTTTCCACAGTTGGACTCTGGGTAAAACATCTAAAAATGTGTACTGCTGCTCAGAGAGAGAGGCTAAGTAAATATAAGGGGTTGTTTCCATGCGTGGTTGAGTACACAGGGACCACAGGAGCTGTAGACACAAATAGATTAATTAAAGGCTTTGGGCCTCATCATGAAGGCCTTGAACTTCGTATGAGAGTTGTAGCCAAAGTAGTTTCCAAAGGGTGGGACTCAGTGACTCTTTCACCTCAATATTAAGGAGTATCAACTCCTACAGTTTACAGCTGTTACAGCAACTGGATGCATTTCAAGAAAGAATGACTCATCTTAGAATCCTTGTAAGCAAAGAGACTTATGTTAATGCAAGCAATAGTTTGATGGAATTTATGGCTTTTAAATATCACCAAGCTTTTTGATAGGAATAAAATGCAAGCATTAGAAGGAATAATGATAAAAATCTAGCCAAATTTCAATTAGAGACCTTAAGATTGTAAATTTCCCCAAAGTAATTTATGTTTGACTTTGGTAGACACTATGTGAGGTTGTCTTTGTTTTTGCAGCAACAGACTTATCTATCCAATCATGTTTGGCTTACTCGATTATTGAAATGATTTTTGCATTGCCTGAATACTCAAAGGAAAAGGAAGAAAGCCCAGAAGACATTTACTGGCAATTAGAAATCAACACAGAGTACTTATTTGTACATAGTGTTACGATTTTCAAAGCACTTTAAAATTTATCTCATTTTATTTCTGTAGTAACACTGAGCAGACATGGATGGATGTCAAACTCTGGTAGTTGGGGATTTTTTTTTTTTTTTTTTAAAGATTTTATTTATTTATTTGAGAGAGAGAATGAGATAGAGAGAGCATGAGAGGGGGGAGGGTCAGAGGGAGAAGCAGACTCCCCGCTGAGCAGGGAGCCCGATGCGGGACTCGATCCTGGGACTCCAGGATCATGACCTGAGCCGAAGGCAGCCGCTTAACCAACTGAGCCACCCAGGCGCCCCAGTTGGGGATGTTTTAACCTCATAATTCCCCATTAGTCTCCAATCAATTCCTAAATAAATAACTTTTCTAAGAAAAGACAAAATATTTGCTGTGCAAATGCAGCTTCAGGACAAAATCTTCTAGCCCGCTCCTTCCAACTAGATCAACACTAGATCCCTATGGTAATTGATTGCATTAGTGGCCCCAAATCTTCATCTTTCTCCTATCCATACCCCTTATAGTGGGACTTTGCAATTCCTCCCATCAAGGAGGGGTACTATTTCCCCACTCCTTGATTCTGAACTTGGCTGTACAATTTGTTTCAGTAGTTTTGATGCAAGCAGAGAATTGAAATATGTCTGCAGGTGTCTGCTAATACTCTTGCTCTTCTACTGTTATAAGAAAATGTCTAGACTAACCTTCTGTAGAAGGAGGCATTAGGTGCAAAGTCTGCTCACCTTATCCTAGGAAAAAAATTCCAGGAAGGAAGGAAGGAGGAATGAACAAATTCTGTTCCTGAGAGCTAAGCAATGTTAATATTTTGGAAAACATCCTTCCCCATATCTTTTATGGGTATAAATGTGTTTGTATGTAGCATATAAATCAGAAATTCTGTAATATACTTTATTTATAAGGATGCTGTAAACATCTTTCCAAATGAATAGAGCTCAACATCACCATTTTTAATAGCTATAAAAGTCTCATGTAATGATTACCATAATTATTAAACCATTGCCTTATTTGGAAAGTTGCAAAATGGGCACAATTTTCCGTCTCTCCCTATATCCATGCTACTTTGCTGGGTGATTTTGCTCTCCTGCCATGAAGAGGTAGGGTCGATTGCTCCATCTTTTGAATCTGGACTGGCCTTGTGTCTTGCTTTGGATGAAAGAATAAAATAGAAATTATATTTTGCAAGGTCTGGCCCTAGGTCTCAAGAGGCCTTGCATACTTCTATTTGTTCTCTTGGAATCCTGTGAAACTGCCATGTGAACAAGCCTAGCTGACAGCTAACCACAGACATATGAGTGAGGTCAGCCTAAACCAGAAGAACCACCTAGCTAAGCCCTGCCCAAGAGCCAACCCCCATCTCATTAGCTTAACGGATGGTTATTGTTGATGTCACCAAGCTTTCAGATGCTTTGTTTTTACAGCAAATTGATAATCCATGCATCTATTGGCAAGATTGTAGATTGTTTCTAATTTTTCTTTATTATATACACTGCTTTGATGAAAAACAGATGCATAAATCTTCACATACTTGTCTGAGTATTTCCTTGGTGTAATTGCCTAGGGGTGAGATCGCTGGATGAGAAGGAATGCTTATTTTAAATTATAGCCCATGTAGCGAAATTCCTTCTTGGAAAGTACGGTTAATTTATGCTTTAATCTATCATGTATAAGAATATCCACCAGGGTGGGGGTGGAAGCAGGGATTACTTTAGATTGAGTGGTCAGGGAAGTCTTTTCGGGAAAGGTGACATTAGAGCAGAGGCCTGGGGCAGTGGGCCATGTCTGGGAAAAGAATGGTGCAGGCCGGAAAAAAGCAAATACAGAGACTAAGACTGGAGGGTGTATGAGGTGTTGGCTAGTGCGCCTGTGGCTGAACAAAGGAGGCCCAGATGTTAGGCTGCAGAGAGGTAGGGGCCAAATCAAGCAGAGCCCCGTGGCTGTGATGAGCATTTTGTATTTATTCTGGGTCTGACGTGATGCCATGAGAACATCACCCGGAGGGGAGTGGCATCATTATCATTAACATCAGCAGCAGCAGGCAGCACCTTCCTCATCACTAATACTTGGTAAGGTTTGCTCTGTGCCTGATGTTGTTCTAAGCATGTTCCGTGTATTAATTCATTTAATCCACCCAGGGCAAGAATTAGATCCCATCGATATCGTCCTGATTTTACAAATGGTGTAACTGAAGCACAAAACGATGAGATAAATTGCTCAAGCTGAACCAGGATTCAAACCCAGGCAGGCAGTCTCCACACTTCTAAAATTATGTGATTTATATTTTTGAATGATGCTTCTTATGACAAGAATTGCCTATATTAGGGCAGGGTGAAAATTCCCACTTTCCAGGCTATTGCAGGAGCTTGGAAGGGAAAGTTTTTGGACTTTTGGTAGCTGTAAAGGTGATGAGAAGTGGCACCATAGAAGGATTTGCTGGTAGATTCTCAATGATACTTTAACTGCTTAAAAAATCATAGATAATCAGATTGGTAAAAAATGATGTCTCTCTGGCATTTTATTTGAGTTTAATTAATTGAGGTTTAATATTTTTCTTAATTATATTGGCTGTTTGTGTTTCTTCTGGTAACTGCTTATACATATTCTTCATACATTTTTGTATTGGGAGATTGTCCTTTATTGATTTCTAAGAGCTCTTTGTATATTAGGTATATTAACTGAAACACATTACTATATTTTTACAAATATAATTTTCTAATGTAAATAAAAAATTATAATAGCCTATGTATTTCCCAGTTTGTTGTTGGTATTTTGACTTTGTTGGTTTCTCTTTTTGCACAATATTTTATCTTATTCTTATGCAGCAAAATTGCATTATGTTTTATGGTTTCTGAATATTCTGTCATGCTTGAGACAGTTCTCTCCATCAAAAAAAAAAAAAAGTATTCAGCCATATTTTTTCTGGTGCTTTTATGTTTGCATTTTTTTAACTTAAATATTTGATTCATTTAAAATTTATATTGGAATCAGGAGTGAGTTGGGATGCGGCTTCATTTATTTTATAAATTACTAGCAAATTGTTCTGACATTATTTTAAGCATACGTCATCTTTTGTGCACTGATTTGAAATCCCACGTGTGATAGACACTAAATTTACATGTATTCTTGGTACTGTTTATATACTCGGTGTCACTCCTATCCTAAAATCAGTCTGGTTTAATTACGGTCACTTTATACTTGATTTTAATATCTGTTAGGGTAAGTAATCCCCTGTCCCCCAGTTCATCTTCCATTTCAGAATTTTCCTAGCTCTTTCTGCTGGTTCCTTCTTTCAGCTGTTTTAGAGTTATTTTTCAAATTAAAACATTTTGTTATGGTTTTGCTTGGGATTTTAGAATTCTGAAGTTTTGGCAGATCTTTAGGAAGACTGACATCTTTAAAAATTAAATTGAAGTGGTAGCTGAAAGGTGTTGCTGTTTTACTACTAATCCAGTGTTATTGTAACTATGAACATGTTGCATTTTGGAGAGTTTCCTTATTGTCATCTTGTCTTCCCTTTACTCTCTACATCCCCCCCCCCACCCAGAGAAACTGCAGAGCCCCAACACATAGGGGATTTTCAGGACTTTCTCCTGAATGTGAACTTTCTTCTTTTATTCGCTCTGTTTTAACTCGCTCCCCAGAGCTGAGGCATTGTTACTAATCAGCTCCAAACTGTAGTTTCCAGAAGGGGAATGTGTACGGAACACCAGATTGGCCTTTGGCATCTGTCACTTTCCAGCCCACTGTATGACCAGTCTAGGAGCGAGCCTCAGGGCATTCCCCGCCCACCCCCCCAATTCTGAAACTTACTTCATGTTAGCGCACTTTTGTTTTACAACATTGTTTCCAAATTTATGGCCTTCTTGCTTGAGCCGCTTGTTCCCATTGCTTCTAATATTTCATCAAATATGGGAAAGAAACCATGAGAAGGAATTGATGCTCCTTATGAGCCATCTTAAGCCGACACCGCCAGATTGCTGTAAAATGGTTTTCCTTTTTAGCCCTACTGAATTGTAATGCGTTTCTGAGGCCAAAGTCTTTAGGGAAACATTATGACTATTTAAGGTCTCCAAACTTTATGCTTCAGTACAAAAGGCCTAAGGGTGAAGATTTTAAATGGATGAAGTGGAGAAATTTGCACTTCCTTAAGCAAACATATAGCATTTCCTTCCATGTGTCAGAAATGAAAACAAAAAATACAAACTAATTTGTCATGAAATTTTCCCTTTTATAATTCCCTCTTTGGTGCTTTTTCAACCTAACAAGTCATATTTTCTCTTCTTTCGTGTCAGGTTTATAGCTTCGCTGGTCACAGTTTCAATAACCATGATGGACGATCTTCTGTTCTATATATCATGTACAAGTATTCAGCTTAAAAGTATCTTTGTGTTCACAGCTTGCTTTCTGTCACCTCCCCGATCCCTCCTCCCCACTGCATATGCACACGGTGTTATGTTATATGTGCGGAGAGCTTTGGGGAAAGCTCATATTTAGGAACATTAAGTAAGCAGAGGATGGCTGCTTATTTGGGCCGAGCTGACCTCACTATGAAATGAGGCAAATTGTCATATTTATAACTCAGGGTAAGTCAATAATATATTGGCGTTCACATGTGGAAATGCATTTACTCCCCAACATGTGGCTTCCACTTTGTTTTTTTCTCAAGTGGCCGTTCTCACCCAAGTGCGAATCTTTTTCCTTCTTTTTTTTTTCTCTCCCTTCTTTCCTTCTTTCTTTCTTCTTTCTCCCTTCCTCCCTGCCTTCCTTTCTTCTTCTTTTCACACTTTCTCCCCCTTTTCTCCTCCTTGAGCCCTGAGTCAGTATAGTGGGATTTATAACATTTGGGTAGAGCATAAAAAATACCTCTCTTCAGATAACTAAAATTATTATTCCCTTTGCCTCCTATTCCATCCTCTGTTTTTTGGTGCTAGCTCTCTCTGTCTCTGTCTCTGTCTCTGTCTCTGTTTCTCTCTTTCTCTCTCTCTCTCTCTCTCTCACACACATACACACAACACACACACACACACACACGAATACACTGAACAAAATTATATGGCTGGATAAATGCTATTCACAACTACTGCCTGGAAATCTGATCCTATCGGGTCCTTTGGAATCTGAGTTAGTATCATTTGTTTTTCTTGCTTCTCTGTAAATTATAGCAGGAGAAAAAAAAAGGTCATGTGGTTTCTGATTTACTGTAGAGAATATTGAGAAGGAAAAAAAAATCAGAGTAGTCATTGATAATCAGAAAACATAGAAAAACCTCACTGTGAAAGTCTTTATTATTTCTAAATTTGGTCAGCTCTACCTTCCTGTACCCTGAGCTACAAGGCCCCCATTATCCTGAAGTCTATTTTTACAACACTCCATTTTGCAAGTGGGATTTAGGTTGGGAGGGCAGAAAATGTAGAAATCTCTACATCCCTTTCCCTCTCCCCAGTGTGTTCTGGAGATCGGCTTTCTCTAGTGTGTGCAGATTTGTGGGGGTGTTGGGCAACCCCTCTGTCCTGCCTTTCTCCTTCCTCTTTGCATGTAGGTCACAGGTTTATCATGGCTGACTCCCCCTTCCCTCAATAATTATGACACACCGATGGTCAATGTGCTCCTTCCTGTCAGGAGAAAGAGGCTGCTCTGGGAAAGGCCTCAGAAATGCTGGGATGGTCTTTGCTAGCTCCTGTCGTTCTTGATCTTCCTCACCAGGGTTATGGCAATTGAAAGGTGTTGGAACAACCATCCAGACTCTGAGCAGACTCGGTGTTGATGCTAAACGTCATAAACACAATCAACCACCAAAATGGAAATCAATAGTTACTTATTTGCTTTGCTTTTTGAGGTTCTAAGTAAGTGGGTGGGATGAATTTTCCTCTTTTTATCCCTTAGATTCAGGAGGATAAAGTTATTAAAGCGCAGAACTGGGCACCAGGAGGATGGTTAAAAAAATTGTGTTGCTGTCTTTCTGGTCCTTTAGAGATGTTACTTACGTTCCCTCAGCCTCTGTTTCCCAATCTGTGTGATTTGAAAGGATTGATTTTCTCTGAATTCCCTTTCCACAGTGACGTTTGATGCCCCTGTTGTTGCTGTTGTTTTGTTGAAGCACAGAATCGCGTAGGATTTTCTCACTTCCACGTTTTCAATTTATCCTCTGACTGGGGCAAAGAACAGAACTGTTTTCCTTCCATCTACATGAGGAGAATAATACTCATGAGCGATCTACTTCCCACAAATGTTGAAAAGATGAGGGACTGAGGGACTAAGGTTGTCTCTGCAGAGCATAAAACAAAGCAAGACTTGGTGGCTTTCCAAGTCACTTGATTTGAGTTAAACAGGGGCTAATTTTTTATGTTTTATTTTTGACTTGACATTCGTCATAGAGTTTTTAAGAAAGTTGGTTTAGTGCAATTATTGACCATTTGAAAGATAACGTATTGTATTGAATCATGTAGCTTAAGAAGCAGGTGTTATTCTTGAAAATTCCAGTTGTGTGACTAATTTCTACTTTAAAAAAAAATGTTGTGTGTGGGGTAAAGATATCCAACCATGAGGTATGCATTTATTAGTGTTTTGGTTAATTTTCTTGAAATGAATAGTCAGGCTGCAGAAGCCAGACTCAAGCTTCAGATTAGTTCAGGGGCTTGATTTATTTATTTGCTCCCATATTAAAAGTTCTCTTTCTCTGGCTGTAGAAGCTGGATTTACACTCAAACAGGACTAGATTAAGGGGCCCCCAAATGACAGCAATCATATTTTAGCCTTTGTGTTCAAGCAGCACAGTGCCTGAATGTAGTGGGTGCTTAGTGAATATATTTTGAAAGAAATGTATAATGAAACAGCTGACCAACTCATTTATACTATCCTTTTTTTTTTTTATTGTGGTAAGATATACATAACATAAAATTTATCATTTTTACCATTTTAAGTATACCCTTCAGTGGTATTAAGTACATTCACATTGTTGGACAACCATCACCACCATCCACATCCAGACTGTGTTCATCTTCCTCAACTGAAACTCTCTACCCTGAGCATGAACTCCCTATTCTTCCTCCACCTGCATCCCCAGATCCTGGCAACTGCCACTCTCCTTTCTGTCTGTATGAGTTTGACTACTCTCGGGACCTTCTATAAGTGGGATGATATAGTATTTGTCCTTTTGTGTCTGGCTTATTTCAGTTAGTGTGTCTTTAGCATGTATCAGAATTTTTTTCCTTTTTTAAGGCTGAATACTATTCCACTGTAGGTATATACCACCTTTTGTTTATGCATTCACCCCCCAGATGAATGCGTTTCATCTGGGGTTTGTTTGCACATTTTGGCTATTGTGGATAATGTTGCTACGAACATGGCACCTGGTACAAATTTTACCATCTTTTGAAGAAATAAAACATTGATGAGAAAGAATCCATATTATAGAAACCCTTTAAGTCCATTTTGATAGCTGAACCTAGGTTGTTTCCTGGTCAGTGTATTTTATGCTGGAAACGTCACCCACCAGTGAAGCTCTACAGGGTAACATTCTTGTCTCGTTAACCTTTACATCCCCAGCATCTGGCAGAGGGACTGGTCCAGAGATGGCAGGGTGAAGTGTGACTGAATGGATTGACCAGACTTCATTGTCTGATTTGCACTTTCAGTCCCCCAGAGAAGAGAAGGGGGTAAAGCTGGATTGCCAAGTGTATTTATCATCAGCTGATTTTTGTCTATGTTTTGTCGCTCTCCCTCTAAGTTGGGACATTTTCTGAGTATTGGGACTGGTTTGAAATTAGTGGACGTCAAACTTTTTAACTTATATTTTACAAGAATATTGAAATAAATGCCTCTGCTCATTTTTATATTGACACCTAAAATTTTGCAATCTCCTAACCAATGCTAAGGAGATTTCTTGAATGTTGCCAATATTGACAGTTGGTATACAATGATTATATCACTCTTTCAAATATGTCCAGTGGGGTTTTACATGCAATAGCAATGTGACTCTACCATTATCTACTTAAAAATACATAAATAATCCCTCTTATAACAGTTGGAAATTTTACATTGTTCTTTGTTTTTCCCTTCAACTTACATTCTCATTCCATTCCCTTCACAGAATTTTATCCGCATTTAATAATTGTTTCATGAATAAAAGTAATTTATTGAGCACCCTATCATTCTTCTTAGCAACATTGTACATTCAAAGTGCTTAATTTTAATTTTAATTTTTAATTTAAAATTTGGGGGACCATAAGGATCAATGTTGGAAACAATTTCTGCTGGATTGAATCATCACATTTATTATTAGTGCTTAGTCAATAAAAAATGATTACATCACAATTTTATAACTATTTATAATATGACAATTCATAATTGTTATCCTATACAGTAATACAAAATTTTGTGGGAAGTGCATTTTCTTAATGATAGAAAATCTTTAATTTTCAATTTGTTCTCTATATTGCCAGATTGAAATGAAATTCGGAATCAGTGCTACTTCTCTTTCATTTTGATAGATCTAGCACTGAGATATCTTGTTCACATAATAAATTAGATGGGGATGAATTCCTTTTGAATTAAGTGCTGAAAGTCACTTAAAAGATCTATCATCAAAAAGTATTTTTAAGAACTCATCAGATGGCAATTCAGTTTGATCCTTTTCCATTTTCTTAGTTTTTGAGGTGTATCTCCACTCAAAAAAGAATTTTTTTTTAAGACACAGAAAGAGCAAGAGAGCACAAACAGGGGGAGCAGCAGAGGGAGAGGGAGAAGCGGGCTCCCCGCCCAGCAGGATCATGACCTAAGCCAAAGGCAGACACTTAACTGACTGAGCCATCCAGGGACCCCTCAAAAAAGAATTTTAACAAGGTTATTAATTCTACCTGTTGCTCTTTCACCTAGAGGCATCGATTTAATCTAATATATTTAAACGATGTTAGAAGAATAAACATGATATGAACTTAAGTATACCTCTTTTTTCCCATGTAATATTTTTTAGGTAAGATTATTTTGTCCCATCACAAATTTAAATGTACTTTTATCAGGACCTCTGAGCTGCATGTTTTATTAATTTGTGAAAACCATCTTCTATATAATCTTTTGGCCATCTTAGTCCTTGTCAAAATCTCCAAATCAGATTAACTATAAAAAAGCCTAACTTTATATTTCAATTCAAATACATGTATTCATTCACCTCCTTTTGATAACTATTTCCCTTCTGAATTCTTATTTTAAGATATATAAGTAAGGCATGAAAACTTGCCATGAGTTTGCATCTGGGTCTCAAAAGGTATAGCTGCTATATTTATATTTATATTTATGTCATATATATCATTAGAACAATGCATTTTTTGAAAGGAGTAGGAAAATGGAAAAGACAAAGTCATTAAATAAAAACCTTTATCCCATTTGCTATTACACTCTAAAACATATCTAAATTCAGAACATCTCAAATGGGTTGATAATACCTTGTGTCTGATGCCACATTTTGCCTTTATAAAAGTATGCTTAAGACGGAGAAATACAGGAAGACCTCTCACTGGTTTACGGCACCTTTGATGGACACAGAAGCCTTCACCAAGGCCAGTATTTCAAATGGTCTGTTTGACAAGCCAGGGGTGGGTGGTTTCCACCTCAGGACAACACACCATCATAATGTTTAGCATCAGAAGAACGTCTGTCTTTTGTCAAGCAGCGGAAGGGAGAACTGACAGCAAATCTCAATTCCAGACATTTCCTCATGCAGACACCTTTTTAAAAGAACAGACATGGAAGTGGAGGATGAGAAACCATCTTCTCTTCAAATTACCCATGCCAGTTGCCCTTTGGAAAGCATGTTTCTCCAGGTGTATCCACACTGTAGCTTGCTGCCCACTGTCTTATGCTCCTCTGCGTCCTCACCGCTTAGCTTAACACACAGTGATATTTATGATGACCTCACGGTTGTAAATTTCTTACTTTCATGAACTGGTTAGTTCCAGGGGTTACAGATCGCTTAGCTTGTGGGACAGACACCTCATCGTTCCTTTTTTTTTTTCATTTGTTAATTCAGGACATACGTGATAAACACCTACCATCTGCAAGTCATTGTGGCTCAGCTGAAGATAAAAAATGCATAAAATAAGGAGATCACATGCTGTAGGAATGAGAGAGCTTGCACACAAATAACTATGGTACAAATTAGAAAGTGATACATGCTGGGGGGTTTAGGAGGGAACCATTAGCTGTGGTTTGAAGAATCAGGCCTCACGAAGGACAGCGTGCAGGAGTGCAGACATGTGCAAAGCCATTAGGACTTCTAGAAATGCAAACCAAAGGGCCTGTCAGCACAGTCTTCCTATTTGAAAAGTAGGGGCACTTCACTTAAAATTTGTAACTCGCGTGCTCTTACTTACATTGATGAGTGTGCTTACATGAAATCTTTAAAATGAAGGAACCTATTTCCTACCTGCAGAGTCGATTGAATCCTGCTCTATTATTATTATTTTTTTCCTTTTGAGAAGGGGCATAAGCATCATAGTCTGTCAGTTTCATATTTATTGGGGGAATGTTCTTAGATCAATCTTTCCTCACTGACTTGAGAACACACTTACTTTTATTTCATGAACTCTACTTCAACCAAAAGAAAACTCTCTGATGCTGACTCAGCATACAAAGTTACATTTTATACCTGTCAGGCTGCATATAGATTTTTATAAGGTGAACAATGGCTGTATTTTAGTACTGATGTAGTAATCATGAAGTCTTCTGGCAGTATCCTTTGGAAACTGAATCCATAAATTTTATTAGTATTAAATGTTTCTAATGGGAGTTGACAAATAGTTGAGTGGGATAGCGTTTTCTCTGTACTTGGCAAAGACAGAGGGGAAAAAAAGTCCCTATTACACAATGAGAAATGCATTAATGCTCAAACCCATTTATCTCAATTTTGCACAAATATAATTTAAGACCTTTTACAGCTCTTGGTGAAATTACAGTGTGCTGCAGGGAAGTTGCAAAATTTTTATGGGCCTAATAAAATTGTCATTGTAATACCATTATAGGATGCTGGGACAATATAGATATTTGTAATACTCATACTCCCATGCCAAACTGAGAAGGGAGATAGTAAGTTTGATTGGAGACAAACGCTGAACAGGGCTAAAACCCAAGTTTGTTTGATAATGAAAAATCTCCCTATCAGTGTTTGGTATCAAATGAAATTGGATGGGTGATTAGGCATTTTAACTGGTTGGCTTTATAATGGAGCAGATAAACATTATCAAGCACCATCTCTAAAATTAGTTATTGCTGAAATAATCATGTATTATCTTTAGATGAATTTCAAAATAATTTCCAGTTGAATGTTTCCTGCTTTTGCCCTCAAGTTTGGCTTCAGAAATGTGCCCAAGCCCTTTCTCTGCTCTCCTTTTTAGCATATAGACAGACATCTCTTGATGGTCTTTAGTTAGACTAAAAGCTTTGGAAAATATCTGACAAGAAATTTAACTACTTGGAAACATGAAGTAAACAAACAAACAAAAACAAACAGACTAAAACAGCCCTCTTGGTATCAACACTTATGGTGATATCACTTAAAAGAGAATACTATAAAATGGGTCAGCATTGATATCTTGAGGATTGCAAACAGAATTTGCAGGATGTGCCCCAAACAGAGCTGGGGCCTTTTCTAAGAGACCCCATTCTCTGTCTACCCCTGGAATTATGTCTGAGATACAAAAAAAGGGATAAATAGATCAAACATTCAGTTTCTCCAAGGTGGGCAGTAAGATGGAGCCATGCACTCCAGCTGCGAAAGACTTGACCTTTGCATTTTCTCTTTCTGGGTCTCAGATGGTGAAAGGAACATAAGCACAGTCCTCATGACCTCACTGGAGTAGTCTTTGCATTTGAATCGCCAGCATCCCTTCCTCCCCTGTAAAGAATTAGTTTGACCTCAACCTGTTCATCCCATTCCCCTCAGTAGTGGTTGGTTTGAGAATGGGCCCGTGACCACTGTGAGCCTGTGTTCTGTGAAAGGAGGTGTGCTGGTGCCTCCTGGAGAGAATGCCTCTTGCCCAGGAGGGAACCAGGAAAGACTGTCTCTTTCTTCCTTGTCTTTGGTGTGGCCCATGGAAATGCTCAGCTGTGTCACTACAGCTGAGGATGAGGCAACACAGAGAGGAGATCTGAGCTAGGAGAGACAGTGAAGGTCAGAGACAGAGCCCTGATGCTTTCTACCTGGAACCTGCCTTCCTCTGGTGAGCTGGAGTCTGAGCCGAGGGGAAGCTTGGCTAGCTAGGGACAAGCTTGCAGAACGATGCCACTTGCTAGTCTACAAAACTTCTGGAAAATTCTTACTGTCTCTGAGCCTTGGTCTCCCCACCTATGTAACAGGGATAGAAAAGTACTTAGCTTATAAAAGCTATTGTGAGCCTTAAGTGAATTAATATATGTAACATGCTTAGAAGAGTGTCTGGCATGTAGTGCATACTAGATGAATGCTAGCTATTCTTATTTTTGTTACATGAAAAATAGTTTTCCTTATTTTTTCAAGAATTAATTTATTTATTTATTTATTTTAGAGAAAGAGCATGTGCGCGGGGTGGGGGGTGGTGGGGAAGAGGAGGAGGAGAAGAGTTAGAGGGAGAGGGAGAAGGAGAAGGAAAGAATCTCAAGCAGACCCTGTGCTAAGTGTGGAGCCCATCACGGGGCTTCATCTCACAACCTTGAGATCACGACCTGAGCCAAAATCAAGAGTTGGACGCTTAACTGATTGAGCCACCCAGACACCCCCATAGGCCATCTTTTTAAGGAAAACTCCATTGGCCAACCCATTTAAAATTATATCTACCTCTAGCATCTTCTATATCTTCCCCCGACTTCTTTTTTCACCAAAGGACTTACCACCATCAGATCTATAATACATTCTACTTCTTTTGTTTATTTATGCATTGTCTTCTCCCGTTGCCATGAGAATGTAAGCTTCACGGGGGGAAGGGTTTTTTTTGCCTTTTTTTATAGCTACATTCTACCATGCCTAGATGAGTCCCTGGCACAGAGCAGGCAATCAAAACATATTTGTTGTCTGAATAAATGTTGTATCATGTGCTGCCCGGTGATACTGCACAACAGTTAGGCTAGGCACACTTCTGTACTCGGGTCACAAGGCTGATGGATGGGCAGCAAAGACAGTGCTACTTTCTCCAGATGAAAAATGGAAACAATTTAGGTTGCTTCAGCAGTTATTGGGCATCTGGGCTCTTTCCACATTTTGGCTACTGTGGACATCCTGCTATAAAGAAGATGTGGTGTATGGAATATTACTCAGCCATAAAAAAGAAAGAAATCTTGCCATTTGCAGTGACATGGATGGAACTAGAGGGTATTACGTTAAGTGAAATAAATCAGTCAGAGAAATACAAATACCACATGATTTCACTCATATGTGGAATTTAAGAAACAAAACAGATGAACATAAGGGAAGGGAAGGAAAAATAAGATGAAAATTGAGAGGGAGGCAAACCATAAGAGATGCTTCACTGTAGGAAACAAACTGAGGGTTGCTGGAGAGGAGGTGGATGGGGGGAAGGGATAACTGGGTGATGGGCATCAAGGAGGGCATGTGATGTAATGAGTACTGAGTGTTATATGCAATGGGTGAATCACTAAATTCTACTTCTGAAACTAATAAAAAAAAAAGAAGTTATTAGGCAAAACAGCCTATTAATTTCTGGGTCATGCCCTGACCCTGATAGAGTAATCACCCATGTTTAAAGATGGGTGGGTATTTTATCAGAATGTGGGGGCTGGCAAGTCTGAAATCCATAGGGAAAGTCAAAAGGCTTTAAATGGGTTGGCCAATGGAGTCTTCTTTAACAGCAAGAGTTAATGCTGTTAAAGCAGAATTTCATCTCCAGGAAACCTTAGTTTGTGTTCTTTGCTCTTGATTAAATGAGGCTCACCCACATTATCGAGGGTAATATTGTTTTTTTTTTAAGATATATATATATATTTATTTATTTATTTATTTGAGAGAGAGAGAGAACATGAATGGGGGAAGGGCAGAGGGAGAGCAAGACCCCCCCACTGAGCAGGGAGCCCAACGCAGGGCTTGATCCCAGGACCCCGGGATCACGACCTGAGCTGAAGGCAGACGCTTAACTGACTGAGCCACCCAGGTGCCCCTATGGTAGTATTCTTTACTTAAAGTCAACTGACTGTAGATATTAACCACATCTACAAAATACCTTCACGGCAACATCTATATTAGATTTGATTACATCATTTGAAGTCATTCTCCAGTCAAGTGAATACATAAAATTAACCATGGCAGATAAGATAAGAAGTATACAATACATCAATATCCTATAGTTGATTTAACAAAGGGCTCTTCAAATACTCTTTATTGGTATTAGAGATTAAATGGTACAAATAGGCCCAAATTCGTGTAATCTTTCGATATTTGTTACACATTTCATCAGTCAGCTCATGAGCAAGACTCAGCCTCATCCTCATAATACAAGAATGGCTTTTCTCATGGAGGTTTTCTAGTTAGGCTTTCAATAATGACTTAAAAATTCAGTACAAAAACATTTGGAGCCCCAGAAACCAGTCATTCTCGGGGTCATTTGGAGCTGGCAGGTGAACAAATATGTGAATGAGCATTTATGTAGAGTGATCGTTGTATCTTAATGAAGGTTTTGGGATGCCTATTTTAGGTCTGATTGTAAATACAAACATTCATAAAGATACATTATAATAATTATTTTTTTTTAGCTGAAATACATTGAAGCCCTACTACTATGTTCTAGGTAATGTTAAGCACGTTACCCAATTATCTTATTGAATCCTCACCACAATCCTCTGAAGCAGAAGGTATTTTTGCCCTTGTTTTACAGGTTAGTCCCTTGGACTACAAAGTCCTTTAGATCATGAAACATTTCTAGTACTTCCAGTGTCTCACCTCCCACACTCAAGTTTAAGCTTTATTCATGACAGATTCTAAGGCTGAGTTGATTGTTAGATTGGCTGAGTTCCTTAAAAGCCTTGCTTTTTAAAAAAGTCCCTAGAGGGTTCTCTTTGGCTATCCAAGGAGTAATAAACCTATGTCTTTTCAACTGAACCCTTTACTGTGATGCTGCCAAAACCCAAACACCTTGGGTTGGAAATCTGTATGGGGATACACTTTGATCAAAACCGGATCTGTCTTGTGCCTCACAAGTTTTGAATTTAGGGTTCACTTCAATGTTCCTTTCAATCTGGAAATGCGTAATTTCATTTTAAGGAAAAAGAAAACAATCGCTTTAATAAAAGTCTTTATGAACAAGGTTCAGAGGGCTTCTTGGACAACAAATGACTCTTACAAAACAACATTATGGTGAGTTAAGTGTAAATGGCTCAGAAACATGCAGATTAAATTTCCCTGAAAACACACAAGGGCTTCCAAAATTAATGGGGGAAATAGTTAGACAATGTATATTTCAGACTTCATGCTTTTTCTTCTCTTTTTCGTTCTGTTGATCTTATTTTCTTTTACAAAACACTTCCTAGGGTGACTTCATCTCTTGTGGTCAGGATGCTGTCAGGCCAAGTTGTCATTAATCCTGGTGCATTCTGGGTGGCCCACTCTGGGTATCAGCTGTGTTCCCTCTTGTACAGAGTTAGCTTTTCTCTCTACTATTTGTCTTTCAATATAGGAAAGATATAAAAATAAAAACACAATTTAAAGTCTTTGCCAAGCTTTTAGGCCTTGTGAAATTCCACTGTGATGACACTTGAGAGACGAATGTGGGAGGTTCTTGTATGCTGAAAACTGATAAATCTTACGTGCTTTAACTCAAAAGATACCACTATGGGTATAGATGTGGTAGAGGGATCCATAAATCAAGATTTGAAGATACTTTGGAGGGACTTTTAAAAGGCCCTCTAACCCATTCCCAAGCCTCAGACACATCTCAACATAAAACATGACAGAAACGTAATTATAGTCTTATTTCTTAAATATTGCCTTAGAAAAGTTTTCTTCAACATACTTTAGAAAAATATTTCTATGTTTCCTCCTGTACAAAAGTTACCTTAAAAATAACCAAATTCCATTTTATAGGAATTGAAGTTTATTTTCTTTTTTCTTGTCTTTGAAGGGAGCAAATTTTGGAACACCAGATTCCTACCGATGGCTCTTCTTGCCTGGCCTTGCCCAACTTTAGTCAGTGAAGCTTGTCAGACATTTCTCTCTTTCAAAAGAGAACAGTGGTGGCAATGTTTATTCTGTGATTCTTCCTGCCCTATATCCAAGCAATATCATCTCCAATGTTGCTAGAATGCATTAAGTCCTTTCCATCTCAAGACATTATGTAATAAGGAAAAGCCATTTACCTTATTTAATGAGTGCATAAGTAGTAGAAAATGTGGTAGCTGCTTCCTAGAGCTTGGAGCTTAGGTGGAATTACAGAATTCACATACATGGTTGTGTGAGGGAGATCAGCAGATCCTTTCTCCAAAGGCAACTATAAAGCTGGACAAAACTCATAAAAGCAACTATTTCTGGAACTCAACCAAAAGCATGCAACAGTCAGCAAATCCTTCATGCTTGAAACACTGGTAAACTTTAAGTAGGAATAGTGAGAGTCTGTCATTTTTTGCTTGGGGCTGTACCCATTCCACCTTACCCAGTGCCCACCTCAGTCTGCATAGAGAAATTGGCAGAGTCAGGCATACCAAGAAAACATTCAGCTTTATTGCCACAGTTGAAGGGGTGTCATTTGATTTTGAATGATGGGCAAACTATGCTAAGCCTTGTGAAAGTGATAAAGTAGATAGAGAGAGGGCCTGCGTCTCTTGTAGTCTGAAGTTGCTGTTGTGATTTTATGAAGCCATAAGTAGAACACAGTATGGTTAGGTTTCGAGTATATCTAGATGCAGTGTATTTGACAATTATAGGGCACATGAGGAGAAAAAGAACGTGTTTATTAGAGTTTCTATATTTTACCAGACTTCGTATTAATCTATGCAGTGTATTATGGGTAAATTAAAATGTATATTTTAATCTTTAAATAGTCACTGATAAATTAGTATTAGAATAAAAATCATCAGAGAAATGTAAATGATACAATAAAAATATATTTTTTAAAGATTATTTATTTATTTGAGAGAGAGAGAGAGAGAATGAGAGGGAGGAGGGGCAGAGGAAGAGGGAGAAGCAGACTCCCCACTTAGCAGGAGCCCGATGTGGGGTTTGATCCTGGGAGCCTGGGAACATAACCTGGGCCGAAGGCAGATGCTTAACCAACTGAGCCACCCAGGCACCCCACAATAAAAATATTTTTTAACACTAAAGAAATTATTAAAGGAGGAACAGAGGGCCCAAAATATAGGAAACATAGAAAACAAATAGCAAAATGGCAGATATAAATCCAATTATATCAATAATTACATTAAATGTGAAAGGTCTGAATGCCCTAGTCAAAATGAAGAGATTATCAGAATGGATCAAAAAGCAAAATCCTACTATATTCTGACTACAAGAATACATTTTAGATTCAAAGACAGAAATAGGTTGAAAATAAAGGATGGGAATAACCTACCAGGTAAATAGTAACCATGGAAGATCTGAAGTGATCATTTTAACATCAGACAGAATTGAGTTTAAGATAAGAATTACTGATAGAGACAAAGAGGGACATTTTATAATGGTAAAAATGCCAATATATCAGGAATATATAACAATTATAAATATATGCACACCTAACAACAAAGCCTCAATATAAATGAGGCAAAACCAACTAGAATTGAAATAATTGACAATTTAGATAGTTGGAGATTTCAGTACCTTACTCTTAAAAATTGAAAGAACAGTTCCAGAATAAATCATCTAACATGGAAGACTTGTGCTTATACTTTCAACGAACTCAACTTCTGTTTTAAGAACACTCTACCCAGAATACTCTACTCTGTGTATTGCAAAATACATATCTTTTCAAACAGATGATGTGATATGACTGTGGAAGATCTCAAGGAATTCACAAACATACTAGAATTAATCTACGAGTTATATGTATACAAAAAAGTGTTCCTATATATTAGCAATAAACAGTTTGAAATAAAATTAACAAAACAATTTGATACTTAATACCATAAAAAATCCAATATGGTTAAGTGGCAATTCACCCCAAATTGGTGTATAAGATCAATGCAATCTCTATCAAAATACCAGCAGGCATTTTTGTAAAAAATAACAAAAATATTTCTTGAGTTTGTATGTAAATACAAAGGATCTAGATAGCCAAAACAAGGTTTGAAAAGAAGAACAAATTGGAGTCATTACTCTACCTGATTTCAAAACTTACAAAGACATGTGGTATTATGGAAGGATACACTTAATAGATCCATGGAACTGAAGTGAGGGTCCAGAAGTAACCCATTTCATTAAAAGGTAATTGATTTTCAACAAAGATGCCAAAACAATAAATGGGGAGAGAATTGTCATTTCAACAATAGTTCTGGGACAATTGGATTCTGTGACAAAAACTGGATTTAGAGGCTTACCTCACACCATGCATAAAAATTGACTCAAAGTGGATTATAGACCAAAATGTAAGGGCTAAAATTACACAATTTCTTCAGGAAAATATTGTAGAACATCTTTGTGATCATGAATAGGTAAAGAATTCTTAAATATGCCTCCAAAAGCATGATCCATAAAAAACTGATAAATTGAACTTTGTCACAATTTAAAATGTTTGGGGCGCCTGGGTGGCTCAGTTGGTTAAGCAACTGCCTTCGGCTCAGGTCATGATCCTGGAGTCCTGGGATCGAGTCCCACATCGGGCTCCCTGCTCGGCGGGGAGCCTGCTTCTCCCTCTGACCCTCCCCCATCTCGTGCTCTCTCTCTCTGTCTCATTCTCTCTCTCAAATAAATAAATAAAATCTTAAAAAAAAAAAAAGTTTGTGTTACAAAAGACCCTTTTAAGCTAATGGAAAGATAAGCCACACACAGGAAGAAACTATTTGCAAGTCATAGTTTTAGTGAAGTACCAGAATCTAAAATATGTAAAGAACTCTTATAACTCAATAACAAGAAGATAAACAATCTGATATAAAAATGGGTAAAAGATTCAAATGGACATTTTACCAATGAAGATATTAAAACTGCTAGTAACTATTGTGAATTAAATGTTCAGCACCAGTAGCTGTAAGAGAAATGCAAATTAAAGCCATAATGATATACTTCTGCCTACGTACTAGAATGGCTATAAACTAAAAACAAGGCAATACTGACAATTGGTCCGGCATTGCTGATGGGAATACAAAATTGTACAGTCACTTTGGAAAACAGTCTTGGAGTTTCTTAGAAAGTTAAACATAACTTTATATAACTCAGCAATTTCACTGATAGGAATCTACCCAATGGGGGCAGGAAATCATGTTCATACAATGGTGAGTATGTGAATGTTTATAGCAAAAAATAGAAACAATTCAAATGTCCATGAAGCGATAAATGGATTACAAATTGTATATGCATAGAAGGGAGTACTATTCAGCAATAAAAAGGAAATAAAAACCATACTGATTCATGCTACAATGTGGATAAACCTCGAAAACATTATACTGACTTAAAGAGGCCACATGTAAATAACTACATTTTGTATGATGCCATATCTAGGAAATCTCCAGAACAGGCAATTTTATAGAGGCGGGAAGCAGATCATTGGTTGCCTGGGGCTGAGGGTGTTGTGAGAATAAACTACAAATGGGCATGAGTGTGCTTTTTGGAGTTTTGGGAATATTCTAAAACTGGATTATGGTATTGGTTGTACAACTCATTTGGCTAAAAATCATTGCAGTGGACACTTGTAATTGAATTTGGTACATAAAGTGCTAAATTAAAAAAAAAAAAGGTCTTGGGCTCACTTTAGCAGCACATGTACTAAAATTGGAAGGATACAGAGAAGGTTGGCATGGCCCATGCTTAAGGATGGCATGCAAATCGTGAAGCATTTTATACTTTCTGAGGCACAGCTTAATAAACCCTAGAGCTACCAAAAAAACCCCACAAAGTCTTATTGTATGTGTACCATTTACCAGACACAGCACTAGGTGCTGGCAATTAAGGGAGACTAGGTTAGATAAAACACCTGCTTCTATGGGGCTTATAGTTTGCAAGAGTCTGTAAGGATCTGGAGCACATTAGCATTGCCAGCTTCCGAAGTTTCAGAAAAAACCCGAACTATGTTAAAAATACTATATTCCCCCCAAGGAATATTCTGTGGAACTTACATGGAATTTACATTCCATGGAACTTACATTCTATTGTACGGGATTTGGGGAAGATGAAAATAAGGGCATAAACACATAAATATAGAACATTTCAGGAGGTGATAAATGCTGCTAATAGAATAAGACAAAAAAAAAAAGAGATAAAAATGCTGAAGGAAGAAGAAGAGGTATTATTTTAGGTAGGATGGTAGTGGAAGGCATCCTTGACAAGATGACCTTTGGCAGGACACCCGGGAGAATGGGAGAAGGAGAGCCATGCCACTGTCTGGGGCAAGAGCTCTCCAGGCGGAGGGAGCTGAGTCAGGGATGTGTGGTGTCTTTGAGGACTAGCTAGGAGGCCAGTGTGGTTGGACTAGACTGAGTGAGTGGAGAGCATAAGAGATGAAGTTAGAGGGAGCTGGGTCAGATCCACTAAGGCCTGAAACACATTGTACGACTTTAAATTTTACTCTGAGTGAGCTTAAGGGCCTGCTCTGTTTTGAGCAGAGAAGTGGAATGATCTAACATGTTCTAATGGTTCATCTGGCTGCTGGTGGAGAATAGGCTGTGGACTGCAAGGCTGGAAGCAAGGAGCTCAGTTTAGAGGCTATTCGCAGTCACTCAGGAGAGAGACACCAAAGGCTCAAATCAGGGTGACAGCAGTGTACATGAGAAGAAGTAAGTGGGTCCTGGTATGATGTGGTGACCAGAGAGGCCACAGTGTTTGCTGCTGGATTGGATGGCAAGTGTGGGAGAAAGAGGAGAGTCAAGGATGATCCCAAGGTTTCTGCTGGGAGAAACTGGACTAGGTTATGAAACAAATGTTCTTAGGATGAGTCACACCTTAGCCTCGTACTGTAGGTAGGACCACATAATATTAATTGCTAAGGTCCTGATGGATTAGGACAGCAGAACGGGATAACTGAGCTCTCCTCATACAGTATTTAAATCAGATTACAGATAGTGGTTACTTTGTGAGTGTTCATTTTTGCTCCTGACACCATACTTACAAAGGGTTTCCACTGCTACTACTCAGGAAACAGTAAAGCCGACCTTCAAATTCCTGACCTCTTAAAGATGGCGGCTGTCCTCTGTATTCCGTGGCCTCTCAAGTACCTTGTCCACCAGATGGCAGCGCAGGGGTTCAGAGGCCTTCAGCACAAAGCCTCCTTCCTTAATGAATATAAATGAAAAGCATTAGGCCCCTTTTTCAGGCAAGTCAGACTTTCAGTCTCCCTCCTATCTTCCCTCCCCCCACCAAGGGCAACCCCTTCCAATAATCAGCCTTCGAGACTATAATAGAAGCTTTTAACTTTATAATCTCTTGTCACATTACTCAGCAGCCTCATCCAGGCCCAGGAAACCATTTCCTGGAGGCCTCTTTTTTATTTGTGTTCATTAGCTCCGCTAATACATTCTCTTGGAAACCACGGTTTAATAAATTTCATAGTGCATGACCAGAGGACTTAATGAATATTAGTCACTCGAAGCAATTTTTGTTTATTCAGCTTCTCTTACCTCTCCTCCCTTCCCTTACCCGGGACTTCGTTCTGTGGAATGATAATAGTACGCAGAGAGCTGGCTGGCCACAACAGACTAAAAACAAGAAGTAAAAGGATCTTTCTGAGCTCACACCTGTTTTAAGATTTGTTATCCTTAAAACGAAAAGCTGTAGGGATTCACTCGGCTCCTTCCTTGTAGCTCCCAGTGGACCTTGCTATTAAACTGCAGGGAGGAGCCCAGCCTTCAGAGCACTTAAAAGTACTTATGTCAAATCCATCCCATTCTTCCGGCCTCCGTTCCTGAATCCAGCCACCATTCCCAGGGGCTGGAGCACATCACAAGGCATTCACTTCATATGAATGGGCACAAACAGACTTTTTCACCATTTAGATATGTCTACATTTGCAGGCACATCCTGTAGGCTGCCTGAAACAGCCTTAATTTCAATTTACTGTCTCCCCAAGGATCCTGCCATTCTCCCGAAAGTGGAAAACTCACTGGTTGTTTCTCGTCCCCGACCTCTCACCCCAGCCTCTGTCTGCCCTCCTCCTCTTTCAAGGAAAAAGCTGTATTGGGAGGAATATTTTGCTCAAGATGAATAGAATGGAGTTTTGATGCTTCTAACAGTGCATATGATCTTCTATTTAAAAAAAGTACTGAGCACCAGATTATCACATTTGGAAAGTGTTCAAAGTCAGTTCACAAAACCCAGTAAATGACGACATGGGTCCCCCTAGTACATGGCTATACGAGGGAGCATGAAATCGTAGTCTTGAACTTTTACATTGTCATTTCTGTTCTGCTGGGGCTAACTGCCTTTAACTTTTACTTACAGAAATTTTTAAATGGATGCAAAAGTAGAACTCATAGTATAATGAACCTCCATAGATCCATCCTTAACTGTCACGATAATCAACATCTGACCAGTCCTGTTTTATCTAATCCTCCTCACGCGTGTACACATCTTCTTTACTTGGAGATTTAAAAACAAGGGCAGATGTTAAGTCTTTTTCCCTTAAGACAGTTCCGTATGCACTGCTGATTGATAAGGGCTTCCTCCTTTTACCATAATCACTGTGTGAATATCACACCTAACAAAATTAATGAGAATTCCTTAAAAATCACGTAACACCCAGTCCATATTTATTTTTCCCAGATTCCCTAAATCTGTCTTTTTGTTGTTCAGAATCCAAGCAAGGTCCAGTCTTTGCACTAGTTGTTTTATCCTGAGATCTGTTTTGTTCTACAACTCGTTTTCTTCTCCTTCTTCTTCTTTTTAAATCTTATGGCATAGACTTGTCGGTGATATTCAGATTTTGGTTCTGTAGAAATGTCCCACACCAGAGATTTGACTAATTGCTTCTTTGTGGTGTCATTTCAATTGCTCTTATATTGTTCGGGCTATTTCTGGCTGAGTTCTTCAGTCTTAAAGTGAACAAGACACACACTTAGGTAGCTAAATGGATCAGACTATTAGGGGCCCTCATCAGTTTGCTTTGCCATCTGGAGATGGACTTACTCTTAATTCATCCGAGATATATTAATGTCGTCTCATTCTGTACCAGGCACTGTGCTGGGCTTTGGGAATGCAGAACGAATATGGAGGGTGGGCATGGGGGATGACCGAGAAAAACATGGACCTTTTCCTCGTGAAACTTAACGGTTGTGGGTCTTAAAGCACCACTTAAAAAGAAACCTGTGTTGAGTTCTCATAGCACCTTTATCAGGTCCATTAAGTATAAAGCCATCTCAAGTTTACCGAAGAACACTGAGGATGAAGTGACAGGAACTATGAACAAGAACTATACCAGAAATCAGTAAAGGAGAAGCCAGACATCGATCCTCCTGCGCTTTTGGATTCCGGTTCTTTGATAAATTAATTTTGAATCTGAAACTCCATCACAGGTGGATTAATACTGCTAAAAAGATTTAGGCAACTTCTGAACCAAGTTAATATAAGATTACCGACTTAGCCTCCATTACAGAAGAAGTTCCTTAAGAGTCCCTTGATTGTGACACTTACCTCCAAGAAACCACCAATGAGTTGAAATAATTACATTGAAAAGTAGTGTGCACAGATGAAAAACAACTGAAATGAGAGTTGCACAAAATGAAATTTTCTATCTCTTCCCTATCAGTGTGTAATAAACTGATAGTTCAAAATCTATTTGGATTTCTTTGTATTCCACTTTATTTTTAAAAAATGCTGGTTGTAGCCCAGTAAATGAATATTATAACCCACCAATGAGTCAGGGCCCACTGATTGAAAGCCTATCTTTGCGCCTTTGAATTCACATTGGAGGAAAGAATTGAGATGAAGGTTTTCAGAGGCTATGAAGAGCATCCTCCTACTTATGTTTTTCTGAGTAGAATGGTTGGAAAGCAAGGTGGAGGGAGACACTTGGGACAAAGTAGAAGCTTGGGAATTTCAAATGTCTTTTTTACAAGGAAGAGGACTAAAATTTGTTAAGTGGTTTCTACATGCTGGATGTTATTCCATTTTGTTATGTAATTCTCATAAAAATATGTCAGACTAGATTTACCATTTACAAGTCACATGAGAAAACTTGTCTTTCTGTGATTAGGTAATGTGTTTGAGCTGACAGAGTTAGTAAAGGCATAGAATACTAACCAATTGATAGGGGCCATATCTCCTGGTGATTGGGGACCCACAGAGGTTGGAGCCAGTACTCACTTTGAATCTTTGTTGTGTTGCTTATTGACTCTGTCAACTAGTTAATTAGAAATGAACAACATAAAGTATGCAAACACTCAGCATCGAGTGGGCAAAGATTATATATATGTATATAAAATATATACATATATATGATACATATTAGACTATATATAAGATACATATATTTATATATGAATGGGAAAGCTTTGTTCCTCAAATTATCCATTGGAACAAGACAATATGTTGAAGATAGGACATTGGCTACATTTCTGAACTTGCAGTCTGCTAGCATCAGCCATTGTCATGTTTCCTAAGTCAGTAAACACTGTGTGTGGTCAGAGCCCTGTATGGACCAAGCACTATAGCAAAACTAGACAAGCAAACAAACAGACAAATTCAACAACAGGTGTCAATCTCTGGCAGAGAAATTTGATAGGGTGAACCATAATTTTGAGCACTCGCCCACTGTCTCATCAGGACTAGGTCATTTTTTTAGAACCCAGAGATTTGGTGTTTCTATTGGCATTGTTCTGACGATATTTCCATCCTCACACGTGTCATACCAAAAGGCAATAAGGTGTGGTATTTAGGAGCACAACCCTCAGAGCAAGGCTGTCTGTGCCCAAATCCTAGTTGTACACTTACTTGCTGTGTGGTCTTGGACAAATTAAATGCTTTTTCCCTCCAACCTCATTTGTAAAACGAGGTTGATGATGTTGATCACAGTGATGATGATAAATGTGCCCACCACATAGGTCGTTGTGAGGATTAAATGCTTTATCATACCTGTAGCACTTGGAACAGTAGCTGGAATGTAAGAAATATTGGCAAATATGATGTTAAGAGTTAGAGAGATAGTCCCTCTACTCTCAGGAGGGCCAACTTCCTCAGTCTTTGTTGCATTTGGTAGCTTTCTGGAGTGGATCAAATCAGAACTGGATCTCCACTCACTCAGTGGGATTTTGTTAGTCCTATACAATAGATAAAATGCAGTGTGAGCATGTCACGACTTCAAAGCAGAGTGGAAGATCTGATCTTTCTTCAAAAAACTTATGACCTAATTGAGAAAAAAAGTATAATCTGCCACCACCTGGTTTCGAGACCTCACTCAAAATACTATCACTTCCTAAAAATGAAGGGCTCAACTCTTCCACAACCAATGATGGATGAGTTGGGACTCATCAGGCCTTACCACCATAAGTCACAAAGGCAAGGTTCTCTTTCTGAGAATTATAAAGAAAATTATGAACTCATAGATATATTTTGAATAAAATACAGCCTGAAAAATGAGGAACACTATGTTATTTAGTGACATCCTCCAGAAGAAAAATGTGAAGAAATATATGGTTAAACATTTTTATTTAGGGCCCATTTTTTCCCCTTTCCTTCCTTCCTTCCTTCCTTCCTTCTTTCCTTCCTTCCTTCCTTTCTTCCCTCCTTTCTTTTCCTCTGCTTCTTTCTCTACTTCCTCCTTCTTTTTTTTGTGTTCTTCCTTCTCCTTGTTAGACATTTATAAAGACATGTCAAAGAAGCAATGGGCTTACCAAGTTGAGCAAGACAACTTCCATCCCTCCTTTTGGAAATTATGATCGGAGAAGCTTTACTCACATTCTTTCTTCCTCTCCCATAAGGTAATTAACTTCCAAATCTGTGAACGGTCTTTTCCTTGAGGTCTAGGAGGACCTTTGACAGAGAGTGCAATATTCAGAGGGACCAATTCTGAACCCATTAGTGCAGTCCTCACTCAGATGAATCTTATCTCAAAATTATTGCTAATTGAAAATGAAAAGGCACGTTTACTTGTGAAGTTAATAAGTTCCCAAAGGGAACCAGAAGCCCAGATGTTGTCATCTTTTTTTAATTGACCATTTGTCTTCCTCTAAAGATGCCTATCTTCTATGATAGCAAATAAAGTCATTTATCTTGAACTTGTTACTCCATATTTAGCTATATAACAAGTCATTGACTTACTGAAATGTTGGGAACCTCAATAATGCATCACATGTCTCATTAGCAATGTAAAAATCTGTTCCTGGGCCAAAGTATTAACTGCTGCCAAAATGAACAACTGTCTGTCATACAGGAATGCACTGCAGGAATCAGCTACCTCATGTCTTATTATGAAAGATTTCCTCCAGTATATGGTACAAAAAACATGTGAACTTATTTTCCTGTATGGTTCCTCAACCTGAGCTGGATGCAGCCTTAGAAATGGGTGATGTTGGGGGCACCTGAGTGGCTCAGTCGTTAAGCGTCTGCCTTCGGCTCAGGTCATGATCCCAGGTCCTGGGATAGAGCCCCACATTGAGCTCCCTGCTCAGCGGGAAGCCTGTTTCTCCCTCTCCCACTCCCCCTACTTGTGTTCCCTCTCTCGCTGTGTCTCTCTGTCAAATAAATAAATAAAATCTTAAAAAAAAAAAAAAAGAAATGGGTGATGTTGAAAGGGTTATTTGAGAAGCCTCTTGTTTGCAACTGAAAAGGCATCTTCCAATAATGACAGTACCAAAAGTCTGGGATAGGTTCCTGAAATCACCCGTGAAAAGCTACTGAAAGCAAAGCTGAAATTTTATCATTTATAGCCACTAATCTATGTAAGCAATCCTTTATCCCAGCACTGAGTCCCTGAGGCCGCTAAGGTTTCAGTTACTACTGAGATAGTGAAGAGGAGGTGGGGGATGGGGAGAGGACTGCACAGAACTGGGGGCAAAGGTGGAGAGAACAGAGTTTCATGGCTTCTACTATGTTTGCTGGGGTCTTCGGTAAATTGCAAGTGATCGGTATTCTACAGACCTTGTACTTCCCGTTACAATACAGCCCCTAAAAACAAAAACAAAAACCAAAAAACCCAAAACAATACAGCCCGTTTATCTGAGGTTTTCTTTCCATAGTTTCAGTTACCTGTGGTCAGCAGGAGTCCGGAAACAGATGATGCTCCTTGTGATAACAGGTCAATAGCCTAACGCTAAGTCACGATGCCTAATCATTCACGTCATTTCCTCTCATCTCATAGGCATTTTGTCATCTTACATCGCCACAACAAGAAGGGTGAGTAAATACAACGATATTTTGAGAGAAAGAAAGGTCACATTTACATAACTTTATTACAGTGTGCTGCTATAATTTTTGCATTTTACTCTTAGGTATTGTTAATCTTTTACTGTGCTTCATCTATAATTAAACCTTATCATAGGTATATCTGCATAGGAAAAAACATACTATATATAGGGTTTAGTACTATCCATGGTTTCAGGCATCCACCAGGGGTCTTGGAATATATCCCCTGCATATAAAGGGGGACTACTGTATATGCTCTTTATCTAATTGCTTCCATGTAGATCTTATGTGTTTGTAATTGAAAAACTTCATCCTTACAAAAAATTAAGAATTTATGGCCACATCTAGAGCCTCCAAGAAATGGATATAGAGATCTATTCACTGGGGGAAATAAATGCACAACACAACTTGTCTGGCTTCATATACAGATTATTTTTAAAATTTGTTGCTTCAATATTGCATTTGGGGAACAACTGGACTGTGTAGTTTGTTGGTATTTGTTTGATCATAACCAAATCCCAGGTCTTCATGAAGATTCCAGAGACTCAGAATTATGGCTTTAAAGAACTGAATCATGAAGAGTTCCCTAGAACATAATTCCCTCATCCTGGGGTGGGGGGACAGTCTCAACTCTCTTTGTGCCTGATGGGGGCGGTGGTAGTGTGTATATTAACTTTCTGGCACAAATGCACAGATGCATTCTCTCCCAGACCATGGTGGTGTTTTTCCAAAGCTGGTACCGTCAACAAGGGGTATTCTTGGAATAGACTGAAGGTTGATCAAGTGAGTAAAAAGTGACCCTGGGTGTATATCTAAACCTCTTCAATACTGCCTTAGAACTGAAGAGATATTTAATTAGATATTTAATTAGAAATAGTGTATAATGTTTTATATTTTGAGAGCCACTGGTGTTTCAGAGATAAGGTCTCTGCTCTTAGGAATTTATAGTCTAGCTGTGAAGATACATGGACCCATAATTACCACAAATGGGATATATGCTATAATAGAAATATGTATCCAGAGGAGGGAGAAATTAATTTAACTTTGAGGAAGGCTGAGGAGACGTCATAGAGGATGTGGCCTCTGATTTGTACCTTAAGAAAGATGTAGGATTGCTGTAGATGGTAAAGGAAGTGCAGGGCATATTGGCTAGAGAAAATCATATGAGCAAATATCTGAAGGTAGGAAAGTATCTAACCTGCTTGGGGAAGAGCAAGGGTCCCTGGTGTGGCATAAACGTAGTGATGGCCAATGAGGCTGGAAAGGTAAACACAGGCTAAAGTATAGAAATGCTTCCCTACATGTCATGCTAGGAATTTTGGACTTTACCCCATAAACAATGGAAAGTCACGAAGGTGAGGTACTGACTAAAGCTCCTGCTAGAAAATTTGATAATAGAATATAATATTAGGGAAAGTACAAGCAACCATAGGACTGGAACTCTCTGGACTTGGAGCCCCTTGGGGGAATGGCTGCATCCCCTCTTTAGATCTTTCTAGGAAGCAAAATGGCCTGGTTCTTGGAACTGAATGGCTGTCCCCAGTGTGACACCAATGGCCGTCAAGGCATTCTCATCAGTGGAACAAAGATTCATCTCTTTCCGATTTATGCTTGGGATGTGCTGATGTTCCCTGTGAAATGGTCTGGGTTTACTGCATCTGCCTCTAAGCAAACTTCTCTGAATGTCTAGTAAAATTTCTCATGTCTGATAATGCCAGTCTCCTGCCCTCTGCTCAGCTCTCCTCTCCCATTTTCTCTCTCACACACATCTGGCAACTCTGATGAACCAGAGGGCACACAAGATTTCTAAAAGTTCATTGAGCGGGTTTTCATTAAACAAACATTTGTTGAACATCTTCTATATATCAGGCCCTGGGCAAGGCCCTCCATGCAATGCTAAACAAGGCTGATTCACTGGTGCAGTTTGAAAAGTATCATCTATTCATGGCTACCTCATTTCACTCTATCATTGCTTCTGTATCACACATCTGCTTTGATCAAGGCCATTCATGATCTGACTTTGTATTGATGATATTTTTTTCTGAGCATTTACCAATGTCTCCTCTCTTCCAGTCACTGTACCCGATCTCTTTCCCCTAACCCAGCCTGTGGGTCCTTCCTCATGCTTTCTCCCTGACCCAAAGCCCCTTCTCTTTGCTAATCCAAATACCAATCACCATTCAAGTGAGCTGCCTCATGACATCTTTCTGATGGCTAAAATTCTTGTTGATTTCTTTGGGGTATAGTTTAAAGAAGTTAAAAATCTGAGCTGTACATTTAGGAGAGAGGTTAGCTCTAGGGAGAGGAAGAGATGTAATTGGGGAGGGGTGTTCACAGAGCTATTGGCAACAGATATATCTCAAGATGAGTGATGGGCATATGCAGGGTTTTTTGTTGTTGTTTTTAAAAATGTAATTATATCTTTCTGTGTGACTGAATTATTTAACTAAAGAAAAATAGTATGTCACTTATTAAGTGTGTACCTCATACAAGTTATTTAACTTCTTTAAGTACCAGTGCCTCCCTTGTAAAATGGAAATGAAAATAGTACCCCCTTTATAGAGTTGTGAGAATTGATAATAAAGCTGATGCCTAGCAAGTATTTACAAAGTGCTTGACACATAGTAAGTGCTCAATAGATATTAGTGAATATCTTTACCTCTCTCTTCCTCCTGAACTCCCGAGAGTACTTTTGCTGTAAACTATCTAATCCAACATTTAATTGGGCCCTGGCTGGTTCTGTAATTTTTGCTATTTTTTTCTCTTGCACTCCTTTTTTCTCCTCAATGATGTTGTAAACAAGCCGACGGCAGGCACTGTATGTGATCCTTCGTATGCTCTGTAGCACCTTGAGTGTATTTGAAGAGATTAGGAAGTACTTACAGGTTGATTGATTGGAATAATCTTTTCAAGAATGAACTATATATATGACCCCCATGAGTTTTTCACTCAGGTGTGTCTGAATATCTAAAAAAATGTCCGGGGCATGTCTGTTACTTTCCTCCTGTAATATGATCTATGAGAAGGCCACCTTGGGCTCATAGTTGAAATATACAAATCAGCAGAGGACATGCTCATTAACAGGCTTTCCAAAGTCCACTTACCACTTCCTTTTTCCATTCAGGACTAGAACATCACCTAATAACTCAATAAGCATGCCCACCTCCCCCTTCTCAAAAGGTTATAATCTTCTGTTTCACACTTTAAGGAAAATCTGAGCTAACCAGCTTCTCCACAGCCAAGTTCTAGTGGTGATAATCATCTCACTCTTGGTGAGACTATTTTAGGGACTGTGTAAAGCCATGGTATGGGTTCCAGAATCCAGAGCAGAGTTAAAATGCCATCAGGTGCTGGCTACAGGGCATCCATCTCTCCACCAGTAATCCATCTCCCTAGCTGCTCCTTGCCTCTGGGGTGAAGTCAATCCAACCTAAACAAAGGGGGGCCCAGAAGACTGGTCTGAACCCCTAATGTGTGCTTGCCATCTCCTGAGACCACATATCCATTTATCACGGGGTTCTAAGGTTCTAGGAGGCAAGTGTTTCTACAGGTGTCCTTGCTGGCAGGTAAGAAAACCAAGAAGAGATGGTCTCTGTCTCCAGCTGTTTAGATAGAGTTTGGTGCTGTCTAGTCCTCGGTCACTCCATCTAATTTCAAGGAATCTGTTTAGTTGAACTGACTATGCTGGGGTGGGTGACCAGGCAGCAGAAGGGAGAGGGGCAAAAAGGAAAGGCAGGTGGTCAGAATAATGAAGGTAAGTAATTGCAAGAAGAAAGCCCATTCAGTATGGTAAGCAAGTCTCCAAATCTATCTCTAAATAGATCATAAACTGTGCTAAAAGGATAAGGTCTAAGGAGACTCAAATGAGTCTTCATTCTCAATCTTACGTGGTAAAGCTATTGCCTACCAGGTAGAAGAAGCATTTAAGATAGAAAGTGTAAATACGGGGCACCTGGGTGGCACAGTTGGTTGAGTGACTCTTAATTTCATCTCCGTTTGTGATCTGAGATGGTCCTGAGATTGAGCCCGTGTTGGGCTCCATGCTCAGCGGGAAGTCTGCTCAAGATTCTCTCTCCCTCTCCCACTGCCCCTTCTGCTTGTGCATGCTCTCTCTCTCTCTCTCTCTTTTTCTAAAATAAATAAATATATCTTAAAAAAAGAAAGTGTCAATAAAGGCATGTGTGATTTAAATCGTAGATGCCTCATATGCTCGGACTTCTCCATGCCTGCCTCAGTCCCCATCTTCTAGATTGCATCCAAATAACATTGAAAACACACACACACACACACACATCACCACCACCACCACCACCACCACCAACCACCACCACAAAGACTTTCCTGGCCTGGGAATTCCATGCAGTCAGGCCTGACTTCTTTCAATTACCCCAGATGTTAAAACTAATTGGCTTGATGCGCAGATGAAAGAATCTATGTCTAGAAAGGCAGGAAAAGACCCCTCCTGTGACCAAAGCCATTAAACCTCAATTAGGACATAGACAGAGAAGGTGTAGATGAGTCTGGGGTAATTACCAGTCTTTGTCTGACAGCTCAGTTCCTGCAGCCTGGGCCAGAGCAGGTGATTTGGAAATCTGATCCTCAGACAGCTGCAAATGGTGCAGGCTGATTGCATCCTGCCCACCAGACCTCCCCTCTTCTGGCTGCTTTCTGCAGTGTGTGGCCCCTCACAACTTCTTATGGCCTGGCGAGCTGGCCCCATCTGTTTTAGAGATGGCCAAGCACACACAGCCACCCAGGGGCAAACACTAATAGATTCCAGCCCAGAAGACAAACACTGGATGGGAGTGATGAACGATGCTCCTGTTTGTGCTTTAGAACCATCTCTAGAAAACCTCTTCTCTGTGTGCTTCAGGTGCATTAGTAACCAACTAAAGGTTCCCCTTGTCCTTATTCTAGGTACTCGGGGAGATTTGATGACTAGTTGGTCCAGGCTCTTTCCTAAAGGCTTCCTGAGGCTGGGATCATTCCTTCCTCCCACACTGAAAGTGAATTAAGGGTAGGGAGGGAGCCATTCATGGGGCTATTGTGCATACTCCAAATTCATATGTGGAAGTCTGAAACCCTCGCACCTCAAATGTAATGGTTATGGAGGCAAAGGTTGAAGAGATGAAGTTTGAATGAGGCCATTAAGGTTAAGGTGGGGTCCTCATCCAAAATGACTGGTGTCCTGATGAGAAGGGGAAATTAGGACACAGATGGAGAGACATTACAGGGGCCTGTGAACAGAGGATTGATCATGTGAAGAGGCATCCAGAGGGCAGCTATCTTCAAGTCAACCAGGGAGGTCTCAGGGGAAACCAACGGTGCAGACACCTTGACCTCGGACTTTCAGCTTCCTAAACTATGAGAAAATAAATGTCTGTTGTTTCAGCCACCCAGGCTGTGGTATTTTGTTATGGCCCCCAAGCAGGCTAATACACATGGGTTCATTAATTACCTCAAAAACTATTTGTTGAACATTTACTAGGTGCCAGATATTGTTTAGATGGTGGCAAATACAGAGTGAAAAAAGAATCCAGGTCCCTACTGTCATAGGGTTTATATTTCAGTGGGAGGTGAAGGTCTCTAAAGAGGTAAAAGAATAAACAAGTGAATTTGAGAGAATGGTCAGTGTTATGTAGGAGACAGAACAGGATTGTGTAACGGAGAGTATAAAGGAGTAGCTTTGGATAGGGCATTCAGAAGAAGGCTTTCCGGGGGGTGATATTCGAGCTGAGACCTGAAATACAGATATTAGCTGCACAGAGACCTGAGGATATTAGCTGCACAGAGACCTGAGGAGGTCTCTGTGCAGCTAATATCTTATTTTCAGGTCTCAGCTCGAATATCACCCCTTGGAAAGCCTTCTTCTGAATGCCCTATCCAAGTCCTTGGGCAGGAACAAATTGATGTCTTTGAGAAACAGAAAGAAAGCCAAGAGGAGTGAGAGAATAGTGATTGGAGATGGATTTATGTCAACTAGAATGAGGGACTAGAGTGGCTATCTACACAACTCTGCCGTCCTCAAAGCTGGCGAGGGTGGTGGAAGGTCATGAATTGAAGGAGGCATATAAAGAGGTGCAAGACACAGAACAGAATCCTGAAGAAGGAATCTGAGCTCCACCTGTATGGTTGGCCTGGATAACTGGTTCTCAACCTGAGCAGAATTAATGCCTCTTTTTAGAGCAAGTATTTTTAAAAGAACCTTTTCATTATCCCCATCCTTTTCATTATTAATCATCAAAAATAATGTGACTTATCTCAACACATAATTTTAAAAAGAATCAGTATAATGCTCTAACTATACTAGAAGGGAAACATTTTATTTTTTTAAGATTTTATTTTTAAGTAGTCTGTACACCCAACTTAGGGCTCGAACCTACAACCCCAAGATCAAGAGTTGCATGCTCTACCGACTGAGCCAGCCAGGCACCCCAAGGGAAACATTTATAATAAAATAATGGCAATGCATGAATATGCAAGCACAAGTATGTTGGAAGAGACAAGAGTCAGTGGCCAGCAGGTAGAATCACTGTGAATGACGACCCCTGCAGGCTGAGACCTAGTTGGGTGGACTAAAACTTACTTTTAATCATCAATAATTTAGAAAATCTTCCTCCAGCTTTACAACTTGTTATGGTAATGTCATGTCAATATTAAGATTATGGTCCAATTTGGGGAAATTTCCTTCAAGCTTCTTCCATTCATGAGCATTAAGATTTCCTGGCATTTCAGGTTTTCTTGTGCAATGACTAATCTTCAGTGCTCCTTGAACTGTCCACACTCATTAGCCACTCTCCATAGCTTTTTGGTGCTGGGCACTCTAGGACCCACGAACACCCCAGGAAGACTCTTGGCTCTGAATCTATCTCAGTGTCAGGTGATGGGGAGCAGTGGAAACTTTCTGAAAGCCAATCCTACCTTGGAACTAACTATATAACGGTAACTTAGCTGTACCTGGAAGTGTCTGCAAATCACATAAACGTATTCTGCTAAACCCAACCCTTCACTCAACTTCCCTTAAGCTGGATCACAAAAATGCTGGTGACCCAACAAGAGCAGTGTGGCAGACCTGAAGCCAGAGTGGAAAAAAGAGGGTGGCTTGAACCAATTCAATACTTCACTTTTGTAAAATTGAAGAAACCTTGTGAACACCTGAGTGCTCTGCTTGGCCCTCCCAGCCGCACTTGTCAGAGGCTCCCAGCTTAAATTTCTTTGCTTCACTATTAATGCACTTCTATCCCTACTCAACTTCCTTGTACTTCTGACCCCAAACCCAGCAAAATCCCAACTCTGAATTCAAACTTCTATTTCCTCCATTAATGTCCTGCTGAGCACTGCTGGAGAAAAATCATACTAGTATGCATGACATTTTTCCTGCAAATCTGGCATTTTGAAGCCCAGTTAGGCTGTGAATCATGCCCCATGATTCTACAAGTCTTGAATTAGTTTCCTCTACTTTCCTAAACAGCGGTTCTGAATTCCTCACTGTTCTTAAATACTTATCTTTGGCTGCTTTCACTCTTTCTCATTTTAATGTCCTTGTAAAACTATATATATATCATATACTAATTATAATTATATATATTTACATACAATAACATAATATATAACTATATATTTAACATATAGTTATATATAATATATGTAATTATCTGTACCCATTGTTACCATGTATCCTTTTTTTAAAGATCTACTCTCTTAGCAACTTTCAAATATGTGATACAGTATTGTTAACTATAGTCACCATGCTCTACATTACATCCTCATGACTTTTTTATTTTATACCTGGATGCTTGCACATTTTGACTTCCTTCACCCATTTCTCCCTCCTCCAAACCCCCTCTCCTGGCAGCTACCAATCTGTTCTCTGTGTCTATGAACTTGGTTTTTTTGTTGCTATTTTTTTAGATTCCCCATATAAGTAAGATAATATAGTATTTGTCTTTCTCTGTATGACTTATTTTGTTTAGCATAGTAACCTTAATGTCTATCCATGTTGTTGCAAACGGTAAGATTTCATTTTTTGTTATGGTTTAATAATGTTCCAATAATAATATTAACAATTTGGAGTATTATATATAGAGATAGATATAGATATATCCCATTTTCTTTATCCATTCTTCCATTGATAGATACTTACATTTTCCATATCTTGGCTTTTATAAATAATACTGCAATGAACATGGGATGCATATATCTTTTTTGAGTTAGTGTTTTTTTTTTCTTCAGTTAAATAACCAAAAGCAAAATTACTGGATCATAGGATAGTTTTATTTTTAATTTTTTTTAAGTAGGCTCCATACCCAGCATGGAATCCAATGCAGGGCTCGAACTCACAACCCTGAGATCAAGACCTGAGCTAAGATCAAGAGTCAGACACTTAACAGACTTAGCCACCCAAGGGCCCTGTCCCTTTGTAATTTTTGGAAGAACCGTCATAATGTTTTCCACAATAGCTACACCAATTTACTTTCATACCACAGTGCACAGGGTTCCCTGTCCTCTGATTCCTTGCCAACACTTGTTATTTCTTGTTTTTTTGATCATAGCCATTCCAATGGGTGTGAGATGATATCTCATTGTGGTTTTGATTTGCATTTTCCTAATGATGAGTGATGTTGAGAATCTTTTCATGTACTTGTTGGCCATCTTTATATCTTCTTTGGAAAATTTATATTTAGATCTTCTGTCCATTTTTAAACAGGATTGTTTGCTTTTTTGGTATTGAATTATATGAGCTCTTTTTTTAGATATTAACCCCTTATCAGACATATGATTTGCAAATATTTTCTCCCGTTCAGTAAGTTGTCTCTTCATTTTGTTGATGGTTTGCTTTGCTGTGCAGAAGCTTTTTAGTTTAAGGTAGTACCACTTGTTTATTTTTGCTTTTGTTGTTTTGCTTTTGGTATCAGATTTTAAAAAATCATTCCTGAGACTTATGTCAAGGAGCTTACCTTGTTTTCTTATTAAGAGGTTTATGATTTCAGGTCTTATGTTCAAGTCTTTAATCCATTTCAAGTTAGTTTTTGCATATGGTGTAAGATAGCGGATGATTCATTCTTTTGCAGGTGGCTGTCCAGTTCTCCCAACTCCATTTACTGTAGAGACTGTCCTTTCCCCATTGTATATTCTTGGCTTATTTGTTGACAATTGATGTGTGGGTTTATTTCTAGGCTCTCTGTTCTGTTCATTGATCTATGTGTCTGTTTTTATACCAATACCATACAGTTTGATTACTGTAGCTTTGTACTGTAGCTTGAAGTCAGGGAGTGTGATACCTCCAATTTTGTTCTTTTTCCTCAAGATTACTTTGGTTATACAGGGTCTTTTATATACATTTTAGGATTGTTTGCTCTATTTCTATGAAAAATACCATTGGAATTTTGATAGGGATTGCACTGAATCTGTAGATTGCTTTAGGACATTTTAACAATATTAATTCTTCCAATCAAGTAACATGGGCTGTCTTTCCATTTATTTGTGTCTTTAATTTCTTTAATTAATGTCTTGTAGTATTCAGCGTATGGGTCTTTCACGTCCTTGGTTAAATTTATTTCCAGGAATTTTGTTCTTTTTGATGCAATTGCAGATGGGATTAAAAAAAAATTCTTTCTGATAGTTCATTATTAGTATATAATAATGCAACATATTTTTGTATATTGATTTGTATCCTGCAACTTTACTGAATTCTTTTGTCAGTTTTAACAGTTTTTTGGTAGAATCCTTAGGGTTTTGTATATATAAGGTCATGTCATCTGCAAATAGTGACAGTTCTACTTCTTCCTTTCCAATATGGATGCTTTCTATTCCTTTTTTTTTTTTTTCCCTTGCCTAATTGCTCTGGCTAGGACTTCAATACTATGTTGAATAAAAGTGTTGAAAGTGAGCATCATTGTATTTTTCCTGATTTTAAAGGAAAAGCTTTTTCCCATCAAATATGTTAGCTGTGGGCTTGTCACATATAGTCTTTATTATGTTGAGGCACATCCCCTCTATACCCATTTGGATGAGAGTTTTTATCCTTCATTTTGTTAATGTGAGGTATCACACTGATTGATTTGAAGATATTGAACCATCCTTGCATCCTTGGAATAAATCCCACTTGATCATGGTGTATGATCCTTTTAATGTATTATTTAATTTGGTTTGCTGATATTTTGTTGAAGCTTTCTGTATCTATATTCATTAAGGATATTGCCCTGTTATTTTCAAATGGCCTCCTTATCTCATTTTGGTATCAGGTAATGCTGACCTCATAAAATGAGTTTGGAAGTGTTCTTTCTTCTTCTGTTTTTTGGAAGAGCTTGAGGATCAATATTAATTCTTTGAATGTTTGGTAGAATTCAATAATGAAGCTGTTTAGTCCTAGACTTTCGTTTGTTGGGAGGTTTTTGGTGAATGATTCAATGTCCTTACCAGTAATTAGATTGTTCAGATTTCCTATTTCTTCATGATTTAGCATTGAAAAGTATGTTTCTAGGAATGTATCCATTTCTTCCAGGCTGTCAAATTTATTAGTGTATAATTATTCATTGTTGTAGTGTCTTATAATCTTTTGTATTTCATTTGTAACATCTCCTCGTTCACTTCTGGTTTTATTTATTTGAGTCTTCCTTCTCCTTATATCCTGTGTTAGTGGAGGGATGTCACCTTTCTGCCTATCCTCTTCTTCAATTATCTTTCTTTTTCTATTTTCAACTATTCCCAGTCAACTGCCCTTAGCCTATAAATAAACTCAGATGCCTCTAAACTTAAAACAAGAGGGAGAATTCTTCAGGATATTTAGTCTGTTAAATTGCTGGAAATGCATGATTCTCCTGATTTCTTGATATTTTTTTTCCTTCCTTGGCTTGAGACCTCTCTAATTTTTCCCTTTCCCTCTAGCCATCTTTCTTAGCCTTCTTCATTGGATCCTCTATTTCTGCTCATCTCCCAAAGTTCAATGTCTCATAGTGTTCTATCCTTTGCCCTCTTCTAATCTGCTTGGAAAACACATCTTACTCATGCCTTCAGCTATCAACGATACACACATGCTTCCCAAATTATGTGGTGTCTAGCCAAATCAGTCTTTGGAGCTCTGGATCCTTGTATCTACAGGGCCTGCTTTATATGGCTGTACCCATGGCATAATAAGCACATGTATTCAAAGTTGACTTAATCACCCTCCCCTTACCTTCTTTTACTTTTTGTTTGGGAAAATGACACCAACATCCATCCTGTTAGCCAATATATAAATGTGGGAAGCATTACAGACTCCTCTTTCTCCCACATCTTCCCCATGCAATTGATCACTAAGTTTGTTGCTTCCACCACCTTAAAACCTCTCAAATGTACCCCTCCTCTCCATCACACTCCCACTACCTAAATAATTAAAAGCTTCATCATTTCTCTCCTGGATTGATGTAAGAGTCTCCTCAATGTGCCATCAATCCACAGTCCTCACTGGAGGCAAAGTAATCTCTCTAAAACACATATGCCATCATCTCATAACCTGCCCCTTTCCCTACCTAAAATTCATCAATGCCTCTCTATAGGGCTCAAGATAAAATTCACATTCCAAATTCATCTCTTCTCTTCCCTCTTAACCCAGACTGGAGACAAACTGAAATATTTGTAATTCCCCAAGCAGGTCTTGCTTTCTACAGCTCTGTAACTTTGCACACACTGTTTCCTCTGCTTAGAATTTCCTTCCTTTTCTCTGTCTGGCTTACATATTTTTATTTAATAGATACAACATACACGTTACTTCCCCAGAAATCCTCCAAGTCTTCCACCTACCCCACTTTGTTGAGTGTCCTTCCTCTGCACCCTTAATTGATTCATTCAAAAAACATGTAATGGGGGCGCCTGGGTGGCTCAGTTGGTTAAGCGACTGCCTTCGGCTCAGGTCATGATCCTGGAGTCCCGGGATCGAGTCCCGCATCGGGCTCCCTGCTCAGCGAGGAGCCTGCTTCTCCCTCTGACCCTCCCCCCTCTCATGTACTCTCTCTCATTCTCACTCTCTCAAATAAATAAATAAATCTTTAAAAAAAAAAAAAAAAAAAAAAAAAAAAAAAAAAAAAAAAAAAAAAACATGTAATGGGTCTGTATTATCTATCATCTATCTATCTATCTATCTATCTATCTATCTATCTATCTATCATCTATCATCTATCTATCATCTATCTATCTTTATAGCACTATCCTGAGCCTCAGAAAAGTAATAAAAAGTAAGAAACAATCCTTATTACATTGAATGTAATAAATGCAAAGATAACAGAAAGCACAGTGAAGCGGAACCTGAATGAGACTTGAATGAATACAGAAGGCTTTCTGAGGAGGTTGTCCATAAATTGATATAATTGCTTCCTCTTCTGGTCCCTTATCCCTGATTTTCTCTGCCTCTAGGAGACAATTAGTTGTGTATGAAAAAATCAGCATATGGTTGGTTATGAAATGTTTTTTTCCTAAATTTCTGTAGTTTAAATCAGCCTAGCCTCTGCCTATTATTTACATACTAGATATCATGAAGCTCTGAGTACTGCATTCATATGTTCCAGTAGGGCTTATCCAATCCTGGGAAAATAATGGTGTCTCTGACCCAACAGGACCAGCAAAGACAAAACCCAAGAAAAAAGAGGAACATGAAGTAAGCTATATTTTTAGATTATTTTATACATTCATTCTTGTTTTATTCCAAAAAGGCATTGTAGAAGTGTATATACACTGTTCAGTGGTATAAAATATATTATCAAAGGACCAAGAGTAAAGGGGAAATAAGAAAAGGAATATCCTAAATTTAGAATAAGATTAGTACATGGAAGTACTAGAGAAAGGCAACAAATTTGACTCTAAGCTTCTTCACAGCCCAAACAAAAAAGGATCATGATTAGTCACAGTTCTCCAGATGAAAAATAAAACAAACCACTTGTTCAGAAGGAGCATAGTTTTATCGAAAACTGATTTCCAGGGAATTTCTCTCCCAAATGCAGAAACCGCTGTGTGATGTGTGATGTGGCAGACGGCGGTCCTAACATGACCCCTTCCAGAACCCCAATCACTGATGTAATGAGTCTGTCTCATCATATCCTTTCTTGTGGGTGGTTGGCATAATGCCAAAGAACAAGTCAGTAAAAGCTGTTCTACAAGGAGAAAATTTCAGTGAAGCTCACAGAAGATTCTAAGACTTTATAATCAAACAGCTGAGGATTGAATTCTGGTTCAGTTCAACACAAAATGTGTGAACTCAATCCTGGTACTTCCTCTTCTTTGGTTTGATCATTTGTAAAAACTGTGATAATACTAACTCTTTGGTTCTACAGCTCAGCTAAAATTGAGAATATTTAATTACAATAATCAACATCCGTTCAACTCTTCTTCTATGCCAGGACTATTCAAAGCACTTTACATGGATTATCTGATTTAATTCTCAGAGGAAGTCCATTATGTGGGTACTGTTATTCCCATTTACCAACTAGGAAACTAAGACCAGAGAGGTCAGGCAATCTGTCCAAAACCACAGAGCTAGGAAGAAGGGAGCTGAGGTACCACCAGCCCAAGCACACAAATCCTGGAGTTCATGCTCTTAAAGCATTTTGTTCCCTAATATTATACAACTTCAGGCATCTTTTAATAAAAATCAATTCTCACAACCAGAGTTTTGACAACACGTTCATGTTAACGTTATTTTTGATAACTTGGAAAACAGATTTTTCTCTGTGGCCATTAAGGTGAGATCCCTTTGCTTTTGCCAAAAGGTAGTTTGGTTTAGTTCTTCTGATATGAAAATCAAGGAGTCTCACCATACAGATAGAATAGATGGCAGGTTTCCCAGCAGAGCTCTGACCAGGAAAGTTAATCCTTGTGTTCTGCTTACTGTCTGTGGAAAAGACAGCCTCTTGCTGTCCACTCACCTCGTTTATTCACTTCACAGACAGCTGCTGGCTAATTGGCCTGCTGTGTTGCTTCTTTGGCTGGTTTGTGTGGTAAGCCGAGTCTGGCAGGGGGCCTTAAACAAGTCTTACCCAGCATGTCTTCAGTCGCATCAAACTAAAAATAGAAAGCTCAGGTTCTGCTGGGCCAAGGAGTCGAACACCCAGTCAATGGCTAGAAGATAGGTCTGTCATCTCAAGGGTGGCTTGTGTTTCCTGTTGAACCAGGGCTGAAATGACAAGGGGCAATCTTTTGAGCACTAGCATCTGAAAGGCATGGTACATGACTGCTAGGCGCAGGGCTGAATCCTGGCTATAAATCATAACAACAACAGCCTGAAACTGAGCTATCACAGACCCTTAAATCTCCCAAGTGTGGCCTGGGTAAGCCATTATGAGAAGTCTGCCTTCTCAGATATAAGAATTCCACGCCTCAGTGCATAAGGCACACCTTCCTATAATCCATCCCTTTGTCTCATCCAGACTGTTTTTTTTCTGGAATTTCCCTTCAAGCTCTGTGACCTGATCAAGGGTTAAAGAGGATTCCATATCCCACACTACATTAGAGAAAAGTGGCAACATATCAGAGAGAGGCAGTATGGACCTGTGTTTAAGCCAGCCTGTCTGGATCCACATCCTGGCTCCATCCTTTACTAGGTATGTACCACATCCTTTACTTGGACAAGATATTTAACCACCACGGGTTTCATTATCACCCTTAGCCTTGGTCCCATTATCTGTAAAACATGGGTAACAAAAGTACCAACTTCATAGAATGGTCTTGAGACTAATGGGAGATAATTCAAATAAAGCACTTAACATATGTTCTAGGGAAAATACTTGATAAAAGTTATTTTCATGAAGATTAATAGCATGTATCATCTGGGGAGATCCTGGTACACCCATGTTCGGGGGACTCAAGAAAAAAGTGGAGCAGAGCTTTAGTTAAATTTAGAAATCCAAAAAGATGCAGAGGGCGACAAAAGTAAACTCAATTATATTCAGGACTGAAACACTCCATAAAACATAATGCTCCTCAAGGAAAGGGTTTTTCATTTTGGTAATTGGGGATTTCCTGCTCCTTGTTCATGCACCTAAAGGGAAACCTGCCTATTAGCATCCCTAACCATGCACACAAAAGCTAAAGTCATCCTCCCCTGTATAGGTTGGTGAAACAGACTTCCACAAGGCTAAGAAAGTCATAGTAGCCACAGTACTAATCACCTTAGTTGTAAATCTGAATGGACAGTAAGAATTATCTGAGAACAATCTATTTCATATAAGAAAGACACAATAAAGAAACAACAGACATTGGAAAAAAAATAGAAATAGTGCACAAGAAAAGGAGAATTAATCAGAAAAAAAAAATTCTACCAAGTAACTTTAGGAAAATTTAAGAGCCTATTTCATTCAAACTGAGAACAGATTGCTGTGACAGAGAAGACAAAAAAGAAAAATCAGGAAGTTAAAACATTAATGGTCTTGTGATCAGTTCCCCAAAATTAAATGAAAGGAGCCAAGTAATAGAATGGACATGGATGAAGAAAATATTAGTTATATAGAAAGTAAGTGGAAGAAACTTTCCAGAATATGAAGCAGAAATTATTGGCCAGAAACTTGAAGAAACATAGTGAAAAATAAAGTTAATAACAACAGGGCAACCTAGAATAAAAAATTCTCAGTATGTCAATAAACCTTTAAGCATAAGAGCAGTAATGGAAGCCTGTTGATCGTCTTGTAGTTTTCGGGAGGAATGGGTTTATAGATGCCAAGTAATTATCCATTTTGTTTGAAAATATGTTGAAATATGGTTAATTAGAATTTACACATTATCACTAGATAATAAGATGTTCAAATAATTTGTGAGAAAGACAGAAAAAAAACAAAGAAAATTCAGATAAGACAAGCAGCATAACCTGGAGTTTAAGATCCTGGCCTCCAGAGACAGATCGCTAATGTCTAAGTCCTGGTTTGGCAGTTTAGCAGTTGTGGGATCTTGGACAAGTTACAGAACATTCCTAAGCCTCAGTTTCTTTACTTGCAACCCGAGTCATGGGGTTATTTTGAACATTAAATGAGATGAAAACCAAAAAGTACTTGGACTATGAATCAGTGCACTGTAAGATAGTCCTATATGTCAGCTATTAATTAAGACTACAAATGTGGGAAAAATAGTAACAGACAACTTCAAATGACGGCAGTTAAGTCCAAACATATCAGCAATCACAGTTTGGCGAACGGGTTACACTTCCACGTTAAAACACGGAGTCCGGACGTGAGTAAAGATGCAAAAACCAGATACAGGCTGCTCATGAGAAATCTACCTGAAACAAAAATGTTAGCAAAATCTTGAATATGGATAAAAGGTTAAAACTATTAATAGCAGACACAATAAAACTCAAATAAAAATCATTAAATGAGTTAAACAGAAATCTTATGGGAAATGTGTACATCCACTCACTTATTTATTAATGAACACCTGTATGTATTTCTTGAGCATCTACAATGTGCCAGCCATTGTCAAAGCACTGGGAATGTAACCCTGCTCTGGACAGCTACGTTTGCTGCCTTTAACGGGCTCACGTTGTACTGAAAGAAGATAAAAGACATTACGGAAGTATACATATAATTGGTAGTGATTAAGGCTATGAATACACGCACGGAAGTAAAGAGACTGAGAGTGACAGGTTTCTGCTCAGGCAGGGTGGTCAGGAATACCTTTCTGAGGAGGTGACCTGACCGGCGTGAGCAAGTCATGCGACTGGTGGGGGGGGGGGGGGGGGTGGGCGGGAACCTGTTCCCTGCCAGAGTAAACAGCATCATGCAGTCCCTGTACACAAAGCATACACCAGTGCAGAAGCTCTGAGTGGAGAGCAGTCCTCCCAAACAGCATCAAAACAGATAAAGCAAAAACTGCTGGAAATACAAGGAAAAATCCAGAAATACAGTGATGGTGAGTTGCTTGAACTCGGTCTCTCAGAAATTCTTAAATAGTCATAGCTAAAAGATACAAATATACATGTATATAACTTACTAACCAAAAACAGGAAAATACATTTTGCCCAAATAGAATTTTTTTTAAAGAACTGGCCATGTAGTAAGTTCTATAAATACAAAGAAAGAGTTTCGTATTCTCTATCACGCGATAGAACTAGATATTGAAAGAAAGAAACCAAATATTGTATCCACTTAGAATTAATAAACACTGCTAAATAAAACTAGGGCTTATGATGAGTTCATATTAGAATCACAGACAACTTAGAAATATATGAAAATGAAATTACCGCATTAAAATATGACAGCACTCAAATGTAAAACAGTACTCAAATGACTATGTATTATTTTAAATGAGTCTTTTTAGAAAACAAGAAAGAATGAAAATAAAATAATTAAGCATTCGATTAAAAATATAAAAAACAAATAAACCTATAAAAAGTAAATGAAAGGCATTACTAAAGATAAAGCAGAAATTGATGAACTATAAAACTATGAAATTAACACAAATAACACAACTTCAAATTAAACAAAAAGCTTTTTTAAAAAAGGTCAATAAAAAAGAGGAGTATTTACTAATTTTTTTAAATTTTTAAATTTTTTTTTAGATTTTATTTATTTATTTGACAGAGAGAGACCGCGAGAGAGGAAACACAAGCAGGGGGAGTGGGAGAGGGAGAAGCAGGCTTCCTGCTGAGCAGGGAGCCCAATGCAGGTTTCGATCCCAGGACCCTGGGATCATGACCTGAGCCGAGGGCAGACGCTTAACGACTGAGCCATCCAGGCGCCCGGAGTATTTAATTATTTAAAGTTAAAAAATGCAAATTACCTTATAAATCCACAAAAGGAAAATAACCAGATACAAAGAGATTTCAAAAGTAGAGAATATACTTATTACTTTTATATCATTGAATTCAGAATGTAGATGAAATTGATGACATTCTAGAAAAACATGAAGTAATACTACTTTAGGAGACGTATAAAACCTGAAAAGAACAATAATCATAAGAGAAGTTGAAGTAATTATTAAGGACTGGCCAGTCTTTATAAAGTTTGAAGTGGTTTTCCTGGCATGTTCTATTAAGCTTCCAGAAACATGTCATTTCTCTGGTTTTTAAACCATTTCAGAGCATTAAAAAATATGGAATATTTTCCAATCCCCGTTTCAAGGCTGGCATAATTCTGACACTCTAACTGGAGAAGGAGAGGATCAAAAAGCTATAGATAAACCTCATAAATACATGCAAGTAAAAGCTGGCAGCTTGCAAAAAAAGTAACCCATCGTGCAAGAATAGTTCAACATAGGAAATCTATTAATGCAACGTTTTACAGTTGCAGGTTAAAAGACACAAAACTGCATGACAGTCTCAATAGTGACCCCAACACCTACCTAATAAAAATTTCTTTTTTTAAAAGATGTATTTATTTGAGAGAGAGAGCACACACATGTGAGTGGGGGGAGGGACAGACCCCCTGCTGATCTCAGAGCCCAACTGGGGCTCCATCTCAGGACCCTGAGATCATGGCCTGAGCCCACATCAAGAGTTGGACACACTACCCAGGCGCCCCAATAAAAATTTCTAATAAGAGTAGAAAGAGATCATCTTTAGTTTGATAAGGGCTATTTAGCAGGCAACCCTGCGAACATCCAATGACATAGTGGAACTTCAGAAGCTCTCCCATTGGCAGTAAGAACAGGTTAATGTGTGAGAGACCCCCAAAATGACATTTGTCAGGAGACAACCTGCTGATAGAAAAAGTCTGGAGTTAGCCAGTGTTTCCATAAAACATTCTTCTTTCAAGCATAACTTCTAAATGAGACTTGTGCATACTTCTTAACCAAAGTAATTACCTGTTTTTTTGTTTTTGTTTTTGTTTTTGTTTTTTTGTGACATTGCTAAAAATCCTCCCTTCTAAGAAGGAAGGAAAGTTATTTTTAGGCAATGCTCATTTTTTTTTTTTTTGCATAATTGTGATTTGTTAAACACATTCCTATGAAGCATAGCTCATAGGACAGGAATGATACTCAGTGAATAAATTAATAGTTGGCTTTAAGTGCATGTATTATTGCAGGAAAACACTTTAAATGCATCACCAGATGTTTCTGTGGACTCTTATGCTCTATGACAGCCATGCAATTGACAGTGACCATTGATCCTAGGGTCTAATGTAACCATACTGGAAGTCAACACACTCTTAAAATTAATGACAAATCAAAGTCTCCAAGGGAAATTTTGGGAACCAGCTCAAGCTTTTAGAAATGTAAGAATTTTTCTCACCTATAATCGAAGCAGTTATTTAAATGACTTCCACTTAACTGACTCATGGGATTAACTGACACTCTAGTCTCTCTGTAAAACCTAACTCTTGAAGACGGAGCTGCTCTGAACTTCTAGGTAGTGGGTTGCTCGGCACAATGCCCTCTCCCTGCTGTTCTGACCAATGGAGTGCAGTGCTTCCCAAGAGGTTAATTGTGTTTATCCACATGCTTGTTTATGTCAGTTATACTTTCTATTGAAAATAAGTCATTAAAATAGAATGTAAACCAATTACAAACAATAATATAAAACAAATTATTGTTTCTATGAAAACTAAGCTGAAAGTTTGGAAAGAATTAAGGTAGCTGTCTACCTTGTACCATTTAGGTGTTAATGTCACCAGTTTGGAACCTCACAAAGAACTTCTCCCAGTCTGTGATGATGTCTGATTACTTTATCCATGCTGCTCTTTATCCGGCAAAAATCAACATTTGCCTTCTGAATTGGGCTTTTTATAAGAAGTCCTTCCCTGTTTCTAGGTCACATAAACTGCCAGCCCAGTGCAAAATGAAAGTCGGGGACCCTTTGTAAAATTAAGAATTTCAAGATGGTAGCAGTTAAGCATTCAGTCAAGTGCTGGGCTCTTCTGAGTGTTGGCCCCCATGCACGTCACACACCCATGAAGCAAGCTGTGTTCCTGTATCATCTCTGAATGTAACTGTTTTTCTTTTCAGATTTAAGGTTTAAATCTTTCTAGAGTATACAATTGTATAAAAATGGTAAATAGGGCTTTAATGCTTTTTTTCCTTTATAAAGTGAGTCATTTTCCCCCAAATCACCTACTAAAAGGAGCCTATTCTTCCCTTACTGTTGCAGTGGAACCATCCTTCTCACATATTAGGTTCTGTGTGGATCTCGCTCTGGGCTTTCTGTTCAGTTTCACTGATCAGTAGTTTGTCTGTTTTGTTTTATTTTGTTTTTGTTTTTATTACTTTGGCTAGTTCTCACTTTTATCTACTTTATTTATTCCTCATACACAATTTTAGAGTAAGTTTCTCAAGTACCTTTAAAAAAACCCAGTAGGGATTGTAATGAGGACTGTGCTAAATTTGTAGATGAATTAGGGGGAGAGTTGGTACCTTTGTAATATTTTTTCATTCACCTCAGAACTTGGACTATCTAATTAGATTTTCTTTTAAATCCTTTATTGGAGTGCTGAAATTTTTTCTAGAGATCTTGTGTACTTTTGATTAAGATAGATCTTGGATACTTTATTGGTTTTTATAAGTATTATCTTACATTTTTTATAAAATATAAGTATTTTATATTTTCTAATTGATTATTGTTTGAAGAAATCATATTAATTTAAAAAAACCTGATCTTGTATTCCAAATCCTTTTATGACTTCTAAGAATTTGGTTATTCCCTTTTTAAAAAATTCTATGTAAATGATCATATCATCTGCAAATAAGGCCCACTATATAATTCGCAGAGCCCACCATGAAATGCAAATTCAGGACGCCTGGGTGGCTCAGTTGGTTAAGCATCTGCCTTCGGCTCAGGTCATGATCTCAGGGTCTTGGGATCGAGCCCCATGTCTCTCCCTCTGCCCCTCTCCCCCACTCATGCTCTCCCTCTCCCTCGTGCTCTCTCAAATAAATAAATAAATAAAATCTTGAAAACAAAATGCAAATTCAGGGTCCCTTCTTTAAAAAGCGGGGGAAAAATGGCTGCCCAAAGCTACTAATTTTGAAATTTTTTCCAGCAGTCTCTCTCTTGCTTTGTAATAGCATTTTATTTTTGCTCTTGAATGTTGTTCTAAACAAAGTAAACTAAATTTTTAAATTTAATTGAAAATAATTATTTTAAATGAATTTTACCATCATCAACAGAAAAAGAACTACGTATGGGCTGCCCTGTCTTTCCCTTTTCTTTCTGTGTCATTATTTTCAGCAGAAATCGTCGGTTAACACAGGGAAGGGACCTTAGGAACAGAAGATATGATAGGTTTCCATGGCCATTCATGTTTCTGCGAAGGCCACTGCCTTCTTTCTGCATTTGATGTAGGTTCTGGTTTGAACTGAAAGCACAAACTGAAAGCACGTCAGTTCACCACTTACTCAGTCGTGGATGTAACATACTTACCTTCTGTTTGCTGTGAGTGCTGTTGAACCCCTCTGCATCCTGGGCCCACAAGAATTCTGTGCTTGTGCGACAACGTGTGCAAATGGAGTGGCAAGAAGAGTGAACTGCCTCTTTCGCTCTGATCCCATGCACGTTCCATTGTCCTATTCGATTTCATTTACAAAAGTTCAAAAACAAGATTATTAAGAATTCTATGAGTGGAGCAATAACCAGGCATGCTGCCCTTCTGCACTCAGAGCCCTGGGCCTCTGCAAAGGTGGCTTGCCCATGAAATGAACTCTTTTGCAAGTAATGACTATTACATTTCTCTCCTTCTATCCTTCCCCCTCTCATTTCTTTTGTGTTTCATCATACAATTTGCCAGTAACAGCAGTAGATATCTAATGAGTTACAGATGTTCAATAATAGTAGCAATGACATTTGGTGCATTTTACTCTTGCTACTGATCACTGTGTCTAAAATTTGTGTTATAAAAGAAAATTTTTGCTGTATTTCTGTTACATAAGCTTTTAACATTTAAGGATGTTTCTGTTCCAAATGTATTAACTTTTTTTTTTAAGTCATAAATATATGTTGACGTTTATTCAATACTTTTCCCAAACCAATTGACATAACTATATGAATTTTCTCCTTGGTTTTTAATATGGTAAATTGCATTCATTGATTTTTTTTTTTCCTTGTTGTTGTTAAACCATTCTTGTCTCTGTGAGATAAGTTTTACTTAGTCTTGAGGTAATTAAAAAAGTATACTGTTGGATTTACTTAGTTAATACTTTAAGGTTTGGTTTTGTTTTAAGTAGGCTCCACACCCAGCATGGAGCCTAATGCAGGGCTTGAACTCACAACCCCAAGATCAAGACCTGAGCTGAGATCAAGAGTCAGATGTTTAACTGACTGAGCCACCCAGGTGCCCCAATACTTTAAGATTTTTTGTAGCTATGTTTAAACTGAAATGTAGCTATGAAAGGGTCCTTTTTCTCTGATTTGCCTTATTCACTTGTTAGAACCAATACTAACTTCTTAAAATGAGCTGCACAATTTTTGCTTTTATTCCTAACTTCTGGAAAAATGTGGTAAGACAAGAATAAGCCTTTCAATTCAAGAGTTTGTTAGAACCCATCTGTAGAGATACCTGAGTTTCAGGGTGTTTTGGAGAAGAGGTCTTTAATTTTCCTTCATGCATATTAGACTGTTTTCCATTTTTCTTTCCTCAACTTTGCCAAGTCATATTTTTTCTAGAAATTTTATTAACATATATATATAATACTTTTTAATGTAATTTTAATACTATTGGGTCTCTATTTCCATTTTTTTCTCCTTTTTTTGCATCTTTTCCTTTTTTTTCCGATTAGCTTCCATAGTTTTATTTTATTAATTCTTTCAAAGAACCAGCTTACTTTTAGTAATCTATTGTCTTTTTTCCATTCTTTCACTGGCTCATTTTAATTAACATTTATCTTTGTCTTTCTTAAGTCCTTTTTTGCTTATTTGGGTTGAATGTCTAGTTAATACATTTTCAATCTTTTAAAAAAATTTCTTGATAAAAAAAATTTCTTGATAATTGTGTGTACAGCTATAAACTTATCTTTTAAAGCTTTATCAGCATTTCACACATTTTATTGTGTTTCTAATGTTGATTATTCTAAGTGTTTGTAATTTCTATACTGTGGTAATTATTAATGCTTTCCATCACATATTTCTGGATCTCTTCCTTCTGAGTTTATGGTAGAACTGCATTTCTCTAAATCCTTTGACGTTACATATAACCATGTGATTTGCTTTGAGCATGTGAACTGTGAGCAGAATTGACATCATTTCTGGGCAGAAATGTTAAGAATGAGGTTCTAAGTCACCATGATTTCTTTACTCTGCCATAGCAATTGAGGAGACCCAAAGATTAAATTTCTCTCAATCTGGATCCCTGGGTGAGGATGATTTGGAGAAGGGACTTTTGCCAACCTATGGTGGGTATGTTCTAACATTAGTAAAAATCAAACCTTTGTTGTTTTGGGCCACTGAGATTTGGCATTTGCTCATTATCTCAGCATAGCCTAGTTTATTCTGAATGATACAGTTTAAGATTTTCTTTTCATCTGGAAAGATTATTCAATAATATGATATATACTTGCTGGGCATACTGGTTGTTTTAAATGTTATCCTTTATTTTATTGTATTATGGTCTTAAAATAGAGTCTGTATGATTCTTTTCTTTGGTATAATATTGAGTATTCTTTTATGTTTTATAACACGATACATTTTTGTTAAATATCCCATGTGTGCTATAAAAATGTATAGTCTCTGCTTATTGCAAGCAAAGTTATATATGTAACATACATTATATATATTGTACACTGTGATTTGAATATTTATATATATAAAGGAGTAATAATAGTTCAAAATTATTACTTGCATTTCTCAGGTCTGCTGTGTATCATCTTATTTTTATCTTATTCTTATTTTATCTTATTTTTATCTGTTTGAATCATCAATTTCTCAGGGGTACATGTTCAAGTCTCCAGTTTCAATTCAGACAGTTGTTACTACTGACATGTTTACACCACATGATTTGGAACACATAGATTGATATTAGTTGTATCATCCTGCTCTATTGTTTCTTTTCTGAGTATGACATTCCTCTTTATGTCTTATAATGTTATTGTCTTACATTTTATTTGTTCAAATATGAAGCCTGTCACTCCACTTTTTTTGGTTTATTTGTGGTTAGTACATTTTTTCCATTCTTTTATTTTCTCTGTTTTGATATCCTTTTGTTTAAACTGTGTCTCTTTTAGCCACACATGGTTAGATCATGCTTGATTTTAACCAATATAACCATATCCCTTATGGTTATTGTTAAGGCAAAACATATCTCTGCCATCTAAGTTCATATTTTCCATTTATTATGCTTTCCTTTTATTTTTTTAAAAATTTATTTCTTGTTTCCATTAGATCTATTAAGTTTTATTCTTTTTGACTAAAAGTTACATATTCTTTCATTTTCTTTTTAAAAAGTGGTTGTTCTTAACTCAAGATCCATTCCCATGTCTGTTTTTGCCATAGATTCCTTAAGTACATCAATATCTGTATCTAAAGCTAATAATGCAAGTCTGTTGGCATGTCTTTTCTACTTCAGAGAGCTCTTCACCCATCCCTACTCCATCATATCAATTTGTTTAAAATAATAGTTCTGATTGTTACAGGTATAATGTTCTTTCTCTTTCTCTCTCTTTTTAAATTTTTCTACTTAGAAGAACTATTTGATTATTTTAATTCTTAGCATCTTATAGATGCTTCTGATCTATTTATCCCTTTATTTTTATTTGTATATTTTCTTCAGTAATTTCCCTCAAAGTGAGGATTAATATGGAAAAATCTGAAGCCCATATGCTTGAGAATATTTTTTGTTACATCCTCATATTTTAGTGACAATACCCTTTAATATGAAATTTAAGATCTTAAATTATTTTCCCTAGAAAAAATTCTTCTACTTCTTGCATGTGAGTTGCTGCCAACTAAGATGATATAAATTTGATTTTTTTTTCTTGTGTAAGTTATTTTTTCTTACTTTTGGAAGCATTTTAAATAATTTGTCTTTGATTTTTCTTAGGTTTCATTATAGTGCATTTAGGCATACTATGAACCTTTTAAATCTAAACTGTTTCATCTGTTGTTAATGAAAACTCATCTTTTGTTAAACTGAAAGGCTTATCGTGATTTTTTAAATGTCTTCCTTCTATATTCATTTCTTTTATTGTGGCACCCTCATTATCTGCACACTGATACTTCTACTTATACCTTCCACATCTTTTAGCTTTTCTTGTGTATTTTGTATAAAAGAAACGATTCTTTTCTTAGTGCCTTCTGCTTACCCAGTGTCTACTTAATTTCAAAGCTTTACCCATTCTATAATTTATTGCATCTATTGGATTCCTTATCTCAGCTAGTATATTTGTTTATATTTAGTAATTCTACTTGGTTCTTGCTAGGATCTCTTGTTCTTGATTGATGTTATCGATATCTTTGTCTCTTGGCATCTTTTATTGTGTTTGTTTTACATTATTGGTGTGTCCATCCCAATTATTCTGTTTTAGGAGTTACATTTTCTTTGGTTGGTGGTTTTACTCTGTAGTGGATCTATTCCTCAGGTAAATAAACCTGGCAGTCTGAAAGTTCCCGTTCCTGAGGATGTGCCACCTACATAATCAGGTAGCATTCTTCAGAGATGGGCCAAAGGTTAAGTCCTGGTATGTCTCTCCTTCCCTGCAAATTAAAAGGGAGGGAAGATGATGAGATCCAGTCTGGAAAGCCGTTGGCCCTAGGAAAACATGCTCAACTGCCTCCATTGCTTCCACTCCACCAAGCAAGCCTTCTGTTCCTGGATTTAACTTTAATCATTCGCCAAGTGAGTTCATAATTTACTAGGGTTGGATGTGGGGGTGTCAGGTGGGAAGGAGGTGTAGAAGTGAATGCTCAAGGGTGGGTAGTTGGGCATCTCCTGTTTTTCATCAGCTTATCACCCCACAGAATTTTTATATTCCCCTGATAGTACCTTGACAAGTGGCCAGGGCTGTTATTGCTAATTTTTATGGCCACAAGGCATCCAATTACTGTCCTAGGCAAGAGGAGAACTTACAAGCCTCTCTGAAAATTAGCCTCCCACAGCTAGCCACCCTTTTTTCTAGCTTTTCTTCCCAGGTATGCAGATGTATTGTCTTCTGATGTCAACAGCCCAGCAAATTTGACATTTAGAGCTAACATAGACCTAACTAGTTTCTGATGACTTTTTAAAAATTTGGTTAGAAGCAAGGAAAGAATTCTGTGAAAAGAGACAAAAACAAACATTTTAGGAGCAAAAGGGAAAAGCCTAACCCAGAGAGCCAGCCAATTAAGACTGCGCCTGGGCAAGTGACTCAGGCATGTCATCTGGCTCGGAATGAAGTGTGATTTAAATTCTTCCTTAGGACTGACTTACCCCAGAAGACTTAGCTGGGTTTGGGAACAGTTGGTATGTTATGTGAGAGAGCCCTTTTTAATTTATGAAGCTCTTCATACAAACATTATCTCTTTTATTTTATTTTATTTTTTCAAACATTATCCCTTTTCATCCTCACAATCATTGTAGGCTGTAGGCCAGACTGGCAGGATTCCCATTTTACAGATGAGTAAGTCAAAGCTTGGTGGCTTGCCCTCACCACATTGTTGACGGTGGGCAGAAACTGTACGTGAACACAAGTCCCTCTGCCGCCCCACAGATATCGGCACATTCTCTTTGAGAAAGAACATGGCCTCCCTTATCAGCAAGCAAATAAACAGAAAGTTGGAAAAGGCTTGATGATTCATTTAGGCAGAAAAGAGCATGCGGCATGTGGAATTACCCTGTAAAAATATCTGCCTGGATGAGGGCCAGCTGGAAATTTAGCCTCAGGCCTACGGAGAGGTGTAGGGAACTCAGTGGAAGGCAAAGGAAGGAAAGAGAAGAGAGAGAGAGAACAATCAGGAAAGAATGATCTCAACAAGGACTATTTTAGGAGTCTCCTTTCCTGTAAGTTTTATTCCACAAGATTATAAAAGCTAACCCCAGCCTGCAGATTTTTAAACAGGAAAACAGCCCCTTGGTTTGCTTTCTGACCTAGTCCTCTCCACATAACTCAGTTCATCCAATGCAGAGAACACCAAAGTTACATTTCTTGGAGCAAAATCATAAAATATTTCTGGTCTTTTCCATGTGGTTTGTTTACTGGATTATGGTTGGTTTCATCTTATCAGTTCTGCTGAGCAAGATGCTCTGAGCAATCTTCCTGAAGTTTGTCTCTCAGCAGGCAGTTCTCCACTCCCTGCTACCTCATTAATGTCAGAAATTCTGAGGTGAGGTGTTTGCCAAACTGTAGCTCTTAGAAGGAGAGAGAAGGGGGTGGTGAGAGAGAGAGAAAACTCTTCATTTCCTGTAGATACACACAGATAGTCCATTTTTTCCTCTTCTCCCTGTGATCCCTTCAACAAAAGGAGGAAAGGAGTCCTCCAACTAGAATGCAGCCTAAAGCATAAGTCACAGTCCTGAGAACAAAAGAAACACAGAAAAAGAAGCAAAAACCCTTAACATTATGGTTAGAAATTACTCCAGAGATAGGTCTTGTGGACCCAGCGTTGCCCCTTTGCTCTTGATCTATGTGGCGTTGAGGATTTATGTTCATGCCTGGTGTGAAGGGAACAGCCTGTGCCAGAAGGGGTGATGGTGTGGATGTGGGAGACAGAGGGTGGGGAGAGGAAAGGAAGACAGAAATGATTTGTGTCTTCAGGGATGTTATTTTGGATTGCAAAGCCACTAAACCGAAAGGATGACAGGGAGGGAGTTTAGGTAGCCAAGCGCCACGATTGTCACCTCTCCAGGACCCACGGCTGCACCCAGTGTGGAGGATGAGCAAGGACGAATACTCTAAAACACCAGCATGAGTGCAGCACTGGGGTGAGTCCAGGACAATCAGAGAAAAGCTGAGCAAGCTTGCCTCATAATAACAACAACCAACAATTGCATAGTTCTTATGATGTATCAGGTGTTATCTTAAGATTCTAAGTACATTACATATATTCACTTATTAATACCCAAGAATAGTGTCTCAGGTGGGTGCTATAATAGCCCTGTGCTACAGGTGAGAACACTGAGGTGCAGAGAAGTGATGTCATTTGCCCAAAGACACACAGCTAGTGGTGGGATTCAAACTGGCTCTGGAGTGTGGTCTTAACGCTGCATCTTACTACTTCTCTGAGCTAAACGAGGACATTTGTGCTTGTGTTATTTAAAATGGTGAGAAGTTCATAACACACTTTCAGTTAAAGGGGGAAATGCTTACATAAATTAACTTGTAGTCTGAGTTTTAGAGTATGAAAATTTATGTTTTAAAATAATATCTAATAGTGCAAGAAAGTCTCCATGAAGTGGTATCAAAAGAAATAGAACAACATAAAATAACACAGAGTGTGACTTCCGCTTTGTTTAACAACAAAAAACTTTTGTACCTACATCCGTATCGTCTATCTCTGAAGAGATAAGCATAGAACAAAAATAATGGAAAAAATACACCAAAATATTTGCAATGGTTATTTCCAGACAGTGGGATGAACGGCAATTTATACTTTCTTCTTTAGACTTATGTATTTGCCCCTTTTCTAAAAAAAAAAAAAGAAAAATCTGTACATAATGTATTTATGATAAAGAAAACAATTCACTCTGTAGGGAAATGATACAGTTGAATCTGACTTCTTTTCTATGAAGGGCATTCTCTCCTGGGGTCACTGTTCCCGTTGCTGGCTGCTCTTCACCATGGGGTGGGAGTTCTCCTGGCACCCCCTTCACCCATCCCCTGTCTTCCCTCTTGTTTCACGTTAGTGCTCTGTAGACTAATGTCCGTCCACAGAAAGGAGCCCTGTGGTGAACTCTGGGATGGAGTAGACTTCTTTGCAGTAAGGTTAATTATAGTGCTTTGAAGTTTTGGTTCTGTGTATCAGATTTCTGTTCACAAAGCAGAGGTGTTACCTGGGGGCTGAAACTAAGTAAGATATGCATGGCAATTTAATTAAAGGATTTAACATACATAGTAACAGGTAAAGAATATATTTGTATGTGAGCCAGGAACAACAACAATGAAAAAGAATATGAAGCCTTTAAATAATAGAAATGTCCACAGACGCTTGTTCATTCATAAACAGTTGAATAGATTATCAATGAAATACATCTTTGGGTCTCTCATCTTCTACTGAATGTTCCTTTCTTAAAGACTGACAAAAGATTATTTTACTATCCTTACTATTTGTGGAATTTTCTGTTTAGTGTTACATAACCTGACTCCTTCCCTCTGTGATTGAAACATGCTTTTGTCTTTTTGTTATATTCAGCAAAAGTATCCCCAGAAGGCAGCTGGCTTTTGGCTCTCTGAGGTGAACTAAGACATTAATTAATGGATCTGTTCCATGACTCTTTTCATGAGAAATTCACATACATAAACCTTTAGGATCAAATAGGATCCAGACGGATTCTAGAATTCCCAAGCCACCCACAAGGTATCCTGATGATCATTTGGTGTGACTGCCACCATTATCCAGATGACAAAAGGGAGGTCCAGGTGAGGAGGAGGAAGAAGGGAGGAGCTTGGCTAGGGACAGACCCCCTGGTCTGGCTTTGAGTTCCCAGCAAATTGGCATTGTACCTACTATCACCAGGACCTAGGCTGTTTGCCTAGAACCTGCACCAAAGCAGTTGACATCCTTGGATAGAAGAAAAGAGATTAGGTACTGCAGGGACTGACTGCGGGCCTGCAAGATTGTTTTCCATTTACTGGTAGGACCGAAAGGGTCCCACACAAACCCCCCCGTGACCCATGTCAGTCTTGACCAGATGTGGGGCCAGCACCCCCTGCCTCTAGACAGCCCATGAACCAAAGTCCTCAGTGCCTCTTGGGCCCAAAGGCATAAATCATCGATTTTCTATGAATTAGGGATTACTGCTAAATCGTGTGCTTTCTATTAATAGATCTTCATAAATGCTGCAGGTGCGGCTGGGGCTCCTCTTTGAAGTACTGCTTAATCGTCTCGTTTCCAAATCCTCATAATCCAACCCTCATAAAAAACCCCGGGGATTATTGATTGAGAGGGCCTCGGGGATCCCTAAAGGTGCTGCAGCTCAGACGCTGGCCGGTCCCCGTCCCCGAGGTGCGGCTGCAGGCCCAGGAATGCGCGCCAGGTGTGGCGGTCCTGCGAGCGCAGAGCGCACTAGTCCCGGGCAGCGACGGGGCGGAGCTCCGGGCCGGGAAGGCGGGGCGACGGTGCCTACGGGCCGCCCGCTTCTGCCTCCTCATTTTCAGCCTTTGGCCTGTGGATCTTCCCTCCTCCCCTGGCCTTGTTAAATAACTTGCTTCAGACGATATTCTTTGGAACCAGAGTTTGAGACAAATTTTCTTACTCTCATGAATTAATTAATGATCATCAATTTGAATTAAAACAGTTCAAGTTGTTCAAAGTAGTAAATCTGTTTAGATTATTTTAATTACTGTAAGTAAATTAAAATTTCACTTGTTGAATGAAATAATTTCTTTATGGTAATTACATTTCTGTCCTGATCTTCTGTGCCTCCTTTTCAGGGCCCTGTCCCTCCGGCCGCCCTGCACTGCTTCTGAGTCAGGCCATGCAGGGCCACACTGGGTAAGACTGATGTGTTCATGAAGTTTCCACATCTAGAATGCCCTTCCCCTCCCTCTCTATTGGATGAAATCCTGGCTCAAATGTCACCTTCCTTGTGGAGTCTTCTGGAGTTCCCAGGCTGATTGAATCACTTGCCCCTTTCTGTTCCCATAATACTTTGCTCATGCCTCTATCTTAGCACTATTTATATTTGAGTCCATTTTGTTAGTCGTTGTTCACTTATTCCGCATATCTTTTATCTCCTGGGTTCCAGGAACTGGGCTGGATGCTGAAGACATAAAGTTGAAGAAGACAGGGTGCCTGATTTTGAGTAAATCACAAGGTCCTGGGAGAAAGACATGAAAATAACTAGATGAGTAGAATATGCTAAGAGTTATAATAAAAAGCACTCTGAGGTCTTCGGGAAGGGGTCACTAGTCCATTCTGGGTTGTGAAAACTTGAGAACTGCTTTATTGGGAACATCCAGTAGGGTGCCTGCCACTTATCCTGCTTGATAAACCTTAATGGAACCACTGGTGCAGCTTAAGGATGCTTGGATCTGGACTCTGATTTCACAGATTGGAGTCCCACGTGGTGCTCGTGGGAAGATGCATAACTGTAAGGCAGATCACTTGAACATTCTGTCCTCCTCTCTCATCAATGAAATGGGTATAATAACCTTCTTCTGGCCCTGTTATCAGAAGCAAATGAGGAATTTTAAGTGAAAGCAATTTGAACACCAAAGAGGGAAGTAGAGGTAATGCCTGGATGTGAATGATACTATCTTTATGACACAGTGATTCCTTCTACTGAAAGCAACTCTGTGCGTGAAACCTCACGAGCTTAACTGCATGACATGGAAAACTAAAATCATGACTGGTGTTAGGACAGTCACAAGGGACAGGAAGTCTCCTCCTGAGCATTGGTCCATATGTTTCCAAGGGGGACCATAGGGTTCAGAGATTTGAGGTAACTATGAAATATCTTCGAGGTGTAGTTGGTCAGTTCTATTTCATGTAGAACAGAATCAGTGCCTGAACATATCCACACCTCTCAGGAATAGTTTTCCCACTAGTTTTTCATGGTCTGATGGAAATACCTCCTACTGGACGCAGAATCAGCCAGATGCGAGTAAGCATTCTAGGTGGGTTTTGAGAATTGCTGTCATGTTCAGATTTCTTCTCATTGCCTTGATAACTATGGTCAGTGTGAGCTGAAGGGTAGACAAATCCATCATTGGTTTAAGCAGCTTTCTACTGCACCGTAGTGCTAAAAATCACAAAATTAATCAGCTGGTAGAAAGACACTCTTGGAGGTGTATGGAAGGAAGATGTGAATAGAAAGGAATGCGTTTGGACAGGGATCTATTTATCATTGCACCGTCAGAGCTTTGTGGGCCTATAAAAATAGGGAAATGGGTGATAAAGTGGAATGCTCAATGGAGACAAAGGCTTCCAAGGAAAGAGATGATGTTTTGCTTCTGACACTAATATCTCCTCAAATGAAAGTGTATTTGGCAAAATTTTTGACTGTCCTTCCCACGTGGAACAGTGTTTGTTCAATGAGGTAATACACAATGAGAAATAAAGCCCCATGTGGCCTGCAGAAAGAAAGAAAAAAACCAACCCTTTTCAATGTGTTCAGGTGCTCCTTGATGTATGATTCAGTCAGAAACTGGGTGTAGCCTGCATCATTCATTAGCCTCCAGACGTGCTTGCCACACGGGGGTGAGGCCAAGGAGCCAGGCAGCCACGGCTGACAAGTTCGGGGTGTGCGGGGGGTGGAGCCACACGGCAGGGCTCGGGTCTGGAAACTGCCTCGGCGCCGTGCACGTTGTTCTTGCTACCTAACAGGCTGGTGCGATTATCGCAATGGCAGTATGTCTTCTGGCTTTTCTTAAGCTGTTCCTTGACTGCAAAAACAAGAAAGAAGAAAAATTACCCACGACTCCCTTTGGATCTGAATCTGAAAGTTGAACAGACCCTGTGGTTGTGGCTGAGTGTATAGAAGTGTTATAAGCTGCCTGCCCTCGACCTTTTAGCCCCTTCCTCCCCACACCGGCATTTTAGGAGCAGCCCCCCACCCCCCCCCCCACACACCCACTCCCTCAACAGTGTCTATATGTTATTTACTTAATTTGCTGGCCGCGGAATGGTCTGAGGCCCTGAAGTAGACATTCTGTTATAAAGTTTGTAATATAATTTGACTTTTTGAAGTCTGTAAATATAGTGCTTAAAAGAAGCCAAAAAAACCCCCACAAAAAACAAACAAGTACCAGGCACCTACATGTATTGTTAATTGTTAAGTTAAATATTTTTTACTCATAGCTGAGTGTAAGATATCCTGCTATTGTTGAAAACATTGATACTTAAGCCTTTCTGGTTAAGAGATTACTTTTGCTGGGAGGAAAGACTTTCTGGACCCCCTGGCCCTAGTGGGTCCCCACCAAGACTCTTCCCAGAATGAATGGGATGACTGCCTTCCCTATCAATGGGATACTGATTAGGTGGTGTTAGTTTCTAACTCAATGGGATATGCTAAGTAAATGGGATAGAATAGTATTTACAAGATTAATACTCCTGGAGGCCAGGTTGTTGACCACCCAGAGGAGGAGACTTACACCAGTAGTTAGCAGTGCCTCTGGATTTCTCTCTGAGAGCCAACAATCCCCGGGGACTCCCTCAGCAAGCCACAATTATAAATCTTTTTCTGTAGGAAAACGTGCATGGAAGATTGAGCCATGCCTTCCCAGAAAGAGAAATAAAAAGGAAATTAAGGGGCACCTGGGTGGCTCAGTCGTTAAGAGTCTGCGTTCAGCTCAGGTCATGATCCCAGGGTCCTGGGATCGAGCCCCGCATCGGGCTCCCTGCTCCGCGGGAAGCCTGCTTCTCCCTCTCCCACTCCCCCTGCTTGTGTTCCCTCTCTTGCTGTGTCTCTCTCTCTGTCAAATAAATAAATAAAATCTTTAAAAAAAAAAAAAGGAAATTAAATGTTTGATCTCTTCATGTAGCACTGCACTGTGATTCCCTGACATGGATGCATTTTCTTTGTAATAAAGAAATAACCAAAAAAGAAACAGCCAATAAAAATTCGTAAATTCTTAGCAAATACTTGTATGCTTTCTTCTTTGAATTGCCTTTAAAGATGCATTTCTTTTTCCCCTGTTTGCCTTGAAAGGTAAGCAGCTAGAAGTGCTCATTTGACTTCCTGATACCATCTGGGAGTGCTTGCAGTCTTTCCGTTACCACTAATTAGGGACCTATCAGGGTCCTCAAGGGAACTGCGCTTCTCACTAACACCGTCCAATACCATCCAGAAGGGAGGCAGGACTCTTATAAGCTGTATGCCCCAAGTCACCCAAGGAAGGTGGCAAATTCCCAGGGAAAGTATCAAATGGATCTGTTAATGAGCCAAACACTAGGAAAGAGGGTAAGGGAGGAGCGCAATGTGCAAATCCAGAAACTGAATGAGCTGAAGGAAAAGGAGGATTTATTTATCTGGTTCTTAAAGGAGTGTTAATGTGAGGATCTCTCATTTTGGTTGAAAGCACTTTCAAGCCAAATCTTTCACTATAAGATTTGGAATCTCAGATAAGCCAAGGGCTTCAGAGTTTACACTTATTAAAAAAAAAAAAAAGGCAGTTTGACCCTTCAAAGGATGAATATTGCAATGTAAACTATGGTTATTATTTATCTACATTGAGATTTTGGTCTCCTTTAAGTAAGAATTTATCCTGTATCAGGTCCAAAGCTAACTGGAAAAAAACTCAGTTATTGTTCAAATTCTTTATTTTACAAAGGGAAATTAAGTGACACGTCCAAGTTCATACAAATGACTGTAATATGTGGTTAAGAAATGGCATGGGCTTAAACCTATTTCATTGTGTGCCAATCATATAACTTCTACCATATTATTCTGTAATTTTATTTATCCAGTTTGTGTTCTTCTCTTTCTTCCCTCTGCCACCCCCAATCTCCATCTTGCTTATTTTGAGGATATCGAGATACTGAATGTGCCTCTTCTTCCCACTATGTGCCCATCAGTTCTGTTCTTTCCCCTCTATGTTTGATTATTATTGTAGCAGCTCATTCTTTTTTATCACCAAGTAGCTTTCCAATGTATACACCACAATTTGTGTATACATTCTCTGTTGGGTTCCAGTTCGAGGAACCTGTTCTGGTTGGAGGCTGTTATGAATACAGATGCTATGAACATTTTTGTATATATCTTTTTATGAACCTATGTTTTCATTTGCATTGGATAAACATTTAGGAGTGTGATTGCCAAGTCACAAGGTCGGTGTGTTTTTGGCCCTATAAAGGCTGCCATGTCATTTTCCAGAGTGGTCATACATTCTACACCCCACCAGCCATAGATAAAAGTTCCAGTTCCTACACACCCTTCCCAACTTTTGATGTTGTCAGTCTTTCTAATCAAAGCCATTCTGATAGGCACATAGTATCATTTCTTTATGAATTTGACTTGCATTCTCCAATGACTAAAAGTAACTTTTCATATACCAATTTGCCATTCATACAACTTCTTTTGTGCTATATCAGACAAGGATTTTAAGTCATGTTTTATTGTTCTTTGTCTTTATGTTATCTCATCATAGGATTATTTATATTATCTGGATAAATGTCAGTTTTTAGAGATAGGTATTGCAAATATTTTCTCCAAATCTTTTCATTTTTGCTTTATTATTTTTAATGGTGCCTTTGATTAGCAGTTTTTAATTGTAATAAAGTTGAATTGCTCAGTGTTTTCATGGTTAGTCTTTTTGTGTCTTGTCTAAAAAATCATTGCCTCCCCCAAGGTCATATAGAAACACCTATGTTTTCTTGTTCTAGAAGCTTCATGAGTTTTAACTTTTATATTTAAACCTATGATATATCTCAAATCAATTTTTGTAGGTGATGACAGAGAGATAGGCCACTTCCCCTAGTCTAACTTCTACCTCTAGAGCAACTGGAATCAATTGTTCTAGTGAAATCTTGTGGACAGCCTAAGCCCTTGTGTTACTCAAAGAAGAAATGCATTGAAGAGCATCACTGAGTCATTAATGACCCTCTTCGGGAATATACCCATCAGCCCTTTTACTTTAATTTATTATTACTTTCTTGCATATACCAGATAACACAGAGAAGTGGATTTTTTTTCTTCTATCACCATGTAATTCCTTATGCTATTCCCTGTTTCTGGAACCTCCAATTCTTTTTCTCTATCTGCTGATGTCCCACTTTTCTGTCAAGTCCTAGCTCACATGCTCTTTCTTTCATGAAGCCCATGCTGATTTACCTGTCTTATTTTCTTATAATCCTGACTTTTCATACCCATCTTGCAAACTTTTTAAGGTAGGATGTTGTCTTATTCACTTCAGAAACCACGCAAAGGAGCTAGTTTAGCAAATTGCACACAGTAGATGTTCAATAAAGGATTACTGAATTGAATTTTAGTGCAAGTTAGGGGTTTGGAAATGTCATTTTGTTGTTGGAGCTTCCCTCTACATCATATCTTGCCTGAGATAATGTGTTTCTTGATATATTAAATAATTTGTAGCAGGATACAAGCACACACCTAAGCAAAGGACATTTTGGAAAAAGATGCCCTCTCTGATAGTTAAATCTAGACTTCAGGATTTCAGCCCAAGAGACCAGTTTAGATACATTTACAGATTCACTCACTAAATGTTGCACTATTGGTAGACAGTATTGGCCTTTTTAATGAAATTTCAGTTGATCTATAAATTTTTTCTATACATGGGGAAAGAAAAAAATTTCTGACTTGTTTAGAGTAAAATATATACTATAGTTAAGTCATGTCTTCATTCAAGGGTTTTGTGGTGGTATCCTGTATTCTCAGGCTCTCACTTCAACTTTACTTGGAAAATCTTCCAGATGAAGAAACTAAGCATAAGCTAAGGTTTTATGTTTCTTTACTTCATGGAAAGAAAGTATATTTTCCAAGGTTAGGGCATTAGAAAAGAACTTGGTTAGGGGCACCTGGGTGGCTCAGTTGGTTAAGTATCTGCCTTCGGCTCGGGTTATGGTCCCAGGGTCATTGGGCTCCTGCTCACTGGGAGCTTGCTTCTCCCTGTGCTGCTCCCCCTGCTTGTGCTCTCTCTCTCTCTTTCTCTGTCAAATAAATAAAATCTTAAAAAAAAAAAGAATTTGGTTAGTTTAAAAAATCTAGTCCTCTTATCAATTAGGGCCTTGGATGTCCTGGGTGCGTGCAATACATATTAACGTTGTTTAACTTAAGAAAGAAAAAGAATTCACTGGAAGGGTACCGGGTCCCTCACAGAAGCAATGAGAATCAGGCTTTGGAAAGGTCAGGAACCAATACTAAGAGCGTAGGAACTAATGGAATGTTTATTTGGGCAACCACCAATAAGATGAATCAGCTTGAAGTCTTTTCTGCCTTTGTCTCACTCATCTCTAGATTAAATCCCCTGGAGAGAGAAAGGGGCTGGCATGGTCTAGCCTGGCTTGGAGCTCTTGCCTTGCCCTTAGCTGGGCGAAGGGACGGTCTCTGGGGTGGACTGGATGATAAGGAATGGCAGGAAGGTTTGTCCTGGGAGGGAAGTCTAGGCCCCAATACCAGAAGAATAGAGAGTGGATGGTAGGTGGTCAGAAACAACCCACGTACAGTACAGGTTTTTAAACCCCAGTGCATGGCCTCCCATGCTAAATGTTTCCTGACGCTTAGAAAGAAATGCTTTCCTGGTAATAAAGGGGATTTGGGAATTTGTAATAAATATTGGCATGTGGTGCTTTTCCTGGCACATATTTGGCATTAGCTGCAGAGAATGAATTAATTTATCTCTATTAATCTGCGTTTCCCACACAATAACAACACAGTGACCACGCCACTACTTCCATTCAAAGGAAATATCGACTCTCGGTACTGTAGAGAGCTGCCAGGCTAGCTTATGGTCATACCCATGTGCACTCTCACTTACAGGTATGGGGACCTGGGATTGAGAGAACAGGCTGTCAGTGAGTTCCATGTGTCTCCTTTGACTCGACATGCAGTTGTAAGAAAGTATTTAATAATAGTAATAATAATAATAAATAATAGTAATATTTTAATTAGAGTTTACAATGTGGAAGTAACATGTCTCAGTATTTACTATGTACCATGTCATGTAATCAGCAAAGAAAATTTTTTTAAACATGTATTTATTTATTTTAGAGAGAGAGAGTGGGGGAGGGGCAGAGGGAGAGAAAAGAGAGACTCTCAAGCAAACTCCATGCTGAGCACAGAGCCCCACACAGGGCTCCATTTCTGGACCCTGAGATCGCAACCTGAGCCGAAATCAGGAGTCGGACGCTTAACCCCCGGAGTCACCTGGGTGCCCCAGCAAAGAAAGTTTTCAAGGCTTCTCAGCATCTGAAGTCAGGCTCATGAAAGGTAATCTGGGGCCAGGGCAGTGGCTCCTGCTCAGGGCTTTTGTGCCTCCCCTTGTAGTGGACCCTGTGGTGCATCAACCCCCTCCACCTTCAGGAGTCAGGGGTGCTCCTCAGGGGCTGGGAGTACTGCTGGCTGACAACCCTCAGTCACCAGCCCTCCCTGAACGCTGATGTCAGCTAAGGAGATCTGTGCCCACTGGCAGCTTACATCCAGTGACTAGACAGACAGTGTTGAGGTACAAAGGCCTGCACCCCTTCACCCCAACCCGGGGCCACCCCGGCTCCAGCAGGACCCCTGTGGGATGGGCTGCAGTCTGATTTCTCCTTCTGCCCAGGCCTGCTGCCTTCCCTTCTCCTGCAGGTGTATCGATCCCCAGAGCCCCTCCTGCATAATCGCTTGCAGCTTTGAGTCACCTTCTCAGGGAACTGGACCTGCACAACCATACAGTCAGGCGCCTGGTGGTGTAGTTTTTGCGTCTGCGGGGTCGGGCTATCTCTGACCGGGTGGCAGATAGGAAATTTGGAATGGTTCACTGACCAATGCCATCTTGTCTGATGTCTCCCAATCAAGCCCGTGCTACTCCTCAGCCCAGGACAAAGGGAGCATGTGGGTGCCGACACTTGCCCATCAGTGTCGTCCGGCCATGGGAAGGGTCTCTGGATAGGGTGTCCAGGTGTCTGGACTCCAATTCTGAATCAGTCGCTGGGCCACTGCAGGACCACGGACCATCCAACCATAAACCTTTAAACTGTGGTGGTGGGGTGGGGGGCAGAGGCTTAGATTTTCTATATGTAAATGCAGGGCGTTGGAGTGGATAATCTCTAAAGTTCCTTAGCTTAAAAATGCTATGATTTGATAAAAATAATCATATGTATGCATATGTAACTCACCTGAACCTCAGTTTTGAACCATAAAATGAGACAAATATTCAGCTTTAAAGGGTGATGTGAGTGTTTGATAATAAATGTAAATGTGATTTAAAACCCGTGGCAATGAATTTTAGGTGTCAACCTGACTGGGTCAGAGGGTGTCTAGATTAAACTCTGCTGGGTGTGTCTGCTAGGGTGTTTCTGGATAAGATTAGCATTTGAATCAGATTTTAGATTAAAATCTAAAGCTGTAAAAAAAAAAGAAACTACAAAAAATAAAAATAAATTTATAATAGCCCCATTTAATAAAAAAAAAAATTAAAAAAAATAAAATCTAAATCTGAATTAGAATCAGAAATTAGGTTTTGTTTTCCTATGTGGATGAGCGTCATTCAATCTACTGAAGGCCTGAATAGAACAAAAAGGCAGAGGAAGGAGGAATTCACCTCTTTCTCTTCTTGCCTGCATATTTGAGCTGGGACATTGGTTTTCTTGTGTGGTGGACTGAGATTTATGCTATCTGCTCCCCTGGTTCTCAGGCCTTTGGACTCTGTATTGTACCACTGGCTTTCCTGGTCTCTAGCTTGCAGAGGGCAGATCATGGGACTTCTTAGCTTCCATAATTGTATGAGCCACTTCCTCCAAAGAAATCTCTTTCTCTGTTCCCCTCTCTCATCTCTCTTTCTGTCTATATGTGAATATGAATATAAACATAAATATATACATATTTCTACTATGGATTCTGTTTCCCTGGGGGACTGTGACTAATACGAGTACTATACAAATGAATTTAAATCATTTCTGTATCTATGAAGTCTCTCCCTTTTCTTCAGGAAGAGCAGAAATGTAGGGTCTCTCAAGGTTCTACAGGATTCACTTATTCACCCATAGTCTAAACTATTTCAGTTGAAGTGGATAAAGAACTTGGCTCAATATTTGCTCACCTTTCAAAAGGCATATATAGTTGTACGACCTCAAAACAATGTTTTAGGTACAACTGATAAATGAAAAGCGGTTCTTGTTTGTTTGTTTTTTTTAAGTGTATTAATATAACAGCTACTTGCAAACAACTCATCTCAAAACACTAAAAATTCCAGCATTATTCATGGAAAGATTTGGTAACACTATCTTGCTATTACGCCAACCTAGTATGCTGCCAACACTCCCAGAATTTGGGAGATAAGCAATTATTATCCTTTGGGGGTCCCATTCAGTTAAATGTTTCTTTTAGAAGAGCACTGAAAATAGAACAAGAGACACGAGGTTCATTTCACTCCAGCTGCTTCCCCTGTTGCCTATGGAGACCTCCTGCCTTCTTATCCACAACATGTAAAAACCTCCAGGCCTGTTGCAGAAGGCCTTTGAACTGACCAGCCTCTTTGTTCTTGCCCTTGAAAGCTACCTTGACATAGACCCTCAGTTCTCTATTATGCACAGGTCCAGTTGTAGTTTGGTGACTTTTCCACCGGACCCCAGAGTCTCCCTCATTTTATTCCTGAGTGTGCAGCAGGGAACACTGGAAGGAAGGACAGGTATGGAGATACTGGGACACAGCCGACCAGATTCCAGCATGCAACGTTCACGTCTTGGGCTCTGCCATTGCTGGGCACGAGACTCATCTCTCTTCTTAGCCCCAGTGGAACACAGTTGAAGGGCTCGTTCATGCTGCAGAGGGCAGATCCCCCACTCTAGGGATCGAATTCTCTTAGAGGCAAAGTTCTCAGAGGATCATGATTCCCCTTGGCTTCTCAGCTTTCTTTTTTTTAATATTTTTTAATGGATAACTGTTCATTTTTTCAAAGCATTCTTCCCATCTGCTCCAAGACAAGGTGTCTGACTAAATTACATTTTGTGACGCACGCTGACTGCAAGCTAATAAAAAAATAACCAGATAAGTAGTAAGTAGGTTTTTAATCAGAAGACTATATTGAACTGGAGATAGTAAAATCCTACATAATGACCTACAGATGCTAAAAATCTATAAAGGTATAGTCTGGGTCAGCACGGTTTACCTTCCTAATATGTTAGCCTTCGTTTTGCACATAGCTTTATTATTGAACTTAATAAACTATCAGTTTTATTATGTACAGTACATAACTCCTGGAGCTTTACTACAGTAACTATAATCCCAGCATCGTTGGGAGAGACAAAAGAGATCTTTTCATGGGTGGATATTTTGAAATACCAAGAACTAAATACATGTTTGTTGGAAACATTTATTTTAACTAAGCAATCTGACTTTTGAAGAAAGTTGAATACATCATCATTGAAAATAATATTTCACCTCCCAATTCCTTAAGGTGGTGTTTCCTATGATAGAGCCCCAAACGGATCCTTAAAACATTGAAGCATTTTCCCAGTAAAATTACCATGATTTCACCAGAATCAGTGTGGAATGAAACCGAAGGAAAAAAGATGGGCTGTAAGGAAAAGTGACACCCTTTGCACCACCACCTACTCCTTGTAGAAACATTGGCGACACATGTCAGGAAGGAGAGAAAATATCTTGGAAGACCTTTGGGATCTTGATGGATTTTGCAGACTCTCCTATGCTCAGTGGTATATTTAAGCTTGTGATTTTGGCATTCAAGTGTCTGATGTGGTTTAGAAAAAAAAAGACAGTTTGCTGTCATTTTGCTCGGCGTTACTCTTGAGAGCGCTCAGTTAAAACCAGGTTAACTTGACTTGAAATCGAACTTGACTAGCCAATAGCCAGAAAAATTATCAAGTTATCACCAGTATGCTATAAGGAGAGGTTTGTTTTTGGTGTGACTTGAGATTTGGGTTCACCAGAGGCAAATAACGTGTTTGAAACCGAGTCCATTTCCTGAGAGACACAAGCAGTGATCAACGTTACCCACACTGACCTAAGGAGAAGAGACTTTAGATTAAAATAAGTATCACGTTTGCTTCTCTTATCTGGCTGCATTTTGAAACCATAGAGCTGATAGTCCAAAATTTTGATTTGTTTTTCAGACCAACTTGCAAGCTGAAATTTTGGGGATCTCTTTTTTAGACCGATCCTTGCTACTCAAGCACAAACTCTTTGAGACAAAGATCTTGTCTCCCACTTATTTTGCCCCCTCTTCTCACCTCTCAGCAGCCTGGGACATGACAGGTTATAACAAGGGAATGGCAGAAATGAGGCCAGAGAAGAAGGTGCAGACTCTTTCCCAGAGGACCTTCTACACCATCCTGGTATTTTGGATTCCATCAAATTTCATCCACTGATACTGGGTCTTACCAATTTCACACCACTGCTGTTACCTTGTATTAGTAACCTTAGTAGGTGCTTATTTTTCAATGAGAGTGTGCATGCCTTAAGGGCTGAGACTATCACATCTTATTCTTACCTGGATTGTTCTCAGAGAGTTGGTATCTCTAGGAAATGGGTGACAAAGTTACAGTGACTAAGAGCATTAGTGTTTGCCTCAACCATTGGACAACCATTGCCTCAACCTACATGTCCTGTATCTCTTCTCCGGACACAGGTTGAGATGGGTTAAAAGTTACCTAAGGAAATTAACTCATCCTTAAGGAAATAAGCACATTATGGGACTTCAGTCAAAGGTCCCACAAAATATCTCCTCGAGAAGGGCACAGTATGCTGAACGGAGCTGGTATCAGTCAAAACATTGGCGAGTCTGGTTGGGGCATACCGAAGGGACACTGTGATGACCACTGCTTTAGGACAGAGAGGAAAAACCTGGAGAAAGTCTTGAGCAAGACAACTCTCATTAGCACAGGAATGGGAAGGATTTAGGAAAGTGTTATTTCGGGCACCAAATTAAAAGACCAGATATGCCTATTGGGGAAGACAGAATATGATGGGGGGTAACGTATTTGGATAGAGTTGACACAAATAACTTCTATTATATAGAGGGAAGAGAATTAGGAGATGTCCATTAAAATTTGAGGGAATTAATAAAAACAATAGGTATGCTTTATAATTACTAAGTGCTTTTATACATTATCTCATTTATGTTTGTTTTGTTTCGTTTCGTTTTGTTTTTAGCAGAGTAAGCACAACTGGCGTTCAGAATTAATTATACCCTCAAAGTGACACAGGATGAAAATAAAATGTTTGATGTACTTGGTATTATCATGGTACTAAGTGTGTTCCAAAAGTATTAGTCTGGTATTATTAAAACAAGGAAAAAAATAGTTTCCACAGTCCTACAAATTTAGAAAATGCTACATATGCGTGTGTCCCTTGTGTAGTTACAATGTATATTATAGTATTAAAGACTTGGAAAAAATCTCATGGAAAAGAAACTTGTTTAACTCTCAGTGTCCCACATTTATTTTCCCAAAAAATATCTTTTGCCCAAACTTACAAACATCCTACAGAATGTTAAGCTTACTTGGAGAAAAGCTAGCCCATATTTATTAGTGAAAGATGGATTCCTAATGGGTAGCAGGGGAAATCAAGATGTTGGTGTGCTATATTCCCTAAACTATAAGGCTGTATCCAGAAGGATTACTTACTGGGTTTGTTCCTTTGTGCCTCACTAAGATTGGATGTACTTTTTATGGGGGGAAGTCATTAACTTTATTGGTCTAATAGTATAATAGAGACTTACTATGTTCTGGAGACTCTTATAAGACTATTACTTACATGATTTTATGCAATCCTCACAACAAAAGCCCAGGAGGAGGTACTCTTATAATCTCCAACTTATAGATGAAGAAATTGAGACACAGAGATTGAGTAACTTTTCTAAGATGACACAGTAATGTCAGAGCTGGGACTTGAACCCAGCTCTTGGACTCTAGCTTTGAGACTTGTAACCACCGTATTGTCTGGCCATCCTCCTCTGAGTGGCTCAGCAGCACCTGGGGAGAAACCAGAGAGGTAAATGGCCATCACCGCAGGGACCAGGGGCCATGAAAGTGTGATAATTCAATCAATGACTCTATTAAACCTAGGAGGAGGGATGCCTGGGTGGCTCAGTCGGTTAAGCATCTGTCTTTGCCTCAGGTCATGATCCTAGGGTCCTGGGACTGAGGCCCGCTGAGGCTCCCTGCTCAGCGGGGAGTCTACTTCTCTCTCTCCCTCTGCCCCTGCCTCCCCCCCCCCAATGTGTACTCTCTTTCTCTCTCTCTCAAATAAATAAAATCTTAAAAAAAAAAAAGCTAGGAGGAAAAGACAAAGCATGCATTTGCTAAGAGATAGTCAAATGACAAACTTTTCATGGTGGACTGAATGTTTCTGAACCTAAGAAAAGGAGAAAGTGTTAGAGAAAGCCAGGCTGCGTAGCATAATAAGCGACTTCTGGTGGCTTTAGGCATTGTTTGTTTCATGTGCTTTTTAACTGCCTCTAAGGTTACGGCCATAGTCCAAGCCCTATCACATCTCAGCAGAACCAGACCTTCCTGGTGTCTGTCTTCCATTCTTGCCTTTGTGATCTATGCCTGCAGAGTAGCCAGAGTAAAACTTCACATCTAAGATGAGATTGTGGGATTCTCCTGTTCAAGATCGTCCAGGGGCCCCATCTCAGGGCAAATCAAAAGTTCTGAACATGTCCTAGAAGACCCTACACATTATAGTAGTGTCCCTTTCTTCTCTTACCTCCCACCACTGTCTTTGATCACTCTACCCCACCCACACCAATCCTTTGGCTGTACTGAGGAGATGCCCAGCAGATACTCAGTCCTTCAGATATCAGCGTTGGCAGATGCCCCTCAGAGCCATGCATAAAACAGCACCCCCTTCTCTTTCTATAGTCTCTCCTTCCTCGTCTTTATTTTTTCACATCACTAATTATGCTTGACATCGTGCCATGTATATATTTATTTACTGTCTATTATGAGATTGTGTGTGTGTGTTTTTTTAAAAAAAGATTTTATTTATTTATTTGACAGAGAGAGAGCGCACAGAGGTAGAGGGAGAAGCAGACTCCCCACTGAGCGGGGAGCCCAATGTGGGGCTCCATCCCAGGACCCTGAGATCATGACCTGACCCGAAGGCAGATGCTTACCCAACTGAGCCACCCAGGTGCCCCGAGATTGTATGCTTTTTGAGGGGCAAGGACTTTATCTGTTTTATCTAAAGTTGTAGTCTGGGTATTGAGATCAGTCTCTCGCCCATAACGGGTTTCACAGACAAATTTTTTTTTTCACATGTACTCAGTAAGTCCCTAACGCAGGAGGATGGTATCTAAGAGAAGTCCAAGTCTGGAAGTAAACGGGCTTCTGAGCTCTGTGATTTTGGGGCTTGCTCATGTTTTGTATGGTTGGTGAGAGGTTGTAAAAGGGGTTCCGACTCTCTGTCCAGTGCTCCTTTTATTCCTCACACTGTCTCCCCATTCCAATGGTTCCCTGATAGATTTTTGTCAGGAAAGCAGCTATATTGGGATGGAGGCTTATGAGGTTTTTACCAGGAAATGATCTGGGCTCCAAAGTGAAGCTGGTCCAATACATTGCACTAGCAGGAATCCTACTCTGCCAACCTCCGACCCCTCCTTCTGAAATATGGCCATAAAATAATGGATCTGTAAACTGCTCTGAGCAATTATGGAGCTCCCGGTGTGAAAGTGGGCTGTCGTTAGCTGGGCTTATGGAGACCAGCTTGCAGCAGTTGGCTCCCAGCCAGGTCGGGAAACTGTCTTCCATTGAGAGGACACAGGTTCAAGGGGATAATTAGGGAGAGTTTTGTGCAAGTTTGTTGATATAAATGTGCTACAGATTAGCCTTTTCCCCTCTCCTTGCTGAGTAAGGATCAGAAAGAACAGGTGGTAAGCTAATGGGGGAACATGAAATTAATACTTTGTTTCCTGGTCCCGCCTTTGTTGTTTTTGCAGAAAGGATTTCTTGAGAATCTTCAAACACATTGCAAGCACCTTTTCCCTCCCGGTTTTATTTAGTTTAGTCTAAAACCTCTGGCCCAAAGGGATCTGAGCCATCCAGGTTTTCAAAAGGAGTCCCCCTACTTTTGTGGGAAATCATCTAGGAATAAACATCTGGAAAATGGAACAATTAAAAACAATATGAAGTAAAACACAAGCCTTTCAAACTGGCTATTAAACCCCAACCACAGCACCATGTCAGACTGCAAATGTCAGCTCAACCTTAGTCCAGGCGATTTGTTCATGCTTGAGAAATATGCTCAGCACTAATACTGTAGCCATATAGCTTCTTGAATGGTGAGGGATGGGTTTTCTTAAAGTATGCTTCTCCTACAGTGTACTAAAGACCCTTACTTACTAACTTCTTGATTCCGATTGTCAGTCTACAAAACAACAACAACAACAACAAATTGGTCCCACCCTTTATTATGATGAAACCAATTACATTCCTCATCTTTGGACTCAGTAGAAAGGTTGCAGCATTATTTTAGAGGATCTGGAGACCCAGGGTTTCTTTCTTTAGGGAAGATCCTCAGCAAGGAAAATCTGCCCCGTGCTGTGCATTTCTGTGTGTGTGTGCTTGTGCGTGCACGTGAGTGTGTAAAGGCCAGTCAGTCAGTTCCTCCTTCTTCCATGAGGTTTACACTTACTGTTCTCACTTTAATCATTTCCCTCTATCCTTAATCTGTACTGCCTCATGATTTTCTACTTAATCACTCGATAGCTTAGGTGTCTCTGTTTTGTGTGTGACTTATCTTCAGGTGGGAAGCAATATGGTGTAGTTAAAAAAAAATATGGCTGTGGGAGTGATGTCAGCAAGATGGTAGACTAGGAAGCTCTAGGCCCTTGCTCCCCCGTGGATACATCAAGTAAACAGCAACACACAGGCTACAGTAGTTTCGTGGGAGTTCTAGAAATCCGTGAAGAATCTGCAGCAACCAAACAAATGCCTAACCAAGAAAAAAACACATTCAAGATGGTAGAAAAAATTGCGGTGTTGTTGCTTATCCCTGCTCAGCCCTTCCCTAGCATGGCATGGTGCAGCCAGGAGAAAGCCACCCAATCCCCAGTTCCTCCCTCAGGAGGGAAGAGAAAGGATGGAACTTTTTAACAGGAAGGGCAGAACTAAAAGAGATATATGAGCATGAATGTTTTCCCATTCTATAAACATATTTTGATAGGATGCCCCACTGGTGGCTTTGTGGAAACCCACATTTTGTCCTTTCCCATCACCCCTTTGTCTTGAGGGACAGCACCCCACACAAACACACTGTTTCATGCAGATCCAACATCCATAAAGAAAAGAAGACCTTGGACACCCTCTATTCTTGCTCATCCAACCTCCTCTGTCAGCTATAGGGGAAGACTCCAGAATGAGGGTATATAGAGAGAACGTTTTGTTTTGTTTTCACTTAATTTAAAGATTGTCTTAACAGAATCCCAGCCAGGGAACCCCAGCCTTGGCTTCAGCCAGCACATGAAGGGTAGTTTTTCGGTGACTACTTTAGGTTCCAAAACCCTTGTTTATATGGATTTATTTGGAAAAATAAAGCCTTAAAATAGAAATCCAGGCTTATCATGTGAAGGCCTTTTCCTACCAACTTATAAGCAACACACTGTTTGGTTTATTTTTTCCTTCTCTTTGAGATAGAGTACATTCCAAGAGGAAGTTGATGTCAAATATTTGAGCAAACATCTAAGATTTGAGGATGAGCTTTCCTGGGATGGGGGAGGTTTTCTTTAATACTTGATCAGAATTGTGAGCTACAGGCTTCCAGCAAATATTTAAAAAAATAAAGAAGAAAGAAAAAAAAAACTTTTTTTTTTTTTCCCCATCAGAGAAAAGACCGCTTTAGTAGAAGGCAGGAGGCTGTGAGGATCCGGAGCCTCTATGGCCTTATTTCTAAGGTACCCCTTTTGCCCAAGGAAGCTAGTCAGGTAGCCTGTTGGGCATCCTTCCGAGGGGAAACTGGACTAGCGTGGTAACCAAAGGCGGCCAAACCTGAGGCCAGTTAGGCAAGCAGGTGACTTTTCTTTTTGTTTTTGTCTTCCTGGAAATAGTTCTTGCCTGGGGAAATGCGAATGTCTCACAATGTCTCCATATAGGGATGCAGAAACTGTCACAGTGGTGGACCACTGACCTGCACAGCAAAGAGCCCTTTGGTGGAAAACGGGGTGTGTGCGTGTGCGCGCGCCCCTGAGCGCTCACGCGCGCTCCTGCGCATGAGTTAGGGAGCTCAGCGCACATGTGTTAGGCAGCTCAGATTCTTGTTGGAATCACCATTGCCTCATAAGCTGTGGTAATTGGGTGTAGAAATCTTTTGAACCAGGTCTCAGCTTCAGGGAGTTTGTGTGGAGCAGAAGGGGACTGAAAACCCAGTTTGTGCAGTCTGGGGAACTGAGGGCTCCTTCGAGAAAGAGTGCGAAAGATGGAGAAAGATAACATCAGAGGATCAAAGCTGCTGAATTCTTGTGGTTAGATGGAGATGACAGCAGAGAGGGAAGAGATAAAATGTTAAAAACTTCCAACATTCCACTTTGGGCAGCCCCTCCCTTTCTGGCCACAGGGACTGTTTTTTGGCAAGCGCTGCTCAGCAAGGATACATCAGTGAGCCACTGGCCTAAGAGTTAGGACTTTTTAAAACAACAACAATAAAAAAACAAACAGAGAAAACAAGTTATAAACCCTGAGTCCACAGGCGCTCCCGGGAGATGGGCCTTCTGCACGGCCCCCCGAGGCCATTTCCCTCCCAGGGGGCCTGGAGGGGTGTTTGGGAAGCCTCGGAGCTCTCAGGCCAGGCACGAGGAACTGCTCCACTTGTTGCCAAAATCCAATTTGGTGGTTTGGGGCGGGGTAGACAGAGAAATGAAAATTGATTGTTCACACGCTGAGACCTGAGGGGTTGTGGAGAGAGTAATTGTCCTAACACCCAGGCAGGATATATTCTGGGTCACTTCATGGATGGTCTTCTCTAGAAGAGCTTCAGAAGCAACCAATAGAGGGGAAGTTGGAAACTGTTTTGGCTAGGGGATCAGGGACATCAGCAAACAAGGCCACTGCTCCTGTCACTACTTAACTATAGGGACAAATGGCTCCCTTCTCTTGGTCTCTTTCTCCTCATAAACACATGAGTGTCCTTTCCAGACCCAGAATCCACGAGTTCCTTTCCTTCTTATTTACTCATCTTGATGTTCTTTTCCCCTATGACATTCCTGATTCTCAGGAATCTGGGAAAAAGCTAAGATCTGCTGGTACTTGATGTGGTCAGTGCTGGAGAACTGGGGGGCCGTATCAAAGTGACAAGCCTGTCCCATTCAGCTCCTTCACTGGAGCTATCTCTTGGGGGCTATACAACATATAAAACGAGTTCAAAGCTTACTGCATGTTCTGCAAAAGAACACATTTTCCTTTAAGTTCTCTTATATTCAAAATCAAGATTGCTTCTCATAGATGCCATAGGCCCTAGTGTGTCATATCGTATCCATTTCCAGAAGCATCCTTTAGTCACCAGGAAGTCCAGAGACAGTTACTTTAGAGTTATGGCGTTCAAGTTTTCCTCTCCGCCACAGAGTAATAATCAGACATGGCTGCTATCAACTGCTCAAGGAAAATGATTTGGAAACATATTCTATGAGCTTCTTTGCTGACAGTTGTAATAGGTAAATACTATCCCTTTTATTTGTGATTCTGCGTCGCTTCAACCAGGACCTTCTTATGTCTACAGAGACTGTTTTGTCTTTTCTAGAACTCTGGGTTACATTTGAAAGAAGCACCAGGCTTTATATTAATACCAAGGCTTTGAAACCACAGTAGTTAATGACTCAACCAGCTGCCTTTCGTCGTCTTTAATAGTGACCTCTTTTCAGGAATAACTGCTACCTAATACCTCCCTCTCAAATACTAGGTCAACAGAGAGTCATTTGACTGATTTTTCCATCAACAACCTGGGGAATTGGGGGTTGGCACCAACTGGTTATATCCATTTCTTTCTTCAGCCTCTCCCTTGCTGTGTCTTAATATTTCTCCAATGAATACTTGTTGCCTCAGGTCACAGAATAATGATGGTACTATTCAAATCTTGTCCTACTAAGGAAATGCACTGACCTCCCCCCACCCCCAAAATATACACACAAACCACGTGCTGATACCATCTTTGTTATAAATATAGGCTCTGGATATTTAAATATTTGTGTTTAGCTTCCATCTTCATTCATCACTCCTTTGCCTTTGTCTGTTATGAAATGCCTGCAATTTCAGTCAACATCAAAGCATCCAGTCTCTTGGGAGGAATGTCAGTGAAGTCAAAGTTTTTATTCCTTGGGTAACCGATTCGTTGGGGTCAATACATGGGAGCACACAGTGGTTGTTCTGGTATCTGGGACAAGCATACCAGGGTGTGAGCCCATTACTCAGAGGGAGTCACCCCAAACCAGGAGAGGCCCTTCCAGAAGAAAAACCTAAGTCAGCATGAAGTGTATGGTTCCAGAATGTTCTTGAACTCTTGGAGTCACCGCCTTTTGCTCCCCTGGCCAATATCCTTCCCAGGGTTTCAGGCTCAGACACTAGAAGTAAGAGACATTCTTTCCTGGGGGGTTACTGGCTGCCACCAGGTAACCATGGAGATAAGGGGCTCATGCAACCCTCGCTGCGACTACAGCTTGGGCCTTTTCACTTTTCCAAGTGTTGACTATTGTTTATGTGTTACATATGATCAAGCACAAGTCATTAGTGAATGTATTTATAGGTGGAATTGTGTAGTATTTAAGAGCGCAGGCTTTGAAGTTGGACATTGTGGATTCATATTTTATCTCTATTTGCTAGCTGCATGAGCAAAGGAGTGTTGCTTAACTGAGCCTCATTTCTCTCACTTGTAAGATGTTGAAAATTGCCTCTACTTTATGGAGTAAGTGTGAAGATTCAGAGAGATAACATATGTAAAATGACAGCCATGGTATTGTGCATAATTCTAAGCATTCAAAGTGATAGGTGCTTTTATTATAAATAATACTGATGTTTTATGATTATGTAAAAGCATTACATTTACAGAGATACACACTGAGAAGGAGTTCTGGCCCAGAGGATAATGTATTTTCTTTTTTGTCTGAGGGTAAAGGCCTAAGAAGTTTAATACTAATCATAATAACCAAATTCAGAGTTTTTTTTGTGTGTGTGTCTCACTTTACAGCTATATGGATATGATTCCATCCAGGTCATTTGGAGTTTTCTCAACAAATTTAATTCTTATTCAAGGGACTGATAACATGGAAACCATTTGGTCTTTTGGGTAGAGGCAATCACTTATTCTTATTGTCAAATATCAAATTCGGCTATCTTCTTTACTGTGAGATAAATAGATGTTTCCAGCCTTGATGAAAATAATGCCAGTTACCCAGAATGGTTTTCTGGGGGACAAGGTCTGGGGAAAAGTCATAAACAAAAGTCCAAAGTGAATTAGTGGGTGTTTTTTTTAACCATGTGAGCTTTAGTGTAGTTGGTATGTAACTGTTGGGAAAATAGAATATTTCATTTTGTGCTTAGATTCCCTCACTGTCCCCACTTACTACTTTGCGACTTTGAACCAAGTAGGCAATTGGGAAAAAAATATTGCTTTGATATATTCCTTCCGAAGAGAGAGGTCAGAGATGCATTTTTTTAAGGGATGGGGGAGCAAAGAAAATTTGTATGTTTTAAGGTGTGTGTGTGTATGTATGCGTGTGTGTGCGTGCGTGTGCATGCACCCATGTACACATTCCCAATGGGGAAATAATTCTCCTTGATGATTTAGGACTGCTTATGAAGCACATTTACAATTACAACCCTCCCCACCCCCCCTTTTTTGCCATGCTCTCACTTTCCAAAATCCATATGTTGTAACTGATATGAGGCACCAACTGCTTGGCTGCACATGTGAATTTAATAGAGGCAAATTTAGAAAAAATCGTTCAAACCTGCCAGTGTATTTTCATCAGGGCAACATCACCACGATAATGCTTTTCCCAAGTTGATGGTGAAGCTAGACTTCTCAAAATGGATGATTGAGAGTCCTGGACGCAGACAGCTGTGATGAGCACAGGTGGCAGCTTGGAAGCTGGCCCCACTGAACCCACCCATGCAACCTAAGCTCTGGGCTACACAGGTCCCTCCTGATGTTCAGAGCTCACTTTCCTGCCATCACAGAGCTCTTGTCCTTTGGTATCTCAGTGCTGGTGTCTCCACTCTGTATATGTGGATGGGTGTAAAGAGATCAAGGGGCAGGCGATGACTTTCCAGCCCCATAGATGAGTCTGCAGTTGTGTTAATCATGGTTTGCAACTCTGCTCCTTCCCCTGGAGGTTGATACAAATCTTTTACTTAGTTCTTCTCCTTTCTTTTTAAAAAAGATTTTTTTAAAAAAGATTTATTTAAAAAAGATTTATTTATTGAGAGATAGAGAGAGAGAGTGCACACGAGTGGGAGGAGGGGCAGAGGGAGAGAGAGAATCTCAAGCAGACTCTCCACTGAGCACAGGGCCTGAGGTGGGGCTCAATCTCACCACCCTGAGGTCAGGACCTGAGCCAAAATCAAGAGTTGGACACTGAACCGACTGAGCCACCCAGGTGCCCCTCTTCTCTCTTATTCTTTCTAGTAAAATTTCTTTTAATGTGCCCCATAGAAGTAATATTTCAATGTAGTGTGGTTCTTCTGCCCAGCTTGTTCACTTTAATTCACCAAATATCAGCAGAGGGGCATCCTGCTACCTGCTTTTCCCTTCCAAGACCAGATTTTTGTGTTCATAAGCTCTATTTCAAGCTGGTCAGAGTACCAAACAGTGAATAATGCTGATAGGCATATTCATACGTCTTACTCTTTTGTGCCTTAGAGAGGTCTTTTGGACTAATAGTATTATTACATCATTGCTATTTTATACACAAAGACACTGTATCTCAAAGAAATTGAGTTTGCCCAAGGTCACACAGCTACTTATTCAGCCAGCACTTGAACCCAGGTCCTTTGTCTCAGAGTATGTGCTGCTTCTGCTGGACCATGACTCCTTCTGAGGGTCTGGGGTCCTGAGTTCCACCAATAGATTGCTATGGAAGCATTTATGTGGTTCCTGGTGCTCCAGACCCCCTCTCCAGGTTTTGGGGTGAGGCAGAGTTTGGGCAAGAGTGGAGGAGAGAAAGTTTACCCAAACTGTAGGAACAAGCAAGGATAAAATCAGAGGGGGGAGCAGAAGGTCACAGAGCCAAAGAGGAATGTGACAGTGTCCAAGTCAAGGAGGCTAGAGGATGTATCAAAGATGGGGAGTGGATAGAAGAATAGGTCATGTGGGACAACAGGTTGAGCACAAGAAGGGAGTGGTCCAGGACAATGGCTTAGAGCCAGCTTAGTTGCCTGGGTCATAATATAGTTCCAGGGATAGGATTGATTGTTAGATAATCAGTGACTTATGCACTGATAGTCTCATATTGTGGTATTGATGTGACATTGTTTTTACAATTTCAGAAAATGAAGAGAGTGTGAGTTTGACTCTACTCCCAGGATATCTGCTAAACTTCATTAGGAGGTACTGGAAATGTGAAGAGTTACTGATCTGACCCCTGCCCTCCATTCCCCAATTAAGAGATGCTGAAAGTGGTGTATTTACCTGAGTCAGACTCCAGAACTCCATATTTATTTCTGTGGGACCCTTTACTTTTCTGGTGGTTCCCACTGGGTGGTTTTCACCAAGGCCTTGCACACAAGCCCAGTCATGTATCTGTTAGTGCTCCTGGGAAACAAATACTGTTCTCCTTATGCCACCGAGAGAGTTCTAAAGGGCAGAGAAGTCTCCAGGACAGACTCAGCTTTGATTTCTTTACCGGAGAGGCAAGTGTCTGATAAATCTTCAGGGACCTTGCCACTTTCGGGTCTTGGGAGAGAACAGATTCCTCTTATCTTGAAATATTGCTTATGAACTAGTATGAGACGACAGGCCTCCAAATTGATCTCCTGTCCAATGGGAGTCCCAGAATTCCCCAAGAAAGACTGTCCTAGACATATTTCTGTAACTGTGTGCTTTGTTTAAATTCAACACTTATCCATTTAATCTATTCATTTATTTATGAAAAATGTACTGACTTCCATGCTAGGCATGGGAGAAGCAAGATTGAATAAAATGAGGGACTCGGTTCTCTTTTGGTTTGCATTGTGTTCCCACTGCTGTTATAGAACTTGCCTTTATGATGGTGATATTCTGTTACTCTCTAAAATGTAATGAGTATAGTGATAAAATTTTTGGTATCACTGGGAACTAGCACAGTGTCTGACACAAAGGAGGTGCTTGGTGAATATTGTATTGAGCAGATTCAAAATATTTGCTGTCTAGCATGTGAAACAAATGTTTGTATGTGAAGATAAGAAAAAGTTACACAGGCAGTACTAAAATTAGGTATGAAGCTTAGTGATTATCAGCATTCAAGTAATAGCTAGTTAAATTCTTCCTCTTCAACTAGAGAAGAACTGTCTCTTATTAGTGGGATCAGGATTTCTTACCCTTCCACCCTCATTCGATTCTTCATTTCTTCAGTTAACATTTGTTGAGGGTTTACCAAATTCTAAGACAAATCTGATGAATCCTTTAGTATTCAACATGTATTCTTTAACTTTTTGTAATGAAAGTATTCCCAGTTCTATTTTTGGAATTAAGGACCATATAGGACCAGTGATCATAATGAACAGCTTCTGTGTAACAGAAGCTCAGTGAGGGCATTATATCTTTGCTGTACAGGGCATTGGCCAATCACTTCACTAAATGAGCCAAGGTGGAAAGATAAGAAGTCCCTGTATACCAGGCACAATAAAATATACTTATCCTTTTCAAGGTATTGTAATTTGATTCTGACTTCCATTACCGTTGAGCTGTTTTGGTGCAAAGTTCCCAGAAACTGTTGACTTTCCTCCATCTTTGTCCATCATTCACGTTCTTGGTCAATTGTCAGATCTTTCTCTTTTTTGGAATTTTTAAACTTCTAGTGGATTCCAGGATTCCTTCAAAGTCTGTTTTCTAGTTGTCTCTGGTCAAACATAGCATCATGGTCAGGATGACCTCTTATTCTTTCTTAAGTCTGGGCATCTTATTTTTCCTTGGCTCTTTTTCTTTTTTATTACCAGATTCTGGCTAATCTTTGCCAATTTTCATTACATTCTTACTGTAAAATGTTAACCAATAACTCAGGGCTCTTATACTTTGAAAACCACATCTCAAGTTTTATTGGCAATTTTCTGATCCCAAAGCCAAGCAGATTCTTTAGAATTAGAGGTGGGTCAATGTCTAGTTTCCAAAATGGGAGCCAAAGAGACATGCATGTGGGACCATTTTTTGTTTTAACATGGAATTTTAGTGAAATCATCTGACTTTTTTGTTTCTTGCCAACCGTCATAGCAGTGATTGGGGTTGAGCCCTTTGGACTATTGTGTAAGTCAAATATGACAAACCCTCACATCACTGAGGTGTAGAAGACAGGTGCCGGGAACTGCCAAAAGACTGAGGAAGTGGAGGTGAGACTGGACTCAGGTGGGTCCTGGTGCTCTGGAGGATCCCAGGGAGCTCAGACTTACCTGGAAAGGTCTCAGGTGGTTTAGATAGAAACAAAAGGCTCCTCCTGCCCTGAGTATTTCAGGATCCCTGAGTATCCCCTTGGAAGTCCCCCCAGTGAAAAACTGAATAAACTAGACCTGCTCTTTTTGTAAACCCCAGTTTTAAACCCCAACTGAAGGATTTCAGAAGCTAGTTTCAGTGGTTTTAAAATTCTCGATGGGGTTCCTTATACCCAATTGGCCAAGACGAAAAGAATGTGAAGTGGAGCTGGTAGGGATGAGGACAGCAGAATGCATATATCATGGGATGAAATGCCATTATAAGCATGCGATTGGTATTTTTCTAAGTGTGTTGGGTAAAAAGAAAAAGGAAATAACATTTCTTATAAGTATTTCTTCTGTGTCCAGCATGATACTGAATTCTGCCAACTGTGAGGAGGGTTTGGCCTGGCATGTTGGTCCATGTTCATCTTATTTTTAGGCTCATTTGATCAAAGGACACATGGTGTTAATTACATGCAAATGAATTGGCTATGAGGCAGAAAAGTAATGCTCGTTTCCTATTCTTAGCTCCCATTGCTGCCAGAGAACTGAATTACCTGGCAGAGTTTCAGCGTCTGCTTTTCTTGACCTGCAAAAATGACGATAATGGTCATTTCCTCAGTTGAGAGAGAAACAGCATCTCAACAGGCAACTGTGGCATACTGAAAAGAATATGGGCTTTGGTATTTAGGAGACCTTGGGTAGAGTAAAATTTATAACATTTATTAACTGTATACCCTTGTCCCAATCATTTAATCTCCCTAAGCCTTAATTTCCTCAACCCTTACATGGGGACAATAATACCTGTCTCACAGGATTGTTATGGGGATTGTTACATTAAAGAAATGACATGACATGCATAAAAGTGCTTTGCAAATTTAACAAACATTTAAGCTCAAGTCGATTTTTTCTGCCCAGAAGTCTGCTAGGGGTTGAAGATAAGTTGGTAAAGAGCACACTCTCTGCCCTCAAGGAATAAGAAGTAGAAGAGAGGGGCAGAAATGTAAGTAAATTATTGCACTGATTCTAACCCCATAAGGTAATATAATTCATGGTGTTAAGCAGAAGATGCAATGGAATTACAAAGAGCACAAAATGCCTAAACTGGAAAACAAAAGTTGAGTTAAAGATTACCAGACAAACATTCGTGGGAGTTTAAAGTTGTCAAGTGGAAGGCCCAACAAATGTACTACTATTATTATCCTGTTTTGGTTATTACCCAAATTGGACTCACTAATCTGATGATGGACCATTGGATCCTTTTAATAAACAAGAGGTATAATATAGAGAACTTTATTGTGGTCCTTTGACACTTTTAACATATTGTTTTAAAAGTAAAAACATAATGGTACATACATTAAAACGTCTGTTGAAAGAGGCATTTTAGAGCTGGACGGGAAAATGTGAGTGATGCAATGTGATTTCATCTGGTAAACAACAAGGTCATTTTTACTAGCAGATATCTGAGATCCATATCGGTGTCTGCTTATTCACTCTAGTAATCATAATTAGGGGTTCTGTATCAACCATGTAAGCTGTAAAGACAATCCTTATTGAGCATGTGCAGGAGACTGCTGGGACCCCTCTCCCCAGTTCCCTGCCCTGTTCAGAAGGTCCTGGGGGACCCAGAATCCCATGCAAGGGTTTTCCTTTCTTACTCTGAATCACTTGCATGTGCTGTGTGCGATAATGAAGCAGGGCCCAGCTTTAACTGGGCTTTGTCAGGATATGAGCCAACTTCAGTTAAGTCCAGCTTCGAAAGACTTTATTTAGTAGGCTTAAAAGACTTCATTTGGAATCCAGTCCATGTAGAAACAATAGAACGGCCCCCTGCAGCCTGGCTGGGAAGCCCAATGCACACAGATGCAGGGGGTATCTGTGGACTCCTCTGCCCTGGCACTGCCCTAACCTTCTCAACCTAGGAGGGTAGGATGGAAACTATAGGGCCATCTCAGAAACTAAAGTGACTCAGAATTTGAATTGAATGGAAATTTAGTAAATGGTGATTGGATGACTGAGTGAAATCCTCTCTCTTCTAATTTCTTATTGTAAATCAAATTAGGCAAGTGGGGCCTTTATAAAATCTATTAGTTTCTTTTTTAAAAAAAGATTTTATTTATTCATCTGAGACAGAAAGATACAGAGAGAGAGAGCATGAGCAGGGGGAGAGGCAGAGGGTAGGGGAGAAGCAGACTCCCCACTGAGCTGGGAGCCAGATGCGGGGCTGGATCCCAGGACCTGGAGATCATGACCCTGAGCCAAAGGCAGACGCTCAACCAGCTGAGCCACCCAGGGGCCCCTAAAATCTATTATTTCTTAGGATGAGTGTTTGCAATTGACAGAAATTTTCCAAATGTGAAATCTTCTATGTGTATTGCCTAACTTGGCTAATACTTCTTAACCAACAACCACTCATCATTAACGTTAAGGAATTTTTAGCATTCAAAAGTGCCACAGCAGCTTGCCGATCAGCACAGTGACAAAGGAGGAAAGCAAGCATTGTCTTGCAGACTTGTTCATTATTTGTCAAGCATTATTGAGAGCCTCTCTGGGCTCACGTCTCTGTGGGACAGGGTGCAAAGAGCTGGGGATACAAAGATTGGTAACAAATGAACTTTTATTCAGGTATGTCTTTTGCTTCAGTGATAAAGTAAAATATGGCATCAGGCCAGAGATAGGGTGGGAGCTTCCGAGCATACTGGGAGAGAAGCTGATTTAAGAAGACACCAGCATTAGAAAAAGCCAGTTTCACTAACTAAGCAGGATGCTTTGGAGGGATCTCTGCCAGAATGTATCAGTACTAAAAATGATAACTCAACTAACAAAAACAAATCCAGGAGGACTTAAAATCCGAATTGGGACAATTTACTAGTGGAATCAACAGAACTTGACAGAATGGGTTTTTAAATACACAGATAACATACACAGAAAACTTCCTCAAAGGAACATGAGGAATTGATTTTTTTTTTTAATAAAAACAAAGAAGTAAATCTTCCACATCCAGTATACTCAAGGCAGGGGCTTGCCAAAGGAGACGTGAAGATTTCATGCACCCTATCCAAAGCTAACCCTGGACCACATTTTCTGTGAGCCTCGTTCTACCCGACTTCCTAGTTTTAGGGAGAAAAATGAACAGGGAAACTTAAAGAATGCACCTTTACTTTACCTCCTCTGCCAGAAGATAGACAAACAGGGGTCAAAGGAGCAATGAAGATTTAAACAAGTGCCCTTTAAAAAGATGTGTTTTCTTTTTATTACAGAAACTTTTCTACAATCTCTTTATGATTTCACATATATTATTATACACATACTAAATAGTTGCCTTATAATTTATGATATAATCAGGGTCCCCTTAAGACAAAATTCTAAGAGAAGTGAATTATTTCCAGTTTTTCAGTTTCTGCCCTTCAGATGTTGGAGACCTGATTTCTTGAAAGTACATGTGGGTGGAAAGAAACCGGATAAAGTTTAATGATCTAAGTATGCAGGGCAGAAAGCAAAATGTTTGCTAAAGTGTGAAGAAGAAGACGGGAGGTCAGGGTGAGGATGGAAAGAGGAAATGTTCATGGCTTCATTTATTTGTATAATCTCTGTTGCTCTTTCATACCTCTGTTCCTTTGGCAAAACTGTATCATTTGCAGAGTGTGGAAGATTGACACAAGCCAGAGTGCCAAACTCCTTGATCATGCTTCTGCCAATATTAACTCCCATTCGCACAGTGTGGGGGCAACATCTCATTGTGGTTTTGACTTGTATTCCTCTGATATGATGTTGAGCATCTTTTCATATACCTGTGGGCCATTTGTCCATCTTCTTTGGGAAAATGTCTATTCAGGTCCTCTGGCCATAATTTAATTGGATTGCTTGTTTGTTTGTTTGTTTTTTGCTATTGAATTGTATGAGCTCATTATATATTTTAGGTATGAATTGCTTATCCAATATATGGTTTACAAATATTTTCTCTCATTCCATAGTTTTCCTTTCCATTTCTTTTGATTGTTCCTTTTGCCATGCAGAAGCTCTTTAGTTTGATGGAGTCCATTTGTTTGTTTTTGCTTGTGTTTTTGGTGTCATATCCAAAAAATCATTGCCAAGACCAATGTCAAGGAGTTTTTCCCTATGTTTTCTTTTAGGAGTTTTACAGTTTCAGGTCTTACATTTAAGTCTTTAATCCCTCATTTCAAATTAATATTTTGTGAGTGGTGAAAATAGGGGTCTAATTTCATTCTTTTCCTGTGAATATCGAGTTTTCCCAGCACCATTTATTAAAGAGACTATCTTTTCTCCACTAAGTGGCTCTCTTGTCAAATATTAGTTGAATGTATAGGCATGGATTTATTCTGGGCTTTTGATTCTATTCTATTAGTTTGTGTGTCTGTTTTTATGCAAGTATCATACTGTTTTGGTTACTATGGCTTTATAGTATAGTTTGAAATCAGGAAACGTCATGCCTCCAGGTTTATTCTTCTTTCTCAAGATTGCTTTAGCTATTTGGGATCTTTGGTGGTTCCACATAAATTCCACATAAATTTTAGGAATGTTTTTCTATTTCTGGGGAAAACCCCATTGGAATTTTGATAATGATTGCATTGAATCTATGGATGACTTTGGGTATTATGGAGATTTTAATAATATTAATTCTGATAGACAAACATGGGCTACCTCTCCATTTCTTTTTGTCTTCTTCAATTTTGTTCATCAATGTCTTATAGTTCTTATTGTACAAATCTTTTATCTCCTTGGTCAGATTTATTCCCAAGTATTTGGACTTTATTCTAAGTAAAATGGGAGAACACTAGAAGGTGTTAAGCAGTGATGGAGGAAAAGTAGATAATATACATGTTTGATCTTGTATGGGGGATAATAATAGAAGGGGGAAATGGGTGTAGAGAGGCCAATTAGGAAACTTCATATCTGTCCAGTGTGGTAGGCAGAATTCTAAGGTGCCCCCCTAAGACTTCTACCCCTTATTGGGCATACCCTGTGTAATTTCCTTCCTAGAAATGGATATGGTGGGATATTACTCCTCTGATTGCATTACTAATCTGTTAACTTTTAGTTAATTATCAGAGAGATCATCCAGGTGGGCCTGACCTAATCAAGTGAGTCTTTACTAGGGATTGGGCCCTTCCTGAAATCAGAGAGATTGGAAGTGTGGGAAGACCTATAAAGGGACCGTGTAGCTAAGACCTGAGGCCAGTCTGAGAGCATTCTCCAGCTAATAACCGGCAAGAAAATAGGGATGTCAGTCCCACAACTTTAAGGTACTGAATTCTGCTAATAATCTGAGCAAGCTTGGGAGAAGACTATAAGGTACCAATGAAAACCCAGCTCTGGCTGATCCTTACTTTCAGCCTGGTGAGACCCTGAGGAGAGAATCCAGCCACACCATGTCTGGACTTCTGACCAATAGAAACTGAGATAATAAACTTGCATTGTTTAAAACTGCTAACTTTGTGGCAATTTGTTGAGCATCAGTAGGAAAACGAATACATCCAGACAAGAGTTAATGATGGCATAGACTAGGAAAGTGCCAGTGGTAAAGGGGGAAGTAGACAAATGCAAGAAAGAGCCAACAGAATTTGCTGAAGGGCTGGATGAAGATGGTGAGAAAAAGGAAGGAAACCAGCATAATCTTTTTTTTTTTTTAATGCAATAGCATAAAATGTGTGCCTTTTACTGAGATGGATAATACTGGGGAAAGAATGTGTTTCAGGCATGCAGGAATTTCATTCTTTGCAGCATAAGTTTTTAAACTTTTTATTTTGAAATACTTAGGGATTCAGAAGAGGTTGTAAAAATAGAACCACAAATATCACTTTGAAAAGTTAAATTTGCACTGTTTATATGACTTTTAAGGGCAAATATCAAATAGAAACTAGGATATGCAAGATGGAAAGTCAGGGGAGAGGTCAAGATGACAGATATAAATTTGATACTAACATGGATGGTACTTAAAGCCACTGGACTGAAGGGGATGTCCTAGGGAGACAGTGGAGCTAAGGAAGAAAAAAAGAGCAACAACCAAGCCCTGGGGCATCCAACAGTAAGAGTTTGAGTGCAGAGGAAAAGCTGGTAAAGGGATCTGACGAAGACTGTTCACTGCAAGTTGGAGGGGAGCTTCATTTGAAAGTTCCTGCAAATCCCTGTATTTACCCTCAAACTCTTGAATCCAAGTATACCACAAAGGGGTAGAAGAGGGATTGGGATGGGCCTTCAGAGGGAGGGATTCCTCCCTCTGTTTAAGTCTCTAAAGTTTCTGTGAATGATAAATTGGGGTTAAAATACCATATTCAGACGATTTAAGTGTAAATGAGCGGAAACATATGGATTATATTTTTTTCCAATTGCATTGAGTTTAACAATTAAGCACAAAGGGTGCTTGGGGAAAAAGGCTTACTGGAGCTTTATTAAATCCTAAATATGGGAGCAGTGGTTAGAGAATCAGCAAGTTAAACAAACAGCACAGGTTGCCACAAGAGGTGGAATCTGGATTTTATTCTCTCTCTGTCCCTCCAACTTTCTAGGTCACCTTCTTTCTGTCCCTCTCTGTGTCGCTGTTTTCGTCTGTCTGTCTGTCCTGGTCTTCCTCCCCCATCCATCTCTGTGTTCGGGCTACCATCTGGGTGTTCATGGGCATCTTGAAAGCACATTTTCCAGCTGTCTAAAAGCAACAGCCAGAGTCCTCTTCTGTTTGTAGAATTCCACCCATGATTTCCAATTTGAGGGGAGAAAAAATCAGTAGCAGGTGTTGCAGCTCTTTGGGGCGTGTTGTTTATTATGGCTATCCTCTGAAGAAATATTAGGACTCATGCTACGGTGGATAATATATTGCTTCATATAATTTTGCATTATGAACTTTCCTTTGTTCCTTCCTCCAGCCTTTTTACTTTTTCCTTAGCCCCCAACTTGCTCTTTGCAAGACAAGTTCAATATAAAGGAATTAAAAGCCCTTTTACATTTGTTGTTAAGTGTGGCTGAGGAATGTGCTCATAACTTAAACACTGTCTGATGACAGAAATTACATAATGGCTCTGGAGTCAAGACTGAGCTGTAGGAAGGGTGATGGGCCTTGGTCTAGGGGCTTCTGAAGATGTCGTAGTGGGGTCTGGGATGAGAGAGTAAACTGCAGGAGAAGTCAAAGCCAAAACTAAGTGGATATATTTCTTATTACTATCTTTGTTTGGAGGTGAAGGCTCATGGAAATGCTACAAGCCGTTAGAGAAGACCACACAGACTAGAAAGTTAGAGCAGAGCAAAGGGCAAGCCAGAACATCATCACTGGCTTCCCTACGACTCTGTAGGAATGGCAGCAGGGAATGTTAGAGTCCTACGGGGTAGGTATGGAATGGAGCTATGGCCCAGGAGAAAGATGAGTGATTTTTTTTTAATTACTTTATTTATTTATTTTAAAGTATACAGTCAAATGAATTTCAACTTGTAGTTTTATACAGTTGTGTAGTTATTACTACAATCCATCTGTAGAAGGGTGCCTGGGTGGCTCAGTAGGTTAAGCGTCTACCTTTGGCTCAGATCATGATCCCAGGGTTTGGGGATTGAGCCCCACATTGGGCTCCTTGCTTGGTGGAAAGCCTGCTTCTCCCTCTCCCTCTGCCTGCTGTTCTCTCTGCTTGAGCTCTCTCTCTGTGTCAAATAAATAAATAAAATCTTAAAAAAAAAATCCATCTATAGAACAGGTCCATCCTATCAACAAGTTTCTTTCTGTCCCATTCCATACCTACCCCGATTTCCAGCTCCAAGCAACTTCCTGCCTGCCTTTCATCACTGGAGTTTGTTTGCTTATTTGTTTAGAATTACATATAAATGGAATCAAACCGTGTATATTGTTTTTAAAATATGGATTTCTTCACTTAGCATAATTATTTTAGGATTTCCCATGTTGTAGTATGTATCAGAATTTTTTACCTTTTTTTATTGCTATGTGTCATTCCATGAAAGGATATGTATCTTTTTGTCAGTTGATGGACATTTGGATGGTTTTCATTTGGGGCTGTTATGAATAATACTGCTATAAACATTCTTTTATTTTTTTTAAAGAATTATTTATTTGAGAGAGAGCAGACAAGTGGGGGTAGGGGCAGAGGGAGAGGGAGAGAGAATCTGCCTCAGGGCTTGATCCCAGGATGGGGACATCATGACTTGAGCGGAAACCAAGAGTTGGACTCCTAACCGATTGAGCCACCCAGGCGCCCCTACAAACATTCTTTTAAAAGTCTTTGTGTGACACTACATCAAAAACTAATGATGTAATGTATGGTGATTAACATAAAATAATAAAATTAAAAAAAAAATCTTTGTGTGGACACGTGTTTACATTTCCCCTCATTAAATACCAAAAAGGGTAAGTGTATATTTGTCTTTGTAAGATACTGTCAAACTCTTTTACACAATTGCACCATCTTACACTTTCAGTTGCTCCACATCCTCAAAAACATTTGCAATTTTTAGTTATATAAATTTTAGCCATTTTAGTGGGTGTGTAGTTCACTGTGGTTGTTTCCCTTTTTAAATTGTGGTAAAAGGTACATAACATAAAACTTACCATTTTAACCATTTTTTAAAGATTTTATTTATTTATTTGACCAGAGAGAGAGATAGCCAGAGCAGGAACATAAGCAGGGGGAGGGGGGAGGGAGAAGCAGGCTTCCCGCCGAGCAGGGAGCCCGATGTGGGCCTCGATCCCAGGACCCTAGGATCATGACCTGAGCCAAAGGCAGACACTTAATGACTGAGCCACCCAGGTGTCCCCATTTTAACCATTTTTAAGCATATAGTTCAGTGGCATTTAGTATATTCACAGTGTTGTGCAACCATCACCATCGTCTGATTCCAGATCTTTTTCCTCATTGTAAACAGACACTGTACCCATTAAAAAATAACTCCCCATTCCCTCCTTCCTCTTTTCCTTCCAGTTGAAATATCCAATATTTCTAAAAATATTTTAAAAGTAATAAAAACATTTAGTAAATGTTCAAGAAAATATAAAACAGTGTCTTACCTCAATCTAATGAAACTTTTACATGAAGACATCATGGAGGTCCATAAGACATGAATATAGAACTCTCCACCACCTTTGAAATCACACAGAATATACAAACAAGACAGAGATTCAGATCAGTGAGAATGTGCATCAAATTCGTTCTCATTATTATTAGTGAAAACAGAGGATGCCCTTATTTGTAAATTTATGGTTCTCAGAATATTTTTTAGAATATTAATATTTACAATAAACTAGAAACTATATCCTTTGTAAATATTTAAATTCATAATAAAAATTATGGACATGAACTTAAAACTGTGAGAGAGTGCCTAGTTTAACAGAATTCTTTGAATAAAGTTAAATTTTGAGGAACACCATTCTAACTCATATATATATAAAAATTATGACTATTTCTGCTTCTGGTAAGATTTTACTTTGAGTGAGAGCTCCATTCTGGGATTTGTAAGGGAGGAGCACTTGATGGAGAGGGTAAGCTGGGCAGATCTGGGCAGAACTTGGCTGAAGAGAAGTATTTGACCATCTTCTTGGCTCTAACCTTTTTTTTTTTTTAAAGATTTTATTTATTCATTTGAGACACAGAGATAGAGAGAGAGCATGAGCAGAGGGAGAGGCAGAGGGAGAGGAAGAAGCAGACTCCCCGCTGAGTCAGGAGCCCGATGTGGGGCTCGATCCCAGAACCCTGGGATCATGACCTGAGCCGAAGGCAGACGCCTAACTATCTGAGTCACCTAGGCGCCCCTTGGCTCTAACCTTCTTGCTGACTCACCAGAGCATCAGGGAACCAGTGAAACTTGGGAGCCATGAGTTACTCCCAATTGAATGGAGCTGCTCAGCAGTGCACAGGCCAATACTGATAATGGCCACAGCCTCCCTGGAGCTTCTTTGCTTTTTCCCTTCTCCCTGGCCAGGCTGGCCTTCAATCCTATTAAAGGCACACGTGGGCACTGTGGTGTCCTGCTGACTTTGCTCATATTTAAATGAGTGCTAAGTACCAAGTAAAGAAATCACTCAATTGTTCTGTCATCTGTGGGGAATCGTATTCTATCGAGGATACTCTTCCAGCCCTGGTTGGCTGCATGCACATTCTCTCAGGTGGATGTGGGAGGACTTGGAACTACTTAGCAGCAAAGATGTTGAGTCTCTCTGTGATTCTCACTCTCATTTTTTTGGAACCATCTCGAGGGCTAGGGCAACATGATCTGTTTCTGTGCAGCCACATTTTGTTATTATTATTATTATTTTTTATGTTCCTGGGCATAGGAATTTATTTATTTATTTATTTTTATTCTTACGTTAATCCCCATACATTACATCATTAGTTTTAGATGAAGTGTTCCATGATTCATTGTTTGTGCATAACACCCAGTGCTCCATGCAGAATGTGCCCTCCTCAATACCCACCACCAGGCTAACCCATCCTCCCACCCCCCTCCCCTCTAGAACCCTGTTTGTTTTTCAGAGTCCATTGTCTCTCATGGTTCGTCTACCCCTCCGATTTCCCCCGCTTCATTCTTCTCCTCCCGCTACCTTCTTCTTCTTCTTTTTTTTTTTTCTTAACATATATTGCATTATTTGTTTCAGAGGTACAGATCTGAGATTCAACAGTCTTGCACAATTCACAGCGCTTACCAGAGCACATACCCTCCCCAGTGTCTATCACCCAGTCACCCCATCCTTCCCACCCCACCCCCCACTCCAGCATCCCTCAGTTTGTTTCCTGAGATTAAGAATTCCTCATATCAGTGAGGTCATATGATACATGTCTTTCTCTGTTTGACTTATTTCACTCAAAATAATACCCTCCAGTTCCATCCACGTCGTTGCAAATGGCAAGATCTCATTCCTTTTGATGGCTGCATAATATTCCATTGTATATATATACCACTCTTCTTTATCCATTCATCTGTCGATGGACATCTTGGCTCTTTCCACAGTTTGGCTATTGTGGACATTGCTGCTATAAACATCGGGGTGCACGTACCCCTTTGGATCCCTACTTTTGTATCTTTGGGGTAAATACCCAGTAGTGCAATTGCTGGATCATATGGTAGCTCTATTTTCAACTTTTTGAGGAACCTCCATACAGTTTTCCAGAGTGGCTGCACCAGCTTGCATTCCCACCAACAGTGTAGGAGGGTTCCCCTTTCTCCGCATCCCCGCCAACATCTGTCGTTTCCTGACTTGTTAATTTTAGCCATTCTGACTGGTGTGAGGTGGTATCTCATTGAGGTTTTGATTTGGATTTCCCTGATGTCGAGCGATATTGAGCACTTTTTCATGTGTCTGTTGGTCATTTGGATGTCTTCTTTGGAAAAATGTCTGTTCATGTCTTCTGCCCATTTCTTGATTGGATTCTTTGTTCTTTGGGTGTTGAGTTTGATGAGTTCTTTATAGATTTTGGATACTAGCCCTTTATCTGATATGTCATTTGCAAATATCTTCTCCCATTCTGTCAGTTGTCTTTTGGTTTTGTTGACTGTTTCCTTTGCTTTGCAAAAGCTTTTTATCTTGATGAAGTCCCAATAGTTCATTTTTGCCCTTGCCTCCCTTGCCTTTGGCGATGTTTCTAGGAAGAAGTTGCTTCGGCTGAGGTCAAAGAGGTTGCTGCCTTTGTTCTCCTTTAGGATTTTGATGGACTCCTGTCTCACATTGAGGTCTTTCAACCATTTGGAGTCTATTTTTGTGTGTGGTGTAAGGAAATGGTCCAGTTTCATTCTTCTGCATGTGGCTATCCAATTTTCCCAACACCATTTGTTGAAGCGACTGTCTTTTTTCCATTGGACATTCTTTCCTGCTTTGTCAAAGATGAGTTGACCATAGAGTTGAGGGTCCATTTCTGGGCTCTCTATTCTGTTCCATTGATCTATGTGTCTGTTTTTGTGCCAGTACCATGCTGTCTTAATGATGACAGCTTTGTAATAGAGCTGGAAGTCCGGAATTGTGATGTCGCCGGCTTTGCTTTTCTTTTTCAACATTCCTCTGGCTATGCGGGGTCTTTTCTGGTTCCATACAAATTTTAGGATTATTTGTTCCATTTCTTTGAAAAAAGTGGATGGTATTTTGATGGGGATTGCATTGAATGTGTAGATTGCTCTAGGTAGCATTGACATCTTCACAATATTTGTTCTTCCAATCCATGAGCATGGAACGTTTTTCCATTTCTTTGTGTCTTCCTCAATTTCTTTCAGAGTATTTTATAGTTTTCTGAGTACAGATCCTTTGTCTCTTTTGTTAGATTTATTCCTAGGTATCTTATGGTTTTGGGTGCAATTGTAAATGGGATCGACTCCTTGATTTCTCTTTCTTCTGTCTTGTTGTTGGTGTATAGGAAAGCCACTGACTTCTGTGCATTGATTTTATATCCTGCCACTTTACTGAATTCCTGTATGAGTTCTAGCAGTTTTGGGGTGGAGTCTTTTGGGTTTTCCACATAAAGTATCATATCATCTGCAAAGAGTGAGAGTTTGACTTCTTCCTTGCCAATTTGGATGCCTTTGATTTCTTTTTGTTGTCTGATTGCTGTGGCTAGGACTTCCAATACTATGTTGAATAGCAGTGGTGATAGTGGACATCCCTGCCGCGTTCCTGACCTTAGGGGGAAAGCTCTCAGTTTTTCCCCATTGAGAATGATATTCGCTGTAGGTTTTTCATAGATGGCTTTTATGATATTGAGGTATGTACCCTGTATCCCTATACTCTGAAGAGTTTTGATCAAGAAAGGATGCTGTACTTTGTCAAATGCTTTTTCTGCATCTATTGAGAGGATATGGTTCTTGTTCTTTCTTTTGTTAATGTATTGTATCACATTGATTGATTTGCGGATGTTGAACCAACCTTGCAGCCCAGGGATAAATCCCACTCGGTCATGGTGAATAATCCTTTTAATGTACTGTTGGATCCTATTGGTTAGTATTTGGGTGAGAATTTTTGCATCCATGTTCATCAGGGATATTGGTCTGTAATTCTCCTTTTTGATGGGGTCTTTGTCTGGTTTTGGGATCAAGGTAATGGTGGCCTCATAAAATGAGTTTGGAAGTTTTCCTTCCATTTCTATTTTTTGGAACACTTTCAGAAGAATAGGTATTAATTCTTCTTTAAATGTTTGGTAGAATTCCCCTGGGAAGCCATCTGGCCCTGGGCTTTTGTTTTTTGGGAGATTTTTGATGACTGCTTCAATTTCCTTAGTGGTTATAGGTCTGTTCAGGTTTTCTATTTCATCCTGGCTCAGTTTTGGTAGTTGGTACATCTCTAGGAATGCATCCATTTCTTCCAGGTTATTTAATTTGCTGGCATAGAGTTGCTCATAAAATGTTCTTATAATTGTTTGTATTTCTTTGGTGTTGGTTGTGATCTCTCCTCTTTCAGTCATGATTTTGTTGATTTGGGTCATTTCTCTTCTCTTTTTGATAAGTCTGGCCAGGGGTTTATCAATCTTGTTAATTCTTTCAAAGAACCAGCTCCTAGTTTCGTTGATCTGTTCTACTGTTCTTTTAGTTTCTATTTCATTGATTTCTGCTCTGATCTTTATTATTTCTCTTCTCCTGCTGGGTTTAGGCTTTATTTGCTGTTCTTTCTCCAGCTCCTTTAGGTGTAGGATTAGGTTGTATACTTGAGACCTTTCTTGCTTCTTGAGAAAGGCTTGTATTGCTATATACTTTCCTCTTAGGACTGCCTTTGCTGCATCCCAAAGATTTTGAATAGTTGTGTTTTCATTTTCATTGGTTTCCATGTATTTTTTTAATTCTTCTTTAATTTCCTGGTTGACCCATTCGTTCTTCAGTAGGATGCTCTTTAGCCTCCATGTATTTGAGTTCTTTCTGACTTTTGTCTTGTGATTGAGCTCTAGTTTCAAAGCATTGTGGTCTGAAAATAGGCAGGGAATGATTCCAATCTTTTGGTACCGGTTGAGACCTGATTTATGACCTAGGATGTGATCTATTCTGGAGAATGTTCCATGGGCACTAGAGAAGAATGTGTATTCCATTGCTTTGGGGTGGAATGTTCTGAATATGTCTGTGAAGTCCATTTGGTCCAGTGTGTCATTTAAAGTCTTTATTTCCTTGTTGATCTTTTGCTTAGACGATCTGTCCATTTCAGTGAGGGGGGTGTTAAAGTCCCCCACTATTATTGTATTGTTGTCAATGTGTTTCTTTGCTTTTGTTATTAATTGCCTTATATAATTGGCTGCTCCCATGTTAGGGGCATAGATATTTACAATTGTTAGATCTTCTTGTTGGATAGATCCTTTAAGTATGATATAGTGTCCTTCCTCATCTCTATTACAGTCTTTGGTTTAAAATCTAATTTGTCTGATATAAGGATTGCCACCCCAGCTTTCTTTTGGTGTCCATTAGCATGGTAAATGGTTTTCCACCCCCTCACTTTCAATCTGGGGCTGTCTTTGGGTCGAAAATGAGTCTCTTGCAGACAGCATATTGATGGGTCTTGTTTTTTAATCCAGTCTGATAGACTGTGTCTTTTGATTGGGGCATTGAGCCCATTTACATTCAGGGTAACTATTGAAAGATAGGAATTTAGTGCCACTGTATTGCCTGTAAGGTGACTGTCATCATATATTGTCTGTGTTCCTTTCTGGTCTATGTTGCTTTTAGGGTCTCTCTTTGCTTAGAGGACCCCTTTCAAGATTTCTTGCAGGGCTGGTTTTGTGTTTGCAAATTCCTTTAGTTTTTGTTTGTCCTGGAAGCTTTTTATCTCTCCTTCAATTTTCAATGACAGCCTAGCTGGATATAGTATTCTTGGCTGCATATTTTTCTCATTTAGTGCTCTGAATATATCCTGCCAGTCCTTTCTGGCCTGCCAGGTCTCTGTGGATAGGTCTGTTGCCAATCTAATGTTTCTCCCCTTGTAGGTTACATATCTCTTCTCCCGAGCTGCTTTCAGGATTTTCTCTTTGTCTATGAGACTCGTAAGTTTTACTATTAGATGGCGGGGTGTTGACCTATTTTTATTGATTTTGAGAGGGGTTCTCTGTGCTTCCTGGATTTTCATGCCTGTTTCCTTCCCCAAATTAGGGAAGTTCTCTGCTATAATTTGCTCCATTATACCTTCTGCCCCTCTCTCTCTTTCTTCTTCTTCTGGGATCCCAATTATTCTAATGTTGTTTCGTCTTATGGTATCACTTATCTCTCGAATTCTGCCCTCGTGATCCAGTAGTTGTTTATCTCTCTTTTTCTCAGCTTCTTTATTTTCCATCATTTCATCTTCTATATTACTGATTCTCTCTTCTGCCTCATTTATTCTAGCAGTTAGCGCCCCCATTTTTGATTGCACCTCATTAATAGCCTTTTTGATTTCTACTTGGTTGGATTTTAGTTCTTTTACTTCTCCAGAAAGGGTTTCTCTAATAACTTCCATATTTTTTTCAAGCCCAGCTAGTATCTTTAAAGTGATGATTCTGAACTCTAGATCTGACATTGTACTAATGTCCGTATTGAGTAGGTCCCTGGCAGTCGGTACTACCTCTTGTTCTTTTTGTTGAGGTGATTTTTTCTGTCTTGTCATTTTGTGCAGAGGAGAATAGATTAATGAGAGAACAAAATGCTAGCAGAGTAACAACGTCCCCAGAAAATATACTCTAAACAAATCAGAAAAAACCTGAAGCAGTGGGAAGAGAAAGGGAAAGAGAGAAAAAAGAAAAAGAAAAAAAAGAAAAAGATAAAGATAAAAACAAAAACAAACAAAACAAAACAACAACAACAAAAAAACCAGAATGTGATCAAATATGATCAGGCTGGTATATAGATCAGTGCCACACACTAGATTTTGGGTGTATTTTGGTCTTTTAGAAGAAAGTGCCTCCCAAAATTTTAAAGAAAGAAAAACTTATATATGTACAAAAATAAGGGTTGATATGATGAAGGGATGGAATATGACTGTAAAGATGGAAAGTATAAAAAATTTTATAAAAGGAATTGATAAGAAGTTGTTTGAAAAAAGAAAGAAGAGGATTTAAAAAAAGAAAAAAAAAGGGAGAGGATGTGATCAGGCAGGGGAATAGAAAACACCATATACTAGAGATTTAGGGTATATTTTGATCTGTTAGAAGAAACTATCTCAAAATTTTAAAGAGAGAACAACTTATATATATAAGCCAAAAATACGAGTAACTACTATGAAGGGATAGAATATGACTCTAAAAATGAAAAATAAAAATTTTTTTTTTTTAAAAAAAGGGATTGATAAGATGTTGGTTGAAAAAGGGAAAAAGAAAAATTCAAAAAGAAAAAAAAAGAAAAAAAGTTAAAAAAAAATTAACTTTGAAAGACTACAGAATCATGGTAAAAAAGCCATGAATTCTATGTGCAGTAGTCCCCTAGCGCTGGAGTTCTGCCGTTCTCATTGATCGGTAAACTTGGCCTTGGCTGGCTGTTCTTGCTGATCTTCTGGGGAGGGGCCTGTTGCCGTGGTTCCCAAATGTCTTTGCCGGAGGCAGAATTGCCCCGCCCTTGCCCCCTCCCGGCTAAGTAATCTGCTCGGGTTTGCTCTCCCGGGCTTTTGTTCCCTGCGAGCTTTCCGTACAGCTTTGGAGGCCGAGAGTGAAAATGGCGGCCTCCCAATCTCCGCCGCGGAGGAGCCGAGAACTCGGGGCCCCGCTTCTCAGTGAGCCCCCAGAGAAAAGCCGTCAGTCACTCCCGTCTCCCCGGTCTCCAGCCGCACTCCGTGCTCACCCGGCCTGTGACCGCGTGTTTCTATCTCTGGCACCCGACCCCGGGTGGAGAGTCCAAACCCAGCAGATCCCTGTGGTGCACTCCCGCGCGGCTCCTCCCAGGGGAGGAAGGTGAGTCTCCCCGGATCTGCCGCTTGTTGGGTCCCTGTTGGAGGAGCAGGGGTCCGACTGTGCCGCGGATCACGGTTGATGGCCACCCCGAGCTGAGAGCCCGCGCCTGGGCTCCGCCTCTGCAGCCGGCTTCCCTGCTCCGATACCTGGGAGCTCCGCCACACTCAGGCACCCCCGGTCTTTCTGTGACCTGTGGGTCCTGAGACCACACTGTCCCGGAGGGTTCCACCCCCTGCTTAGCCACCAGAGTGACGTCCCTCAGTGGAGCAGACTTTTAAAAGTTCCGATTTTGTGCTCCGCGGCTCTATCACTTGCCAGCAGCGGCCGCCGGAGGCCCCTCCCCCGCCGTCTATCCTCCCGAATATCGCCTCGGATTCACTTCTCCGCACGTCCTACCTTCCAGAAAGTGGTTGCTTCTCTGTTCAGAGAGTTGTTGCTTTTCCTTTCTTCGATCTCCTGTTGAGTTTGTAGGTGTTCAGAATGGTTTGATCCCTATCCAGCTGAATTCCTGAGACCAGACGAAATCCAGGTCTCCTACTCCTCCGCCATCTTGCCCTGCCCCCACATTTTGTTATTTTTAAGAGACTTCTCGCACCTTATTGATGTTATTTTAATCGTCACCATCCATGTTCCATGTTGGGGCCTGAGTCTGCTGCTATGCAGTTGCTCATTTCTCCAGAGCCAGGCTTCTAGAGATGCAGCAGGTAGTTCTGAGGTCTCTGGTGTTCATTCTGCAGTTACTGGCAGCACAAGTATTGGGGTGGTGTAGTTCTGCAGGATCTGTTGGGTCTGGCCTGACTGATTTTGTCTCCAGCTTCCATTTTTTCTGTGACAATGGATGAAATTTGTTGACTCTTTTCATTCTCTTTCCCCTACTTGAAGTAATTGTTGCTGTACGGACAACAAAAAAATTTTTTTCGGAAATTCATGTGGGGTGGTTATTTATCCTGCTTCAGCACCTGGTAGGGGAGTAGGGTGAGCCCAGAGGTTGGGAAATGAGAATGGGGGCTGGATGGGAAGGGGATCTTGATGAAATGCTCATTTGTGCTGAGAGGAGGGTTAGTGCCAGGCAGAGACAGGATGAGTCTTAGAAGAGGGTGGCCAATGGGGAAGAAAAGGAGAAGATTGGGTAGGGTCATCTGACCTGTGTGGAGAGGGGGTCTTCTTCTTCTTCCAGCTTTTGGTGCTGTGGTTCGTGGTCTCCTCACTGTGCTAGGCTCCTATGGTTTCCTGGTCACCACCGTAGTCATGTACAAGTCTCCCAGATGTTCGTCCCAGGGGACCTGTCCTCCCTATATACACCTCTCCCCAGAACAACAAGGAAGGAGCCACACCCCTTCAGCTTTGATCTACAAGGTGCTCCCCCAGCTAATGGTGGTCATAAGGAGCATAGACCTCACAAAACACCACTCCTGACTTTCTTGGGTGGGGTGAGGGGAAATGCTATGAAGGCCTAGATGCTCTGGTTGGACAAAGGAGCTGTTTATTTAACACCCCCTAAAAAGCCTTCCCGAAGTGATTCACTACTCCTCATTTCCTCAAGTCCAATACCAGTGGCACAAATGCCAGGGAGTTTTTTCCTCTGAGCCGTTCCCCCATGGTGGTCCTTATTTTGTGGTTTTACTGTTGCTTTTCATCCTTTATCATTACCTAGAAGTTTTGATCTCTTACCTAAATCCTTCCATGGTAATGTGGCCTTATTTATGTTCCAGTGGAGACATGAAACATCTCACTTCCCTCCAACAAACTTCCCCATACATATGTTTTTGTATGGCCCATGAACTAAGAATGTTTTTTTATACTTCTTTCTTCAAATTTCCCCAATTTTACTTGTGTTCATTTGTGGTGTGTGTGTGTATGTGTGTGTGTGTGTGTGTTCTTAGTTCTAAACAATTTTATCACATGCACACGTTGGTGTATCAACCACCACAGTAAAGATACAGAATAGTTCCATGACCACAAGGATCCTTCATGTTGACTTTTTATAACCAGAGGTCTCCCACCTCTCTACTTACCCTAGCCACCACTACACTGTTCTCCACTTCTCTTTTTTTTTTCCTTCCCACAAATGTTATATAAATGGAAACATAAGATATGTCATCTTTTAGGATTAACTTTTTTCACTCAGCATAATCACCTTAAGACTCATCCAAGTTCTTGTGTGTATCAGTAGTTCATGTTTTTTATTGTTGAGTAGTGCCCCATGGCGGGGGGTGTCCAAGTTTGCTTAGCCATCCATCCATTGAAGGACATGTGGGTTGTTTTTAGTTTTGGGCCACTTTGAATAAAGCTGCTGTGAACATTTGTGTACGGGTTTTGTATGACTATAAGTTTTTATTTCTCTGGGACAGGTGCATAAATATGCAACTGCCTGGTTGTATGGTGATTGTATGTTTAGTTTTATGAGAAACTGCCAAGAGCGGGTGTTTCCCACTAGCAATGTATGAGTTATCTAGTGTCTCCACATCCTCACAGTATTTTCTGTTGTTCTTATTTTTATTTTAGTCATTCTAATGCATATGACATGATAGCTCATTGTAGTTTTAGTCTTCAATTCCTTGATAGATAATAATGTGGATTGTCTCTTGTGCTTACTTCGCATCTCTGTATCCTGTCTACTGAGATGTCTGTTCATGTTTTTCTTCCACTTCCTAATTTGATTTTCGTTTTGTTTGGCTTTTGACTGTTAGGTTTTGAGAATTCATTATATATTCCAGGCACTACTCCTTTGGCAGATATGTAGTTTGCAAATATTTTATCCTAATCTATCATTTGCATTTTTCCTATTCTCAAAAGGTTCTTTCACAGAGCAAAAGTTTTGAATTTGAGGTCTAGTTTATCCATTTGGTGTCAAGTCTAATTCAAGTTGAAGTAATCTTTGCCTTAGCCTTAGATACTGCAAAAAGCTTAGTTTTACATTTTACATTGAAGTCTGTGAACTATTTTGAGTTAATTTTTGTATAAGGTGTGAGGTTTGGTTTGAAGTTGTGTGTGTGCGTGTGCGTGTCTCTGTGTGTGTGTGTTTAACCTGTGGATGCCAGTCATTCTAGCACTATGTATACCACTTGTTGAAAAGTTTATCTTTCCTCCATTTCACTGCTTTTGCACATTTGTCAAAATAAATTGGGCAGATGTGTGTAAGTCAGTTTCTGGGTTCTCCTTTCTGTTCTACTGATCTACCTGTCTATTCCTTTGCCAGTGTCACATGACCTTAATTACTGTAGCTATAGAATAGGCCTTACTATTGGGCAGAGTGACTCCTCACACTTTATTCTTTTTTGAGATTCTTTTTGCCATTCTAAGGCCTGTGCCTGTCTATGTTTTCAAATAAAATTTCTGAGATTTTAATAGGAGTTACATTAAATCTATATTAAATCTCTATATCAACTTGGGTAGAATTGATATCTTCACTATACTGAGGCTTCCAGTCCATAAACACAGCATGTCTTTCCACTCATTTAACTCCTTTTTTATTTTTTTCATCAGCCTTTTGCAATTTTCAGCATGTAAATCCTGTGCATGTTTTGTTAAGTTTATACCTAAGCAGCTGATTGTCTTTGGAGCAGTTGCAAAATGGTGTTGTTTTTTTTTTTAATTTTGTTTTTTGCATGTTCATGGTTAATATATAGAAATGCAATTAATTTTTATGTGTTGCTCTTGTATCCAGTGACCTTCATTGGCCTCTCTTATTGTTTGAGTCTTGTTTGTAAGTAAATTCCTGGGTTTTTTTTTTTTTTTTTTTTAGGATTTATTTATTTATTTGAGAGAGAAAGCAGGGGAGGGCAGAGGGAGAGAGTATCTTAAGCAGACTCTGCACTGAGCCCAGAGCCCAACATGGGGCTTGATTTCATGACCCTGAGATCACGACCTGAGCTGACACTTAACCAACTGTGCCACCCAGGCGCCCCTCCTGAGATTTTCTGCATAAGCAATTATAACATCTGTAAATAGAGATAGTGTTATTTCTTCCTTTCCAATATATACTTTATGTATGTATGTATGTATTTCTTTCCAATATGTATTTTATTTTCTCTTCTTACCTTATTGCAGTGGTTAGCCCTTCCAGTATTATGTTGAATAAAAGTGAAAAGAGTAGACATCCTTGATTTGTTCCCCATCTTAGGGGGAATACATTCAGTCTTTCATCATTAAGTATGTTGTTGGCTGTAGGATTTTTGTAATGCTCTCTATCATGTTGAGGTAGTTCCCTTTTATTCCTAACTTGTTGACAGTTTCATCATGAATGGGTATTGGATTTTGTAAAATGCCTTTTATATGTCAATTGATACTATCATAGGACTTTTATTCTTTAGTCTGATGATATGGTGAGTTACATTGTTTGACTTTTTAATATTAAACTAGCCCATGATACCTAGAATAAATCCCATTTGGTCACAGTGCATAATTTTAAAAAATATTTATATTAATGTATAATTCCATACCAAAAAAAATTATCTACTTAAAATGTACAGTTCAGTGGGTTTTAATATATTAATAGAATTGTGAAACTGTCACCACAATCTAAGTTTCAAATCTTTTCATCATCCCAAAAGGAAACTCTGCCTACATTAGCAGTCGCTCCTTTCCCCCACCAACCCCCGCCTAGGTAACCACTAATCTACTGATAAGTAAATGATGCCAGTCTTAAAAAAGACCACATATTTTATGATTCCTTGTGAAATTCAAAAAATATATTGTTGGATTAGATTTGCTAATATTTTGTTGAGGATTTTTGCTTCTAAGTTCATGAGAGATAATAATCTATAGCTTGTTTGCTTTCTTTTCTTTCTTTCTTTTTCTTTCTTTCTTTCTTTCTTTCTTTCTTTCTTTCTTTCTTTCTTTCTTCTTTCTTTCTTTTTCTTTCTGTCTTCTGTTTTTACCTGTTTTAAGCATTTTTATGAGACTAACCTCAAGATAATTTGAGAAGCGTTCAGTTTCTTGTAAACCACACATAGTGGGGTTGCATACATGTCTTTTCTTAATCCATGGTGCCAATCTCTGCCTTTTAATTGACCTATTTATATGTTCTACATTTAGAGTAAGTATTTATATGTTCAAGCTTTAGTCTGCCATTTTATTATTTGTTTCTTTTTTGTTTCCTCTATTGCTTATTCTTCTATTTTTCTTTTCTCACCTTCCTGTTGGTTACTCGAACATTTTCTAGGATTCCATCTTAATTGTTTACAGCATTTTTGTGTTTCTATATCTCTAGTTCTTTTAGTGCTATGGGTATTACAATATACATATGTGACTTGTCACAGCCTACTGAAAAATAACATTTTTCTACTTCGACTGAAGTGTGGGCCTTAATTCCATTTATGTCCTTTATCTTTACTATTTTTAAATATCATTGCCTTGAGTATGAGGTGTTACAATTTTTCAATCAAATATGCTTCATAAAACTCAAGATGAAAAGGATTGTCTATTGTATATACCCATATTTCTGCTCTTTCTATTGTTCTTCCTTCCTTCTGGCTGCTCTAAGATTTCCTTCTTTCTGTTAAACTTCCTTTAGCCATTCTCTAAGGGTAGGTCTGCTAATAACAAATTCTTTTAGTTTCCGTCACCTGAGAATGCCTTTATTCCTTGTTCATTTCAGAAGGATAGTTTCCTCAGATAGAGAATTTGTGACTGACAGTTCTTTTCCTTCACCACTTCAAAAATAGCTTCTATGGTTTCAGATGAGAAGTTTGTTTTCATTTGAATTTTTTCTCTATAAGTAATACATTATTTCTCTCTGAATGCTCTCAAGACTGTTTTCTTTGTCTTTCGTTTTTGGAAGTTTAATTATGATGTGTCTTGGGGCGGATTTCTTTGATTTTATCCTATTTTGAGTTTGCTTAGATTCTTGAGTCAATAGATGCATGTCTTTTATCATATTTGGGATGTTGTTTCTTCAAATACTCTTTCTGCCCTAGTCTGTTTCTCCTCTCCTTCTGTAATATTTGGTTCTTTTGGTATGGTTGCAGAGGTGCCTGGGGCATTGTTCATATTTTTTCCCAATCTGTTTTCTCTCTGTTGCTCAGATTAAGTAAGTTCTATTGATCTGTATTCCAATTCACCAATTCTGTCCTTTGTTATCTCAACTGTACTATTAAGTATATCCAGCAAGTTTTAAAATTTCTGTTATTTTTTTTCAGTTCTATAATTTCCATTTAGTTCTTTTTAAATAACTTCTATTTCTTTCATGAGATTTTCTGTGGGTTTTTTTTCCCATTTGTTTCAAAAGAATTTGTAATTGTATACTGAAGGCTTTTTAGGATGGCTGTTTTTAAATCCTTGTTAGATAATTCTAACATTTCTGTCATCCTGGTGTGGCTGTCACTTGATTGTGTTTTGCCATTCAAATTGTGATTTTCCTGGTTCTTGTTAAAATAGGTGATTTTCTATTGTAACCTGGACATTTTAATTATTGTGTTAGGAAAGTCTGGATTCCATTTAAATCTTTTATTTTAGGATGCAACTCCCCTGTTTAGGTTCAATGTGCAGATCCTGACCTACTTTCATGGGCTGTGGTTCCTATGGCAAGTTTATCTTCAGAAATTTGCCATGCTTGCAGCCACTCTGGAAAACCGTGTGGAGGTTCCTCAAAAAGTTGAAAACAGAGCTACCATACGACCCAGCAATTGCATTACTGGTTATTTACCCCAAAGATACAAATGTAGTGATCCGAAGGGGTACATGCACCCCGATGTTTATAGCAGCAATGTCCACAATGGCCAAACTATGGAAAGAGCCAAGATGTCCATCAATAGATGAATGGATAAAGACGATGTGGTATATATATACACAATGGAATATTATGCAGCCATCAAAAGGAATGAAATCTTGCCATTTGCCATGAAGTGGATGGAACTGGAGGGTATTATGCTGAGCGAAATAAGCCAATCAGAGAAAGACATGTATCATATGATCTCACTAATATGAGGAATTCTTAATCTCAGGAAACAAACTGAGGGTTGCTGGAGTGGCTGGTGGGGTGGGGGCGATGGGGTGGCTGGGTGATAGACATTGGGGAGGGTATGTGCTATGGTGAGCGCTGTGAATTGTGTAAGACTGTTGAATCACAGACCTGTACCTCTGAAACAAATGATAGATTATATGTTAAAAAAAAAAAAGAAGATAGTAGGAAGGGAAAAATGAAGGGGGGGGGAAATCAGAGGGGGAGATGAACCATGAGAGACGATGGACTCTGAGAAACAAACTGAGGGTTCTAGAGGGGAGGGTGTGGGGGGATGGGTCAGCCTGGTGATGGGTATTACAGAGGGCATGTTCTGCGTGGACCACTGGGTGTTATACGCAAACAATGAATCATGGAACTCTACATCAAAAACTAATGATGTAATGTATGGTGATTAACATAACATGATAAAATTTAAAAAAAAGAAAAGAAATTTGCCATGCTAATTTGGTCTGCTTGGTGTATCTGGTCATCTGAAACTCCCAGTGGTTGCTGCTCAGGAAATTTAAGAAGTTTTCCAGGCTGCCTGTGTCTAGGTAGAGAAAGGGGTGTCTGGCCCATTGAGAGGAAGAGACATCCTGGTGTAGGTCATCTATAATGCTGAGGAGCCCTCTTCATGGTGCTTCCTGGCTACCTGATGTCTCTAGATATGAGAGGGAAGTCTCAAGCCTGTGGAGACAAAGGTGGGCTGGCCACTTATTGTAAATGAATTACCTTTGTAGGTAGCCCTGGCTCCCTAGTGTCCCTTGGTAGGGAGAAAATTCTGAGGTCCAGCAGGGAATACAGTGTTTCCCAAATCAGGGGGCTTGTTGTGGTGAAGTCTCCCTTAATGAGCTTCCAGGTTGACTGCCTGACATCCCTGGGTCAGTGGAAAGTCCCATCCTAGTGAAGAAGAGAAGCACCTCCCCTGACTACTTACTGTCAGTGAGACCCTTTTGCTGTTGGTAGGTCTGTCATTCAATAGAGGGGAAATAAATCCACCTGAGCCACCTTCTGTTGCTAAGTTGGGGGTCAGGAAACATGAGGTGTGGGTCACCTTTTTCTGTGGGGTGGGAGTTTGCAAGAGGCAATGCCACTGTGTTGTTCCTCCAATGCTGGGGTCTCTTACCATTTTGTCTTCTTCTTTCTACTTTTTGGGGTTCTCTTTTGGTTGCCCTTGAATGATTTCCAAGGCTTCTGATTGTACTTAGTGTGAAGGAGCAGAGAGAAACAAGTCTATACCATCTTGTCTGGACCAGAAGTCCCTAATATATGTTATAAATGGAGTGCCTTAAAACAAGTAGATTATTTGTTAAACAGATTTTTTTCAGGAGGTGAGTAGTTAGCAAGGACATATAAATTCCGAAATTATTTGTTGAGAGCTGCTTATAGCAAATGAGCTGAGGTTTTGGTTGTAAAAAACACACCATTCTCCATAAATCTGCCTTTAAGCAGGCCTTTAATCTTCAGCTAGAGCAGAGGCGACACAGAATTGGTCTCAATAAATAGTTGCTAAATGAGGGAAATGGTAGATGAAAATTAGAGTCTCAGGGCACCTGGGTGGCTCAGTCAGTTAAGCGTCTGCCTTTGGCTCAGGTCATGATCCCAAGGATCCTGGGATCCAGCCCTGAGTCGTGCTGCCTGCTCTGTAGGGACCCTGCTTCTCCCTCTATCTCTGCTGCTACCTGCTGCTCGTGCTCTCTCTCTCTTTCAAATAGATAAATAAAATCTTAAAAAAAAAAATTAGAGTCTCTCTCCCAATTTCATTAGGTAATTCAGTTAGTTAAATAAGGGCTAGGAGTTTGGAATATGACATACATTTTTGCTGGATTTGCCTAGTGATTTATTTTCCTGATTCTGGACATGGAAGAATCACCTATAAATCTATAATTAACACATCAAAAAAATAGGATGTGTCTTGTCATTGTACTAGGCACTAGAAAGTTCTTGAAAAATGAATTAAAAAAGGTATATCCACTACATCTGTGTCTTCGGGGTAAATACCCAGGAGTGCAATTGCTGGGTCATAGGGTAGTTCTTTTTTTAATTTTTTGAGGCACCTCCACACTGTTTTCTAAAGTGGCTGTACCAACAGATGTAGCGAAAAGAAGGGCCATATGCACCCCAATGTTCATAGCAGCAATGTCCGCAATAGCCAAACTGTGGAAAGAGCCGAGATGCCCTTCAACAGATGAATGGATAAAGATGTGGTCCATATATACAATGGAATATTACTCAGCCATCAGAAGGGATGAATACCCAACTTTTACATCAACATGGATGGGACTGGAGGAGATTATGCTAAGTGAAAGAAGTCAAGCAGAGAAAGTCAATTATCACATGGTTTCACTTATTTGTGGAACATAAGGAATAGCATGGAGGACATTAGGAGAAGGAAGGGAAAAATGAAGGGAGGGAAATCGGAGGGAGAGATGAACCATGAGAGACTATGGACTCTGGGAAACAAAGTGAGGGTTTCAGAGGGGAGGGGGGTGGGGGGATGGGTTAGACCTGTGATGGGTATTAAGGAGGGCATGTACTGCATGGAGCACTGGGTGTTATACAAAAACAATGAATCGTGGATCACCACATCAAAAACTAATGATGTATTGTATGGTGACTAACATAATAAAATAAAATTTAAAAAAAATATTCAAAAAAAAAAAAAAAGGTGTATCCAGAGACACTCAGAGTTCATGCAGAAGAGACTGAGGAACATCTGTGGTTTGGCAGACCGGTACAGCTCAAGGGCTTAATCCAAGCTATAGCATTAATGACCAATTATTTTAAGTGACTTGAGATTTTAGTTGTAAAACAATTGGAACTCCTGATGTTCTGATAATGCAGAAAGGCAAAGGAAGGAATGTGACCTGACCTACAGAAGACAGTGTTCAAACTAATCAGTGCTTCCCAAGACAGTACCCCAGAGGAACCCAGGAATGTACCATCAAATGCCAAGTTAATGTATTTCTCTTAGTGGGACCCACATAACTCCCCTTCCCTTCTGAAGGCTGGAGCTCTGAGGACATCTCTGAGAAGCTGCTGTTCTAGATTCTTGTTTTCCCTTTTCACAGCCTGAGTTGCATTTCCTCTATCTGATAGAGAGACCTGTCACAGCCCTTCCCTGAGTGGACATCACTGCCAATCACCTTGTGAATCTCTCACCCCTGGAAGACAGCTGGGTCATCCAGGACATGCACGGCCTCACCCCATGGACCTGGTTTTTGGTTCCTGACAGCAGACCCTAGCCAGAGGCTTCGTTTCTCTGCATTCCACTGCTGATGAGCTCCAGCGTGAGAAATTGGAGGGGAATGGCACAGGCCTGTCTACAGACTTCAAACACTAACAGCAGATGATGCCTGGTGTTGGTTAAGGGCCATTTGCAATTGCAACTCTCTGTTTTAGCTGTATTTTTTATGTTTCCCATTACCCACTCTGCCCCACCTCCCTCACACATGCCCCGGAGATGGATTGTGCAGACACACACCGTCTGCAATAGCGCAGGGGGAGATGGAGGCCTGCCTTCACTCTGCACGTGTGTCGTTTTTGTACGTGAGGACAGTACAAGTGAGCCCTCATCAGCTGGATCCTGGGCTATCCTTTTCTTCTATGGCTCTGGGCAGGGCTGAGCCCCTAGCACTTTCCATCTTGCCCTCTGCTGCCTAATAGCATATCTGATAAAGCTACATCTGGGGAAGAGAGGAATTAGTTGTGCCATGCTGGGGTTCCACTGATGAACCTCACCTGTGAGCAGGGCTGGACCAGCAACTGAATGGCCTCTCACTGAATGGCCACAGGTCAGAGACAGAATGCCATGTTCTGGGTTACCCACTTCCTCATAGCCGGAAAAAGAGGGACAGATGCCTATCCCCCCAAGTCTGTGAGCCGAGCTGCCCAGGGATCCTGATCAGGTGGCCGGAGGAAGTTTGGGGTCATCGACAGGGCTTTCACTACACAGGCGGCTCCATTCTCTAACTGTACCACTTCCTAGAATTTTGGCCTTAAAGGTTTTTATTGAACTGCTAGGTCCCCAAGGAGATATAATTTTGTGAATTAATTCTTAAGAAAGATAATCTCAGGTTATGAGGAGTATGGGGAGGGGGAAAGGAGGAGGTAGTTACAGCATAAATGTGATTCGTTTTGTTGAAAAAAACCAATATTGCTCAAAAATTACTTTGAAATTTGGAAAGTTTTGTTTTAAAAAATCATGATCTATATGGAGTCAAATGGAAAATTTTTTGTTTGCATTTCCATGACAAAATAGGGTCCTTCAAGGACTCTTAGATTTGACTTTAGGCTTTCCACGAGCTAGTCCACAGGAATACCAATCACTGTGCCAGTCGCGGGGTGTATAAGGGGGGCATTGAAGAAGCACCTCACCTGTGCCTCTTGAGGGATGGCCTCTTGAGGGATGGCCAGCCCAGAGGGGGTCCCCTGTGGGGCTGAGGCAGATTGGAAGGAAAAAAGAGGACTTCCCAGGAGAGGGAGACTTTGCCTTTAGGCAAATCACTATGATAACCTCACTAAAAGCTTATCACCTAGAGATTGGGTGTCTACAAATGTGTCTGAGGAGTTCACCAATGAACGGTTCTGTCTATTCTCCTGCTATAAAAATCATCAGGATCCATCATGAAACCAATATTCCACCAAACCATTTTTTTTCTTCTGAGGGATTCTGGGTATGAATGATGCATACCCATGCATTATTATAGAATTATAGAATTCCACATAGGATGTAAAATGTGTTTTTAACTAGATCTTCTCTTCTTTGACCTCTGAGGTAAACAGGACAGTAAAGCCATTTTATAGATGAAAAACTGAGGCCAAAGGGGTTTAAAAGACTTGCTCGGGGTGACCTGGCTGCTGGGGCAGAGCAGAGACCATCCTCCCCATTTCCTTGTGATTTATCACTGCCTTTCTCCACCTTGCTGCATGGCCTCCAACTAAAAAGGACTTAATAATGCATTTTCATGGCATGTGGTTTACTCCATCTTTCACTTATTAAAGATATAAATATAGATCGGTACTGAGAATGCAGTGACGAGTTTAGAAATGCTGATATGTGCTTATTTGACATCTAGCAATACAAAGCTAGAACTTAGCCAGCTGCGAAACCTAGATTTGCATCCAGGTCTAAAGTCTACTGAATAAGATGGAAAAGTCTTTGAAGTATTCTGCTGGGTCACTGACATTCAGCTAAGTTTTTTGATTCCACAATGTCTCCTGACTTTTTATATATAAAAATGTTTAAATGGAAAAAAGGCTCTGAATAATATTGATTTTTTTTTCCCCCACAAAGCCTCTCCTCAGGGGCCTTTGGATGTGAGAGAAGCAGCCATTTGTATTTGGGTCGAGTAGAAAGAAAAGAGCATAGTGACCTTTTAGTCACAGAAATAACTGGAAACTACCCTGAGGATCCTGTGTGCTGCCAGGGATGGCTGTGTGGGGCGGGTGCCCTGACAGGCTCTGCCCTGCACAGGGGAGGGTGCTCCTCCTTGCTCCCTCCTGTGTGCTGACAGCTATGGCGGGACGCCCGTCTCTACAGAGACCGGATCTTAGCACCTGCTATGTTCCTCCATCAACCCGTGATCCCACTGCCAACCCAAGTGACAACTGCAGCATGAAGTAGAGATTGAGGACCTTGGAGCAATGTCACTGCAGAATGTTGTTCAGAGTTCAGCTCTGCTCTAATCCAGTCCTACCCTCCCTTGATCTTACAAACTCTCCGAGACTGACAGCAACGTGAGCAGATGCGCCACCTAAACCCAAGAAATGTTCTGGCCTCCAAAGCAATCTCTGAGGATTAGTCTCTAAATTAAGAAATGCTTCTTCATTAGAAACAAACATTTCAGCTGCAATGAGGCCTTGATTGGAACACAGGTATGACACTCATTAAAGAGTGTCCTCTTTCTTATTTTTTCTGGGCCAATTTGTTTCTCTCTACATTTCTAAATCAGAGACCGGATGATAATTTCTCATAAGGCTCCTTTTTCACCATTGAAACGGTCTCTGGCTCATTGACATTGGAGGGTTGTTTTATTTGTTTGTTTGTTTGTTTTGTTTTATTTTCACTTCACATGCATTTATTTGAAAAACAAATCTTGAGATTTTTGCCATTAGGGTCCTTGCCTATGAAACCGTCTGTGCTCAGTATCTCTCTTGGGGGTGCCCTGCAGGTGCCAGAGGCTTGGCGGCTGTGGCGCTTACACACTGATGGAATTAGGGAATGGAAGGCACTTCAGACCGAGATGACCAATGAGATACATTTTACAACTCAAACCGAAGCTTATGTTAAAAATTAAAAGGCCTTTATAGGTGGCTTTTGTTTCCCCCCTGAGTCTTCTAAATCAGGAAGACAGCTTGCAGCAGCCCACTTGTTGGGTATTTCTTGCATGGCCTGCCTCCCTGAAAAACCAGAGGGCCAACACATTTGCCCGGTTGGGACAAGGAAGGGAGAAGGTAGCCAAGAAAGGCTGCCGAGGAGGTCAGACTCCTGCAGAAGAAGGTCGAATGGCTTTTCCAAGTGGGCTTTGGCAGCCATTGATGTCACCTGCATTTCCAAACTTCTTTGTGAGTTATATTCTCCTAAGGTGGCAGCTCTGACAAATGTAGCCGCTAATGAGGTAATGTGGCTCTGGCTACCATTCCAAGCAGACCAAATAAACATACCAGCAAACAGTTCCCAGTTAGCATGGTAGGACACAGTTCCTGGAAGTCTGGGGGACATACACTCTTTCCCCAAGATCTAGTACAACTATGCGTAAAAGGAACCCGGCAAGGAACCTTTATTTTGAGAGAGAGCTGTAAAGAGCTTGTTGTTTATTTCAAATATTCATATCCATTAAAATAACCTTATTGAAAAGAAATAAACTTCCTAATAAATAAGCCCATTAATTCATCATGTAGCCTGAAAAACAAAATTCGTCCTTAACATTCTAATATTATCCCTCCAAAATTCCTTACGGCACTTTATAAACCATCATCCATCAGTGCAGAACATGTGGGGCTGGTGTTACCAGAGCGTGCAATGTATTTGGAACATTCTCTGTACGGCAGCCTTGCTGGTAAAGGTCAATAATGGGGAGCATGCTCCTTTCAACAGCACATCTGTTGAAGACCCTATGCAAGGTCTTTGAAGATTTGCATGTTTACTAGCAGCAGTAAAACAAAGAAAAATAGAAAAGTTAAAGAAGCTCTAGATGGCTAAACTCCCAGGACCAAGTGAGTCTGGATCTTGAGCATAAATTTCCTCGGAGAGGGACTTTGAAGTTTGTTTCAATCTGTGAAATTCTAGTAAGTCTAAATTTGTTCCTCAACGTCTGGTGGAGATAATGACAACAGCCAATGGTATGGATATGTCCATTTGTTCATGTATTCATTCATTAATTCAAGACAGTTTTATTGAAAGTCTCCTATGCGGGGTGCCTGGGTGGCTCCGTTGGTTAAGCGACTGCCTTCGGCTCAGGTCATGATCCTGGAGTCCCGGGATCGAGTCCCGCATCGGGCTCCTTGCTCAGTAAGGAGTCTGCTTCTCCCTCTGACCCTCCCCCCTCTCATGCTCTCTCTCTCTATCTCATTCTCTCTCTCAAATAAATTAATAAAATCTTAAAAAAAAAAAAGTCTCCTATGCAGAAGAAAATGGTCTCAGCACTTTAAGGAATAGAGAGGTAAGAGAGTCCTGACCCCCAAATATCTTAGCATGTATTTGAGAGAGGAGGATCCCTAAGTACATAATGGCAAAAAGTGATACATGGAGATAAACTTCATAAGCTGTATCAGATCCAGAAATGGAAAGGTGGGCGATGGTGTATTTTGGGGACTGATCTAATGGCAGACTTTATAGAAAAGGTTTGCATTACAGCTGAAGAGTATTTATATGTTCTATTCATTGGTTCTATACATACAGAGGTTCTATAATTGAAAAGGTCAGAAAGTGTGAGAAGACATTCTAGGCAAAGGCACAACCTGAATAAAAGCAAAGGAGTGGGGAAAATGCAAGGCAGGGTTGAGAACAGTAAGAAGCTCCATTTGATTAAATCATGGCATACATGTAGGAGAGTTGTAAGTGATGAAATTATACTCATTAATTTAACTAATTTGATGCCAATACTATAAAAGGTGGTGGATGTCAGGTGAAAGTATTCAGGCTGATTAAAGCCTCAGCCAAGTACGGGCAGAAACATTTTTTAAGACTGTAAGAATAGGTGGGAAATAGTGAGCGCCTATCTCAAAAATAACTTTTTACTCCAGGAACAACTTCTACCCTGTTCAAGTACCCGAATCCCTTTGTTAATTCAATCAGTTGGGCTGCTCAACTGTGCGAACCTTCCAAAGAACCTTTACTCATGCATAATGAATGATACTGTGGCCTGGCTCTCCCAACTTCTTTCTTACGCCTCAGCCCCTCATGATTCTCCCCCTACCACCATCAGCCACGTCAGGATCTTGTCATTGCATAGCGTCTAATGACACTCCACTTCTCCAGGACACCCATCTCCTGGCAAAGTCATGAATGCTCACAAGAATGACTTGTTCAAGTTACAGAGCCAGGAAGAGGTAGAGCCAAGAAACGCTCAGACTGAAGGGCTAGCGTCAGCCCTTGGTTTACCCAAGACATTGATCTTCCCAGTTGTCTCATGATCTGTTTTCTTTGATTCATTGCTTCCATTCTTTTGCTCATTCATTTATTAACACATATTTACTGAACACTTATTATGTCCAGCCCTTAGTTTCTACTCGCCCAGGTTTTACATACCATCTGGAAAGCCAGGGGGGAAAATAGAAGTCCTCCCTGTCCATCCTCCATGTCCATCTCCAGCAGCCAGGATCCAGTGCGCCCTCCAGTCCAGCCCTCTCTGTTTTCCTCCTCCCCCAGCTGCTACTCTCACTGGAATTCTCGCCCTCATCTTTGTCCAGTCTCTGACTCCTTCTCATAAAATTGGATGCTCTGGGCTTTTCTAGATGTATCAATTAATCCATCTAAAATATGAATACTGATAATAAGAGACTGGGAGAAGCCGTAAGTGTGCTTATCTGGATATTTTGGGCCAACAAAAATGAAAACTCAAAGATGACCACTTGAGAATTTAGCTCGGTGGAGATGGACTCAGGAAGGCAGAGGACTGATTCTGCTTTTTGTTTGTTTATTCATTTGTGGGTTTTTGGGGGGGTTTTTTGTTGTTTTTTTTTTAGATTTCACATACAAGTGAAATCATGCAGTATTTGTCTTTCTCAGTCGGATTTATTTCCCTTAGCATAATACCACCTAGGTCCATCCGTGTTGTTGCAAAGGCAAGATCTTATCCTTTTTATGGCTGTATAATGTACAAAAAGCAGGATCAGACCTAGAAAAACAGAGAAAAACCTGAGGGTTGCTGGGGGGTGGGGGGGGGGAGAGGGACTGAAGGGGGGAAGGGGAGTGGGAGGTACAGGCTTCCAGTTATGGAAGGAAGAAGTCACAAGAATGAAAGGCACTGCACAGGGAATATGGTCGATGGTGTTGTGATAGTGTGTGGTGACGGGTGGGAGCTACACTTGTGCTAAGCACAGCAGAACGTATAGAGATGTTGCATCACTATGTTGTGCACCTGAGACTAATGTAAAATTGTGTGTCAACTATACTCAAATAAAAAAAAATTAATAAGAGAGAAGGAAAGGAAGGTCCTCCTATGGGGCTTTCTCACGCCTCCTTTAGAGGTAAGCCAACTGAGTATAAAACTTGAGGGCCATGTAAAGAGACTTTAATGAGTCTAGATTGCACTCTCTGAGGAATAGTTGGAAGTCCTATGATTATTCATAGGGCCAATGGCTAAATAAAGTTATTAAATAATAATTTACTTGTGAAAAAAAGGTAAGTCCTGACTTCCATACAAACATAAAATAAACAAGTGTAGGAGATTTTATGTAGCTCATTAATTAATGAGGAAGCTAGTAAAGTGTTTAAAAACTTGCCCAAGGGAGAATCCAAGGAGCAGACAGATATTTAAGTAATCAAGTATGCTGTAATGAATTTGTGCAGTACATGCAAAATTGGCTTATGACACCAGACAAGGTTATATCAGTTTCACCTCCATGGGATAAAACTCGCTTGTATTTCCACAAATAAATTTAATGTGCATTAATATCAGTATTCTAAAACTTAAAGCCTTAAAAAATAGCGCAAAGACAATGACAAGTGCAGACTTGATAGAATCCTATAACCTGGGGGAGAACGCTAGGCAATACCTAGTTTTCTGTTGTAAAGGTACTCCATAATCTTTTTGGTCCTTTTCAAAGCCTCTCACAATTTTTCCTGACAAAGCCTTACCATCCTCTCTGATAGGAGAGCAGCTTAGTGGTTCAGTTACATTTGGAGATGCACCTCCCTCGGTGTCAGGTGACCTATGTATAATCTAATGAGGAACATCAACCATGCCCACCTCCGAAGAGACATCGAAGCATGCAAATTAAGGGATACGAACAAGGGCAAATGTAGGAAAACCAGATGCACTGGGATTGGGCTGACTCAGAGGTTAAGTAGGACTCCTTGTTCGAGTGATAACTCCAACCATGAGAAGTCAGAATAGGGCTCCTCTTAACGTAGAAGCAACAAATGACTTACAGAAATTGAAAGGAGTACTTAAAACATTATTGTCCTGGGCAACTGGAATGATAAACAAGGACTAGAAGATGTAGTCCAAGGGAAGAAAAACAAACGCAGTAAAGTAGGAAGCAGTGTAACCAGTCTTGCCTTGTGAGTTGTGGTAGGAGTTTGGGGAGAGATAATTGCACACTACACTATTGAGACCAATTTGTCCACATGTGGTGAATGGGGACAGAATCAAGGGGACTGCATCAGCACAGAGAATAATTGACTGTGGGCACATGTGACAAACAGATTTCTGAGTCTAACATATAATAAGCTAAATGTGGAACATATTATTACAAAATTACATTATTATTATACAACAGAACCAGCAAAGTGCTGCTACGGTTCATAACTAAGGGTATTGAATGTAGGTTACAATAAACACCTACAACTTCATAGCGTTTTGTACTTTCACGTGAATTTTATCCTTAACAACCCTTAGATGTATGTGTTGCTATTTCTGTGTTTCAGTGGAAAACCCGAAGCTCAAGCAGCTGAAGGGTGGCAGAGGGAGCATGCGTCCTCCTTCCCCTGATTTTCTTCAAACCACAGCTGCTGTTTCTGTGCCTTGAGCCAGTCCTTCTGTTTCGCTGCCCTGGCCAGATCCCCATAGAATTTGGGGTGGAAACAGAGGTCAGGCATGAACTGCCCAAACACGGGAGGCCGAACAGGAAAGCAAGACCCACCGACAACATCCAAAAGATCTGTGGTTATGTCCTTCAGAGACCAGAAAGCTGAGGAGATCATGGTGGGCATTTTATGGCTGAAACACTGAATACAAAGTACTGACCAGCAGGATATCCTGATGGAGGATCCCAAATGAATTAATAAACAAATTTCTTGGGCAGTAGGACTGACTCGGTGCCAGGCATTAGCTATGTGACGACACCAGCTTTCTCATTTATTCTGCTCAATGAGCCTATGAGATCAGTACCATCGTCTCTGCTCTCAGATGTAGAAACTGAGGCCCAGAGATGTCCCTGGAGTCGCGAAGGTCCATACCTGGTCAAGGGCAGACCTGAGATTGGAACGCAGGCCTGTCAGATTCCCAATCTGCCACTTTTCACCATCTGCACTATTCGGGTTTGGAAGAAACATCTGAGGAAATTTTAACATTTTTCTTTGGGAGCGAAGTCAGTAAGTAGGCCCAAATTTTGTCAGGCAATATGAGTAGTTTTCATGAAGTGTACAATCAAAGATCGAAAGCAAAAAGATAATCCACAGTCTTAAAGGAATATTCAGGGTGTTCTGAAACTGCAACTGTGTTCTCCCCAGCAGATGGAGGTGATAGCTGGGGAGGGAATTTTATGATTTAGTGAAAGTCTGTTTGCTACAAAGCTTTGAAATAAGTTGAGTATTATTCTAGGTTAATAACCATTAGGTGAGTTATAAATAGATATTAGAATAAGAGAACAAAATTGTTACTATTCATAATAAACTATGTTGCCTGAAATCTATGAGAGCGTATGGGAAGAATTCTCAATTTCTTAAGGAATCTTTTCTAAAGGAGCTACAGCTTTTAAATGGAATTCCAATTAGACACAAAAAAAAATCCTAAGGGCTTCCCAAGTGCTACCTTTGAACATTCCATTGGCCTTCAATTATCATTCTGAGATGTCAGCATCTGAATTTGAGTAGGTATTACCATTTTTCCACAAATTGCCTCAGATGAAAATCTAATTCAATTAAAAAGGATAAAGTCCACAGAAACCACAATGTCAAATATCCGAAGCTGCCAGAGATTGCTTCTATTTTCTTTGACTTCTTTTGTTTGATCCTTGAGACAGCTAGCTCTCTGGGCTTGTTCAAACTTCTCATCTGTCCACCTCTCTCTCAACACTGACTTCCAGTTCGGCTCCTCTCCTCAGATCTGCTTAATACCATTTTGGGGACTAGGGTTCCCAGATGTGCTCCACCGAAATACCAGACCTCCAGCTAGGACTGTGGGGTGAATTTTCTATAGAACCCCATCCCCCCACGGCACATTATTAAACAAAACACATCGTCAGAGGGAAAACTTGCATCTGGATTACTTTATTGAAGCCCAGTGGTAATACCAAGGATAATGAGAACTTAATTGACCAAGAGGGCTGATGAAGCAGCTAAAGAGGCTGCCCTACAGAGGATGCCTGTTTCTACCTTCACAGCCAAAGGGGGAGAAATTTTCCTGGCAATTTTTGAATAGCCCTTTTGTCCTTACCTCTCGTCATCAAAGTTTTAGAAATGTTGAGGTCTAACCTCACAGAGCCTAGCTATGAAATGGGAACATTAAAAAAATTATATTAAAAAATAACATTTACATGACCTATTTTTATATTTTCACTAGACTGAACATTAAAATATCAATTTGTCCAGTTCAACTCGAGGGGTGTAGCCACCCAGGAGAAAATGAGCCTACAGTCCACCGTCAAAAATATCTCCTTCACTGTCCCTGATCTTGGGAAAGAGCTCTCTTCCCATGGTAGAGATTGCCAGGGTGATTGTGTCTTGGCCAGAAACAGTTGGGAACTCTGTTTCTTTTGAGAATTTGGCTCTTCCTGGAGTCAGGGGGATGGGTAGAAGATGTCACATTCTTCTTCACCTCCCTGTGCAGGATTCTCTGCTTCTCTCCAGGGCCCCAGGGATTCTGAATTTTCCTCCAGCACTCACTGCTTCCCCTAGTGACCGATGAAGGTTTTGGCATTTTGCCTTCTGAATTTTCTGAGAGCTTGTCATGGCTCGAAACAGAGGTAACTATTTTATTTCATTTTCTAAATCATTTAGGAGGACAATGGGATGGTTTTAATTTGATTCATCCATAACCTTATTATTTTCCAGTAGATTTTTTTTCCATTGCCTTGTTTGGCAAGGTCCTTGATTTGCATTTGGCTAATTCAAAGAAGAAGCAAAAGAGATGTTTACAGGTGTCCTTAATCTCAAAGTTGATAATAAATTATGTAGCTGTTAAATATACTTGTTTTGCTGCCAAGGGCAAAATAAGTAAAGATGTTTTCTTCAATGAAGAGAGCTCTATATTTCTAGTCTTTTCTAAATCTTGCCTGGATCTGTGGGGCATTAGCACATTGAAGAAAATCTTTAGCAGTGACTCAAGGCCTCCCGGCGCAAGATCATCCTCATCCTACTGCTTCATCACTGCTCCTCTGGGCCAGGGCTCAGAGAAGAAGCACATTTAGTAAAGGACTGACTTATTGAAGGAAAGCAGTGGAGGCTGATTAATGGAATGAAGTAAACCTTCCTGAGATAACATAAATGATTTGGGGGGACCTAGCTATGATCCAAGGACTTATTTTTATTAGCTGTGTTGGCCATTGTTTACCTATTTGCACTTTGTTTGGTTTCTTTTAGGATATAGCTATTCCTCCAAATTTCGAGGCCTATGTTCTTCTCCATGTGCAGACCAGCTATGCGGATGGATTCTGCCCGCTCTTTGAGTCTCCCTACTGCTGTTTTGCTGCCCTCTCTTCTCTCGCTTAGCTCCAAGATCTCCAGATGAAACCCCTCTGAGAGGTGCTTCAAGACTGGGCCTGGAGAAAATTACAAACTAAGGAAGACTCTTCAGAATTTCCCAGATCCTTTCTAAGTCTTCAAAGCTAGTAAGACACAGTCTTGCCGGCAACATCCTACAGTCCGGTGGGCATGTAGATTTGTATAATCTTCCTGGAAAGCATTTTAAGACTATGTATCTAAAGGCTTATTGCATTTGTACATTTTGACCAGATAATTCTAGCTTTGGAAATTTCTCCTAAAGAAATAATCTGAAATGCAGCAAGAATTTTATACATCAAGATGTCAACTTATCTGTCTTGTGGATAACTTGTTAAAACAGAGCCAATAAATAATGGGTGCTGAATCAATAATTATTCAGTGAGAGAATGATCACATGTGCATCTGATAAAGATCAATCCTCTTCCCTGGCCATAAAGGTATGGCTGAGGAGATCTCATTTTATTTGGATCCATTGGGAATATGCTAGTGGCAAGAAAGTCTCTTAGCAGAGGGGATCCATAAGACAAAGGAATGCTGTGGGGAAGGTCTGGTGGGGGTAGGTGTGAGGACAGGCTGAAGATGATCTCCAAATAGTGGGCTAGGAGCAGAATCTGGGGTGAGAAGCCAGGACATCAAAGGGCCAAGGGGACAAAAGCAGGGAATGTGGCTCTAATGCAGGAGATGGGGAGGGATCTGAGCAACTTGCAGGAGTGGGAACCAGCTGGCTGCAGGAGAAGGCTTTGGAGGGGACTCCCAGCAGGGTCACAAACAGATAAGTCAGCTCTACTGCAAGGACTGAGTCTTTGCCTGGAAGCATGGCTGGAACTTTGTTTCTAGAAATTGATTAAGGAATAACAAAATTTGAAAGAGTAGAAAAATTAATTAGCCCAGAAAAATGAATCCCAGACTTATATAAAATTCTACCTCCTTAAACTTCCCAAATTATTCCAATGTGCTATTTATATGGCATTTAGTGATCACCGGCTTGAGTTTTGAATAACTTGTGTGCAGTACTTCCTTAGACTACTAATTGTAAACTGAGCTTTCCTTCAACAGAGTGGTTTTTCCCTAATTTTGTGAGACCAATCCCATGAAAGAAAAGGCAGACAATAAAATCATGCTTCAAAAGCCATCTGCATTTTTTGAATAATTGGTAAGTTGATATATTCCTGACTCCTTCTGGGTTCCAAATTGTAATTTCTCAAAATAGTTCTTAATTCCAACTCTTTCTTGTTCTTTCTGTCACACACCATGACCACTTTTTCTCCTGAATTTTTAAGGCCTGTTATCTTAATCTTGGGTTTTTTCCGTGTGTTTATGTAGATTGCTCTTGTCTAAAATTGTAGACTCTCAGATAGACAATAGACACTGTATGTCATTTGTACCTCTGTCCCCTGTTTTAGAACAGAAATATGAGGCTTTCATTCCACAGTGACGGTAATTTTAATGATAATTCATTTTTCCTTCTCTGGCAACCATACCTGAATGACAAAATTCTTAAAATAATTTTCAGTTAACTTTAACTTTAAAATATTAGGTGTCAGGGGTGCCTGGGTGGCTCAGTCAGTTAAGTGTCTGACTTCAGCTCAGGTCATGATCCCAGGGTCCTGGGATCGAATCCTGCATTGGGCTCCTTGCTCAGCCGCGATGGGCTCCTTGCTCAGCAAGGAGGCTCCTTCTCCCTTTCTCTCTGCCTGCCGTTCCCCTTGCTTGTGCTATCTCTCTCTCTGTCAAATAAATATATAAAATCTTAAAAAAAAATCCTAGGTGCCAGAGAGTCCTTTTAAGGGGTTGTTGGGAAACAATGCAAACATTTGTCACCACTTCCCAAAGGCGGGAGGTGTATGAATGAAAGGATAGCAGATCTGACAATGTTACTATCCACTTGTGAAAAGTGATTCAGTCAATGAAGTTCAATAGCAGGAAAGAGTAAATCTTTCCTTTGATGAATACAACAGCCACTGTTGTTTCTGATGTGCCTAGCTGTCGAGAAGTTGGAGTATGACTTCATCACCTGTGACTCACATGGAATGCATCCTATCTGTCCAACCCTTGTGTTCCAGTAAGATTGCAACTTCCAGATTCTTGACAGCAATGAGAGCCAAACGCAGGCATATAACCCTGTACCAGGCATCAGAGTGTTTATGCTCTCTTTTTAGCAAAAGTTGCTTTAGACAAATTTTGACTTTGATCAAGAATGGCAACGAGTTTTAGAAAAATAATTTGGAGTTGTGAGATCAAGGAATTTTCAGTGGGAAGAAATCATGTGCTAAATGACAGCAGTAAAATGGCATCAGTTAGTGATCCTGATATGGAGGGGAGGATTCTTCTTTCTGAGGAAGGATTAGGCACAGAAATGTTAAAGCCAAGTTTTGCCTAGTGCACTGTTATTTCCTTGCCCAGCCCCAAACAATAAAGTAGGCAGTTTGCCCTGGGGTCATGAAAGAGCCGATTCAACTATCAGATGCTTTACTGTGATAATAATCTCAATAAATCTAGACTCGAGCAGTGCTTTATAATTTACAGACAACTTTTACGTATTTTATCTCACTTGATCCTGGTAATGATCCCTTGTAATGGGCAAGGCTGATGTTATTACTATGACCAGGTCTAGCTCAGTGCCTGTTGCATACGTAGTTACTATTTAATAACAATTTATAGAATTGAAGATGTTGTTGAATCCTCTTTTTTCATATTAGGAAAGAGTGTTTAATGGTTTTCCCAAACTCAGCCATACCAGATGAAACTGCTAGAACGTAAAGCCATATCCGTGCAGTGTGCCCAATGGTCTTGCCATTGGTACCTGGAAAAGCACTTCTTTTCCCCAAATGACTGTTGATACCAAAGCAAGCAAGCTATTTCTGGTGTCACTGGGCTGCAAAACCTTAAACAATCTTGAGATTAGGCTTAAATTTAATTAGCTACATACAAAAGAGAAAAAGAAGAGGGAGTGGGAAAGAGCAGAAAGATGATAAAAGCATTGGGTGTGGATCAGAATACATTTAAAACAAATACAATAAAAGTTACCCTGTAATCAGTAAACAGCAATATAATTAGAATTTTTTTTTCCTATTTACTTCCTTTAACATGCAATGGGGGGAAATGAAAAAAAAAAAAGTCAAGGACTCAATCAAACAGATGGTTCTGGAGTTACTATTTTCCCCTTGATATTGTTTACAAGAAGAAGAGACTCCTTTAACGAAACGTGACTCACAGATTCTGGTGAGACCAGCAGTTCTCTATGGGAAGGAGAGAGGAAAACAGCAGGAAGAGAATCAGATCATAAGCTTTTATTATGCACATTATTATGCCTCATTAATTAACCCAATCACTGTCCTGGTGACGTCCTGGGCTCACTTCACAGGAAAAAATTAGTCTGGATTGCCAAGTTAAATAGACAATTACAGGAAGATCGAATTATGCCTACATTGCGTTCTGTCAGGGCACCAAGCCAAAGTCATGTCAAATTCATAAGACTGGAATATCCTCACTAAAAACAGCCCTGAAGAACCCACGTCACAAGCTGTTTGACGTCTACACAGAGGATGTATTGATCTTGCTTGAGCTTCCTTTCTCAGAATCGCATAATAGGCCAAGAGAGAGGGCTTTCTGAGCATCTTACTCTCCACTACACACCAGCTGGCTCCATCCTTTGTTATGTCCAATAAACTACAATGAGGCGGGGGAAACACCCCCACCTAGTGAGCTCCTGTCCCCCATCCTGGCTGGCAGCTGTATCAGCCCTGTAGGGACAGCTTGGATATTTGAAGAGAACAATGGGAACTCCTCCTGTAGGTTTTCCATCGTGGAGGCCTTGTTCTGTCCATGATTTTGAAGGAGTATTTTCCATGGGAGAATGGCTGCATGACATCAAGCACACACCAGATTTTCAGGAGCCACCATCTTGGAACGTCTGGATTCCCCAGCACCGGAGACAACGCAATGCTGGATAAGAACAATCGCTGTAAAATTTTCAAGTAAAGTGATATTTATCAGTGGTCTGGGGCTCACAAAGGGGAGCAAAATGTGCTTTGCAACCACTAAAGAGTGAGAAGTTGAAGAATGTAAGTTTGTATGCCTGGATGCAACCTGGGAAGAAAGCTGCTCCCTGATTCCCATCATAGGACACTCTTCCTTTGTAATCAGAGGTGTCTAAACCTTTTCCACATTCCTTCCCTTTTAGGCAGAAAGTCCCTATGTGTTGAGTATACATTCACGGAAGTTTTGCCATCTTTACTCTGGAAAGCAAAAGTTCTTCTTCTTTTTTTTTTTTTCTCTTTCCTGAGTTTATTATATTTGAATTTTTACATTTTACATTGTATCTTAATAATAACTGCCCTTTCTCGAGTATCTGTGCGGCATACTCTGTTTGCATTTTCTTTCTTATCTGTCAAGTAGATGTTCTATTCCCATTTGGAAGCAAAAGTTCTAATTCTGTCCTTATGATCATTCACCTATTGGATGGGCCTTCACTATGCATTTATCATGCACAAGATACTTTTTGGGCCCCAAACAGTCTATTTTCTCAAAGGTCTTCCAAAACAACTAGCCTTGCAGATTGAAACCTTAAATGTTGCTGCTCCCCCCAGGTTCTCTGCTCGGTCCTTCTTCTCGTGTTTCTCTTTGCACTTTCTTTGGATGACTTCCTGTGTTTTTGTTGCCTTGACTTCCACTTGCTGATGAGCTCCAAGTGTGATTTTACCACTCCAGAACTTTCCCTCTCTAAGATTTGTTTTTACTATAACTCTGGACACCTAAATGGTATCAGAAGACTAACTTCTTCTAAACTTCATTTTCCCCCTCAAAAAACCTGTCCTTTACATGTGCTCCCCTTTCCAGAGCATGGTGTTTTACCCATCTCGAGTCTGACCATTTCTTTTCATCCGGATCACTGTCACCTGTCTTGAGGAGTAGAGCTCACCAAACTCTACTCGCCAAAAACACATATCTGACTGTGCCTCTGCCCCAAATCCTCAGTGAGGTCCAGCGCCCTTTGCAGAGTATATGCCATTCTCTGTAGTTGGGCCCCTATGAACTTTGCAGCTAGAGCTAGATTTCACTCAGGATTAGAATCTCACAGGGTAGCCATTCTGAATTTCTTGTGATTGCCAATCACATTATGTTTGCTCTCACCTACAGGCTTTCATTTTACAGTAGTCATTGCCCATGTTCCCTCTGCCACCTGGAATCACCTTTTCTCTTTGACTCAGATATCTCTTAGTGACTTCTCAAAACTCCACTCAGGCACTGCCTCCCCTGGGCCATTGCTGTCCCTCTGGGGCTGTCATTGATTCCGTCCCCTCCTGTCTGCGTATGCTATCCCACCCTTCAAGAGATGGACTTGATTTCCTTCCCTCTTGTGATTCTCTGTGAAGCAGAAGTGACTGAGACTTCTCAGAGCAAACATGCAGAGGACTGGCAGCTGTCACATTCTACTTCTGAAAAAGCCAGTTGACATGTAAGTTCAGCCCCCTCAAGACGACCATCTTGTACGGAATCCCAAGCTGGCTCATGGAGAGGTCACATGAGACAAGGAACCTGGACAACAGTGTGAACTCAGGGGCCGACCAAATGACTCCTGTCAAATTGTCCCAGCCCTCTCCCACTGGTCAAGTCATTCAGTGGATATCCAAATACTGTGGAGCAGAGACAAGCCATGCCTGCTGTGTTCTGTCTGAATTCTTGTTCCAGAGAATTATAAGCAAATAAATGACTGTTCTTTTCTCCTTTTAAAAATTTTTATTTATTTATTTATTTATTTATTTATTTATTTATTTATTTATTTATTTAAGAGTCCATGCCCCTACACCAGCCGCACATAAGATAGGGGCAAAGGGAGAGAGAAAGAATCTCAAGCAGACTGCACTGAGCATGGAGCACCCCCTGGAGACCTGATCTCCTGACCTTGAGTCCGAGCCATCTGGGCACCCCAATGGCTGTTATTTTCATGTACGGAGTTTGGAGAGGTCTTTCGCCATGTACATAACTGAAACACCTTCCAAATCTATCAAGGACACTTCTTCTGTAACCTTTAGAGCCTTTGAGGGCCTACTATTGCACTGCTGTTTCCAAAATGAAGGTTTCTCACTCTGCATTCCTCCCTTGCCCCAATTTTCTTACTTGAAGCATGCTTGTCAACAACTGGCAGAACGTCTTCTTAGGGAGGGAACTGTCTTCATTTGCAAAGACAAGTTTCTGAGTCCCTGGAGGTTGAAGGATGAGGCTTTAGAGTTAAGATCAAGGTGTCTGAGGAACCTGGCTAACTGAGTCAGAATCTGTATGGGAAAGGAAGAGTAATTTGTTCTTAATGACAGGGAGGACGAGGAGGAGACATATATATGGAGAGAGAGTGAGTGAAAGGGAAGAGGGAACTCAGAGAGGCCCCTGGGAGGCGGGGAACTGTATGGGGAGGTAGCCAATGGACACTGTCCAGTGGGGGATGACTAAAGCACATTTTAGATTGGAAGAAACTAATGTACAACTTGAATTTGCTTTAGGTTTTGACATGACATGTAAACTTTTTCTTCCTCTGTTGGCCATCTGCCCACCACAAAACCCCCTGTAAACCTTACTATTGTCACAAGTTTCTGTGTGAAGGGGATATTTTGTGAGTCATGGGATATAGCACATATCAGAGACTAACAGTCAGAGGTGACCTGGGAATATAACTGCCGAAGAAAATCACAGAAACTGAGAGAAGGGATGGACAATCACAGGGCATGAAATTGGAGGTTCAAGCTAAAATCACCTGGATCCCAAGGGGTCAGGAGAGCAACTGACTTATGGACTACTGGTCACCTCTGTATTCCTAGCACTTAGCACAGTGTCTGGAACATTATAGGTGTGGGTAAACATTTGTTGAATAAATGATCGAATAAAAGAAAGAATGAATGAATGAAGTGATTTACAGGATAAAGTATGGCTCCTTTAGAGGTTGTGTTCTGTGACAGAACATCATGAGATCTGAAGTCAGACGATCTGTGTTTGAGTCTCACTTCCTCTTATGTGACTTGGGGAACACTGCTTTCCTAAGTCAGCCTATTTGCCCGGAAAGTGGGAACAAAAGTAATGGCCTTCTCACAGAGTTTTAGCAGAGACCCAATGAAGGCTACTTCTTATTGGTATATAGGAAATAAGGAAGTTTGCTTTGCACCATAGGTGGGAAGGAGAGAGTGGAAAGCGCTATGGGAGCAGGACATGAGGTTGAACACAGGGCTGTTTTCCAAACTTGTTACCAGCAATTTGGTCACGTTCATGTCATTTCCCTTCATGAGTTCTTCCCAAGAATAAGACATATGGGAATGGTTGCTGTTTTTCTGTGTTTTCATTTCTGAAGTTTTAAATCTGGGAGATAGAGGGACATGGGGTTAAGAAAGGATAACAGAATTTAGTAAGTCATCTAAAAAGATGAAAAGCCAAGAGAACTAACATTAGCCACTGAGGGTGATTGAAATATGCGGTGTGTTCATGGTTCTCCTTTGACTGTTGCAGTGGGGCCAAAGAATGTAAAAGAACAGGGAAGAATTTTAGCTATTGTGTTGCATAAATTCTGAACCCAAAGAGCAGTTGCAGAGAATGCATTCTCTTTCCAGACTGGACTTCTACCCCCACTCTCTCCCATCAAATAAGAGAAGCAATGTCTCTGCCAGGCTGATAACCAGCAGGGACACTTGGTTCCCTCTTCTCTGTTCATGACATCTGCACCCCCATAGTCAAGTGGCCCACATTTCCAGTTTCATCTTTCCTATAGAACGGTGGTGAGAATTCCTTTACATATGGTTGAGATGCCAAGAAATACTCCACAGCAATATGCTGATTCTGATCTCTGGTCTTTTGTGGCATGGAAAATGAATTTTGTTGATTTCTGCTGTAATCGTTATTTATTTATTTCTTTTTCTGCTGACCTTGGGTTTAATTTGCTATTCTGTCTGGTTATGTTCAAGGTGAAAGCCAAGATCATTGATGTGAGACACTTCTTATCTAATAAAAATATTAAATGCTCTTAATTCCCCTCTAAATACAGCTTCATTGGCATCCTACACATTTTAATGTGTTATGCTTTCATTTTCATTCAGTTCAAGCTTTCTATTTCCCCTCTTGATTACTTCTTTGCCCTATGGGTTATTTCAAGTCTGTTATATAATTTCCAAATATTTGGAGACTTTTCCACGTATCTTTCTGTTATTGATTTATAATTTAATTCCATTGTGGTTACGGAACATTCTTTGTATGATTTAAATCCTTTTAATTTATTGAGACTTGCATTATGGCACAAAATATGGCCTTTCTTAGCATATGTTTCACGTGCACTTGAAAAGAATTTTTAGGGGCGCCTGGGTGGCTCAGTCGTTAAGTGTCCGCCTTCGGCTCAGGTCATGATCCCAGGGTCCTGGGTTGGAGCCCTGCACTGGGCTCCCTGCTCTGCAGGAAGCCTTCTTCTCCCTCTCCCACTCCCCCCTGCTTGAGTTCCCTCTCTTGCTGTGTCTCTCTCCATTAAATAAATAAATAAAATCTTAAAAAAAAAAAAAAGAAGAAGAAGAAAAGAATTTTTATTCTGTTGTTGCTGGGTGAGGTGTTCTATGAATGTCAGTCAGGTCAACTTGATTAATAGTGTTCAAGTTTACTATATCCTTATTGATTTTCTGTTTATGCCATAAGTTATTGAGAGAGGACTATTGGAATACCTACTATAATTGTGGATTCATCTAGTCTTTCAATTTTGCTTTTTATCAAATTTTGCTTTGTGGATTTTAAGGCTCTGTGCATAAACATTTGGGAACGTTATGTCCTCTTGATGAATTGTCCTTTATTAATTACAAAATGAACTTTTTTTTTCTTTTTTGTTGTTATGTTAATCACCATACATTACATCATTAGTTTTTGATGTAGTGTTCCATGATTCATTGTTTGTGCATAACACCCAGTGCTCCATGCAGAACGTGCCCTCTTTAATACCCATCACTAGGCTAACCCATCCTCCCATCTCCTCCCCTCTAGAACCCTCAGTTTGTTTTCCAGGGTCCATAGTCTCTCATGGTTTGTCTCCCCCTTCCAATTTCCCCCCCTTCATTCTTCCCCTCCTGCTATCTTCTTCTTTTTTTTTCTTAACATATATTGCATTATTTGTTTCAGAGGTACAGATCTGTGATTCAACAGTCTTACACAATTCACAGTGCTCACCATAGCACGTACCCTTCCCAATGCCTATCACCCAGGCACCCCATCCCTCCCACCCTCCCCACTCCAGCAACCCTCAGTTTGTTTCCTGAGATTAAGAATTCCTCATATCAGTGAGATCATATGATACATGTCTTTCTCTGATTGACTTATTTCGCTCAGCATAACACCCTCCAGTTCCATCCACGTCATTGCAAATGGCAAGATCTCATTCCTTTTGATGGCTGCATAATATTCCATTGTATATATATACGACCTCTTCTTTATCCATTCATCTATTGATGGACATCTTGGCTCTTTCCACAGTTTGGCTATTGTGGACATTGCTGCTATAAACATCGGGGTGCATGTACCCTTTTGATCCCTGCATTTGTATCTTTGGGGTAAATACCCAGTAGTGCAATTGCTGGGTCATATCGTAGCTCTATTTTCAACTTTTTGAGGGAACCTCCATACTGTTTTCCAGAGTGGTTGCACCAGCTTGCATTCCCACCAACAGTGTAGGGGGGTTCCCCTTTCTCTGCATCCCCACCAACATCTGTCGTTTCCTGACTTGTTAATTTTAGCCATTCTGACTGGTGTGAGGTGGTATCTCATCGAGGTTTTGATTTAGATTTCCCTGATGCCAAGTGATGTTGAGCACTTTTTCATGTGTCTGTTGGTCATTTGGATGTCTTCTTTGGAAAAATGTCTGTTCATGTTTTCTGCCCATTTCTTGATTGGATCATTTGTTCTTTGGGTGTTGAGTTTGATAAGTTCTTTATAGATTTTGAATACTAGCCCTTTATCTGATATGTCATTTGCAAATATCTTCTCCCATTCTGTCGGTTGTCTTTTGGTTTTGTTGACTGTTTCCTTTGCTGTGCAAAAGCTTTTTATCTTGATGAAGTCCCAATAGTTCATTTTTGCCCTTGCTTCCCTTGCCATTGGCGATGTTTCTAGGAAGAAGTTGCTGTGGCTGAGGTCGAAGAGGTTCCTGCCTGTGTTCTTCTTTAGGATTTTGATGGACTCTTGTCTCACATTTAGGTCTTTCAACCATTTTGAGTCTATTTTTGTGTGTGGTGTAAGGAAATGGTCCAGTTTCATTCTTCTGCATGTGGCTATCCAATTTTCCCAACACCATTTGTTGAAGAGACTGTCTTTTTTCCATTGGACATTCTTTCCTGCTTTGTTGAAGATTAGTTGACCATAGAGTTGAGGGTCCATTTCTGGGCTCTCTATTCTGTTCCATTGATCTATGTGTCTGTTTTTGTGCCAGTACCATACTGTCTTGATGATGACAGCTTTGTAATAGAGCTGGAAGTCCGGAATTGTGGTGCCGCCAGTTTTGCTTTTCTTTTTCAACATTCCTCTGGCTATTCGGGGTCTCAAAATGAACCTTTTATTGTAGTAATATTCTTTGCTCTGAAATCTACTTTGCTGGCTATTAATTTATCCACTCCAGCTTTCTTTTAATTTTCCTTTCTTTTAACCTATCTGTGTCTTTCTTTACATTTAGAGTGGATTTCTTATAAGCAGCATAGTGTTGGGTCTTGCTTTTTATAGTTTAACTGACAATCTCTGGCTTTTAATTGAAATATTTAGGCAATTTACATTTAAAGTGATCAAAGTTAGTTTAAATCTGCTGTCTTCCTACGTGTCTCATCTGTTCTTTATGTTTTCTTATTTTTGGCCCTCTTTGGTATTAATTGAGTGTATTTTTATTACAATATATTGTATTATATTACATATATTTTATATTTATGTTATGTATATTATAGTGTATTTTCTTTAAATGGTCGGTTATCTTTAAAGTTTTCTCTTAAATCACAAGAAAAATGTATAATTTCCATTTCCAGTGCTTTTCATCCTTTGTGGAAATACACAGCCCCATTTGGTATCATTTTTCTTTTGCCCAGAGGATGTCCTTTAATATCTGTTGTATTACCAGCCTGCCAGTGATGAATTCTCTCTGTTTTTATATGTCTGCAAGCATCTTTATTTTGTTTTAGTTTTCAAAATATCTTTTTGTTTGGACACAGAATTCAAGTTTGCTAGGTTTTTCTTTCCATATTTTAAAGATGTTCCACTTTTTCTTCCTTGCGTTGTTTCTCATGCCACCCTTACCTTTGTTCCTCGGTACATAGCATATTTTTTTTTGCTCTGGCTGCTTTTAAGATGTTCTCTTTATCACTGATTTGGAGCATTTTGATTATGATGTGCCTTGGTATAGTTTTCTCCATGTTTCTTGTGCCTGGGGTTCATTGAACTTCTTGCATCTGTGAGTATATAGTTTTCATCAAGTTTGAAAAAATTTCAACATTAGTTATTTCTTCAAATATTTGTTTGTGTCCCCTCCCACCCTTCTCTCTTCCAGGGACTTGAATCTATTAGGCCATTTGAAGTTGTCCTTTTCTCACTGATGCTCTTCTCATTAAAATTTTTTTTCTCTGTGTTTCATGTTGGATGGTTTCTATTGATGAGTACCTTCAAGTTCACTAATCCCTGCTTCTGCAATGTGTTATCTGTTGTGAATTCCATCCCAGATATTGTAATATTCATCTCCAGAAGTTTCATTTGGGTCTTTGTTATGTACCATTCATGTTTTTGTCTAACATTCAAGCATGTGGAATACAGTTATAACTATTTTAATTTTCTTTCTACTAATTCCATCTATTCTACTAATCTTTTCCATTTCTAGACCAGTTTCAGTTAGCTGATTTTTCTTCTTGTTAAGGGTCACATTTTCCTGCTTCTTAGAATGCCTCATAATTTTTTATTAGATATATTCATTGCAGATTTTGTCTAATTGGGTACTGCATATTTTTGTAGCACTACAGATATTCTTGAGCCCTGTTCAGTGATATTCCACCCTTTTGGATCTCACTTTTAAGCTTGGTTAGCTGAGAAAGAGGAGTTTTCAGTTCAGGGCTAATTTTGCCCTATTCCTGAGGCAAAGTCATACTGAGTATTCTCTCCCATGGCCTAGAGGTTGTGAGCTTTCCTACTCTGGCTGGACGGAGCATGAGCCACTCCCATCCCTGTGTTATCTCCACGATGGTTCAGTCTAATCCTGGGTGGTCCACACACGCCATGTAATTTCCTGTCACATTTATACTGAGCAGTACCCAACTGAAGACTCACTGGGATCCTCTCTCTGCACAATGCTCTCCTTTCTGGTACTCAGCCTGTGAACTCCAGCTGCTTTGTTCCCCCTGAACTTATAGGGGATATAGGGGGTATAGGGGATATAGATTTATATCCTCAGCGTAACCACTGGGTTCTGCCTAGGCTTCCATCTCCCAGGGCCACAACTCCTGTCCATCCAGTAATCGGAGGTAATCGTAGGACTCACCTCTTTTGTTTAGCATTTCTTAGAGCTCACTGTCTTTTTTGTCAATGTCCAAGGACTGAACACTGTTATTTTATATATTTTGCCATTAGTTAATTTTTCGATTAGGTGGAAGGATAAATCGAATCCCTATTATTCCATTTGAGAAACAGAAATTCACTGGAATGTGAATTTGAGTAATCACTTGGTAGGTGTTGGTCACCCAGGATATGGACTAAATTGAACACACCCTAAAACATATGATTTGTTTTGCTTTCTCTTCTCATCCTCCCAGTTTTACCATCTGGTTTGCTCATTGCCTTCCTCCGTCTTGTCCCAGACATTTTATAACATCAATCTTGCTCCTCTGAGCTAGGAAAAGACCTCTTGGGAGCATTCAAACTCCCCATAGATTCAGGAATTGGTGATGTTCTCTGGAGCTTATTAATTCAGTGGTTTAAATGAATCAAGGATACATAAATGGCAATATGTATCATCTATCCATCTGTCTACCCCCAAACTTACGTGTCAATTGGCCTACTCATCAATGTAGCACACAGAACATAAAATATTTGGTATATTGTCTCTCTGATTGACAGAGCCAGCGAATAGTGGTATCAGCCAGCCACAATAGGTTTAATTTCTAGCTTTCTTCTGAGCATTTCTTTTGAGAACCTTTCTTATGGTCTAGGTTTTCTTTTTCAATAGTGGTGTCTCCTGCTGGGTGGCTAGATTAAGGAAAGTTATTTACAAGGCTGCAGTAAAGGTGCAGGTGAATGGGATGCTGCTGCTTCACAGCATCCCTTTGTCAAGCACACTTGTAAAAGCCATTATGGTGCCTGTCACATACTTAGAGGAAGAGGCAATGTCAGAGAGATGATGAAGATGCTGTCTGGATCAGGGCACCTCCAATAACCCAAAAACATCTGTCACCAATATTTCTACTTCTCTTGGCACCTACAGCTTTCTTTCTCTTTGTGTCTATTTCCTGTAGACATTGTTGCACTTTTTTTCTCACCTCCTTAAAATATAGGCATTCCACAAGAGGATTAGGGCATGTTTAAGTGTGCTGCTATATGATTTAAATCCTTGGCCTTACCATCTGATCCCACATTCTAGTAAAGATAATCAAGCCACATAACTTCTCATATCACTTCCAAAGTGCACTCTCACCTTTCCCTTCTGGAATACTCTCCTCCTTCATTGTTTTGATATTATCACCCTACAAACTCCTGGACTTCTTCCTAAATTCCCTACCTTACACTGTCCATTATTTGAAATCAAGGGAAAACAAACCAATACGGAATCACATTATAGCTGATTTTTGCAGCCAAAGCAAAGTCTTCAATGTGATGATCAACCTCATTCAAAGAACTCTGCATTAATAGTCATCCTACATTTTAAGATTGGAAAAGTCACAAGATAAGGAAGGAAAAAAAGCAATTAAAAAAAAAACCAGGGAGATTTTTTCTTTGAAAATAAAAATATGTTTCATTTGGAGGAGTCAAATTTTATTTATTTTTTATTAAATTTTATTTTTTAGCCTAAATTCCAGCAAATATCTTACTTTGAGCTCCCAAGTTACAGGAATTACTTGAAAACTGTCATGAAGTGGTTTTCCTTGGGGTTGCATGCTGAAGGCAGAGAGTAGATCCAAATATTTGACCTCAGTCTTTTTGCTTCACACCTAAGGCTTGTATCTCTGTGGTATTTGTGTCAAAATGTCACAAAATACATTTATGAGATGAAGAGAGAGAATCTTCTCTCAGGTGCAAGTGGGAGCTATAGTATATGCTAGCATGAGAGTTATCCACACCATCCCCATGTCTGTCATCTGTGCACCCAACACCGCCTAGGGAGATGGATCAGCTGTCTGCTAGCCTCCTCTTGCACTTGACTTTTAATCCTAGTAGAGTCCGTCCTGGTGAATAGATTCCATTTCTCCTGGACAGGATTTGGGAGTTGACCAGTCAGAAAACAGTGGAGGGGAGAAGAAGATGGGGTGAAGAGTAAATCTAAAATCAGATTAAATCCTATCTTCACCACTTTCTAGCTGTGTGACAGTGAATGTCAACAAAAACACTTCTCTCCCACACACCACCACCATGTTGGCTTTCCCATAGAGGGAATTCATGATAGTTTACGGAAATAGCCACACATTTGTTCCCCTCCCTGTGAGCACACCCCTTGCCATGTAACTTGGAATTTTCTTCTACTCTGACTTGGACTTGACCATGTACTTGCTTTGGACAATGAGATGTTAGCAAACATGGTGCAGAGACTAGAAAAACACTTTCACGTTGGGCCTGTTCACTTTTGCAGCTCTTGGGAGTGATTTGATGCTATGGGAAAGAAAGGTACTTCACAGAAGAGCTGGTGGCTGGGACTGTCATCATTACAAATTTCCTAAGTTCATAAGAGGATAGCAATGTCTTAAATGCCATTTAGAGAGACAGAGAGGATGGAACTCATATTAATATTTTTTCCCCAGATTTGATAAATGTATTGTGCCAAAGTTAATCTTTCCCAGGCAAATTCTTCCAGCTGACTTTAAGTTCCCCAGCTATGAATTCTGACAGTGACTGACTTGCAACTTGATGTGGCTGAAGAAAATAAAATCTCCATCTGTCTTAATTCCATTCACTTTGTGGTACTCTTCGGCAATACAGGTCCACATTTCCTTCTCCAAAACACTTGGGGCTATATGTATTTTTGAATTCAGAGTTATTCAGACCATACCAAATATCATGTGATACTTCAAATAGGGTCTTCAGAACCACCCCATAATCTAACATTCATATATTTGCAACAAAATATATAAATATTCATACTTGGTATGATATACAAAAATTATAAATTTTATCAGTCAGTTGAGGTAAATATTTGCCACCAAATGCTTCTTGAATTTTGGATTTGTGGATGAGGACTATGGATCAGTACACAGCTTGGGCTTCTAGGAATAAAACTTTCCCTAGGACACTGCTCTTGAGCTGGGTAGTTTGTTTTCCAAATTTGGTAGATGTGGGATCAGTGCTTATAACATTGCCTCGCGTATAGCAAGGACTTAATATTTACTATTATCATTATTGCCATTGAATTTATGTCCAATATTGTGTAGAGCATAGAAACTGCATAAGATGAGGATGCATGCCCAGATCCCAAGAAGTCTATTATCTGGCCAAGAAGACAAATTATGGAGAATGTATAAGATACCTGTAATCATGTGTAATCATCCTGCATACTCAGAGCTATGAACTGTGAGCATGACGTTAGGAAGGATGGGAAACACTCTCATAGCCCTTTGCTTCTGCTTCCTTCATTGTACAGAGTTTGCTAATTTTCTACATACTTCTCCCACCAGATTGAAAACTGTTTAAGAGCAGAGATTGAGTATTATTCATTTCTGTATCTTCTACACCATCCAGGATGCACACAGACATACAGACACACATGCTCTCTCTCTCTCAGTACACACACACACACACACACACACATGTATCTTGAATAATAATTGTTTTAGGAGAAAAGGAGAAAGAATGAATGAGGGAAAGAAGGAAGGAAATAAGAAAAGATCTATTCAACTGGCCTGGATAGAGGGCTAAGCCAGGGATGCAGCCAGAGGCCAATTTCATCAGGCAAAATGGGCACATGCAAGTAGAAGGAAAATTGGGGCTGTGGCTCAATGCTCATAGAGGACCAAGGTTCTCTATATATAGGATCAAGGTTCAATACAAGAAGAAGCCTAGTTCTCAGAGGCTCAAGGCTTGGGTGGCTCCGTGCCTCCTCATGGGAGGATGTTGATATAATTGAGTGGCTCCCAAGCAGGCTGAGAGATAGAGGATAGCTACCAATTTTGCAAAATGTTTATTTGTGTAAAAGAAGGAACTAATGAATAAATCATTTTAAATCTCTCTAAAGAAAACCACTAGATAAACTGTAGGTATCTATTTTTAGATAAAAGTTGAGACTCCACAGTGTATTGTCCATTGCTATCTAGTAATATTTTATACTTGGCACATGGACAATGCACACACTTTCTTTAAAACAGTATCATTCGAGTTCCCATATTCCTCTTAGAATATACAGGACTTCCTCTGAAAGGTGGCTTGCTGATTTTGACTAACAACCCAGCTAATGAATATCACAAAGAGACTATTAACCAAATCTTTTTTTATTTCCCACTAGAAAAGAAACCTCTCTTCTGCTTTCCCTTTGCTCACAACCGTGGCTTGGTGGACAGGCCAGCACAAAGTCAATGTAATGGTTCTTATGGGCAACTCCACCGGGCCTCCCTGCCTCCACGGGCAGTAACGGGGCTGGCATGCAACCAAAAATGGCATGTCAACAACCATCTTTGTTTTATGTTACTCTGCCATCAGTGGGTAATATTTCCTGGTGCATTAGAAAAGGATTACATCTTGATGCACAGGCTTCCTTCTCCTTTTGATAGCCTTCCCAATTTGTCATAAACTGTTGGCCATTAAATAAGCATATCTTTTAATCATGACTGGTCTGGGAACAGTTTACACTAGAAATCCTAAGAAAAACCCACCACTCTTTCCTCAGTTAGGTTCCTTTCAGCAGAACTGTATTATGTTGGGCTTTGTTGTATTTCCTGCTTTGGGCCAATAATGGAGCTTTGGTGGCTCTTGCTTGTTTTTGAGAAGGATGACATATTTCCTGCTGCTCTTTCTACAAGCAGACAGCTGTGGAAACATCACAATAATGAACCAAACATCTTGTGGACAGCCAGGGCAGCCCCTAAACATCCTTTTGTTCCTTGCTCTGGGAAACTTCTGCTGATATAACCTGGGAAATCAAGTAACATTTCTCATCCAAAGTTTGTGCCGCATGCATCAACCACAGTCTTTCCCCTTTCTCAGCCTATGTGGAAGGTAGCTCTTGGAATATTGTTCGTTTTGTTGATTATCTGGCCACACTAACCATTTGGGGTGCAATGCTTTTATTACAATGAGAGAGTCTTGAGGACACATAGTGTACATAGATTAGGTAAATTTCAGCATAATACTATGTCACTTAGTTGGATACAAGTAAAGCTATATAGATTGTGTTTGTGTAATTTTCTATCTTAATTCTCAGTGGAAACAGCTGCATATTTAGGAAGTATAACCATATTTTTAATACTTCACTTGTACAACAGTATATCTCTAACCATTTATTTAATTTTTTAGAATAAACTGGGGCTTGCCCAAATAAGTTAACATTTCCTTTTATTCTGTCTTTGTATTGTAAAGTGAAATAGGGAAACAGGAAACCAGACAAAGCAGGTATAGGGATGAATGAGTTATAAGATGAATGAACATCCTTGTTATCATCACTCAGGTCAAGAAATAAAATTTGCTGCCACCTCAGAAGCCATCCCAATCCCGTACACACATGTGTCTTTTAACCCACAGGTTTTCTCCTCACACCATACTTTTTTTTACAGTTTATCTGCAGAGTAAGGAGTACATATGTGACCTGGATATTTGCCTCACAATCTGTATTTTTGCCAGTTGCCAACACAAGGTTCAGCTCAGCATATTCCTCTACCCATAGTATTTGCTGCAAAGTGAATCCAATGAGACAAATCCCAATCAGACTCAGTTTCTACTCACTTGGTAGGACTGGAGGTGATGGTGCATTTTTACAATGGAAGGCACCTGATGTAGGGTTGTCTCACTTTTGTGATGTGAGCAGGCACTGATGCTTGACGACTAGTTCCTTTGATACATCGAGGGATTACCTGGAGTGTCATTCTAAATTAATCATTTATTAGATAGGAAACTTTTATAAAAGAAACTCCTCCCTCATCTATCTTTGGTTATTTACTGGAACAGTTTACACTGAAAAGGCAGGGCAAATGTTTCATGTTTTAATAGAAGCATGAACTTAATGGATTTAAACATATATAATGGGTTTTAAGCCGCTATAATCATTATCTTTCTTGAAGCACAAAGTGGAGGCTCTTTGGACAACGTGAGTCTCTCTAAGCTGATTCCTGAACCCCTTCATAGCTTTCTCAATATCAAGTAAGATAATTTTGTATACTTCCTATCTCCTAGAAGTTCTGGGTTCTTTTCATAGGCCAATGTGTTTCAAGATTACAATATGATCAATAAAGATGTTCACTGCTATTTGTTTGGTTCTTGTTTATAAACTTTTTGAGTAGACAGAGCCAGGAAATAAATTCTCCTTCTCTCTAGCATGTATACACACACACACACACACACACACACACACACACCCCGTAAATTCATACTGATATACTTAAACCTCTAATTCAAAATCAGGATGACCTGGTTTTTACCCAATAGTTTCTGTATTATTTCTGCAGCTCCATTCTTCTATTCTAGGGGGTCATATACCTTTAGTGTAAGGAACCAGATGGTAATTATTTTACCCTGCAGGTCCTATGGTCTCTGTTGCATGTACTCAGTTCTGCCCTTGTGGCACAAAATGAGCCACAAGCAACATGTAAAGTGATGGGTATGGCTAGAGTACAATAAGAAGTCATTTACACAAATAAAGGTGGTAGGCCCATGAGCCATAATTGCCAGCCCCCACCCCACATTGGAAGTCCTGGTTCGCGAGGACATGGGTAATACAAGATTAGAATATCCCATCACTGCTCATTTATTTATTTCACTTTCAACAGTCTCGGAATAATGTAATATTGCTACCACCTGTACACTTGCTAAGAAAACTTAAAAATAGGCTTTTCAAATGTACTACTCATTCTCTCTCTCTTGTTTATAATGTTTTGTTCACATTTTCTTCTCTTCAGTATTTGAAACACGTGACTCTATTTTCTCCTCTGTGGTCAAATAGCCTGTTGATGAACTACTTTCTTTCCCTTGTAAGGCACGTGCTCTTTTTGCCTACATGCCTATTTCAGATTAGGTAAGATGCCCACACTGCTGTGACAATCAGCTCGAAGGAAGTTTATCAGAGAATGTTTTCAGGATTAACACCAATTGGAGGAAGAGGGTAGAGAGGGAAGTTGGGCTGTGGTGGTCACAACCTGCAAGGAGCTCTGTGGCTGTTGTCTCAAGCTGGGGAGAGGGAACTCGAATTTTTAATCCCAGAGTTCTCCATGTATGTAGGTTGTCCCAGAGAGTGGCTGGGACCTTGGGCACAGTGGCTTTTCTCAGCCAAGTAACTCACTGAAGATGTAGCTATGAATGAGATCTGTCAAACAACAACTCTCTAGCAGCTAGGAAAATTTTTCAAAATAAAATAAAAACTTTAGGCTCAGTAATTTTTCTAGAACATGTCTTGATATTGGTCATTCTAGGTCAAAATTCTCAGGGATGTAGCATGCTCTTGCACTTTGTCATTTCAGGCTATTCTTATTTCAGGAGATTTTCTTAAAGTATATTACTTAGTATCTATTTTACTCTCTTGCTTTTGTTTCTACAATCAGTGACTCCTATTCTACCTGTATTGGATCTTCCTTGCTTTTCTTCATCTTTTTCACTAAGGCATTATCTCTTTTCCTTAAGGCATTATCTTACATTCAGTAGCTCTTGTGTTTTTTCTTAGTTTAGTTTGTATTCTATTTCTAATTGTTTGTATTCTATTTCTAATTGTTTCCTGAGTTCTGTAAATAAATCTATGAGTTTTTCTAAGGCTGAGTTACATTTTGCTTTCTTTTATTTGATTCTCTCTTTTGTTTGAAATAGAAGTTAATAGTTTATTCTGTTCTGGGCGTATCTTTCTGGCATAATTCCATTGCCTTTAAGGATATTATTCCTTATTATCTTTTTTTCTGGTATTATTTTGTATAGAATTTAACCTCATGTCTTTTCTGTGTTCATTTCCATATAAAATTAATTTTTCCCAACTTCTAGAAAGAAGTGTGTTTCAGAAGCTTTTCCTACCTCTCTATTATTTTCTCACAGAGTTAAAGAATATAGTGGCCTTGCTTTCTGACCTTTCCTGATTCATTTCCCTTTCACCACTTTTATCTGGACCTCCTATTACTTCATCCACATTGTCCCTATCCTTATAAACTTTTATTCCACTCCCAGAAGCTTCTCCTTTGTAAGTGGGTCTACCTGTAAGGGAGATTTGGTGGGTCAGTTTTGAGAATTCACTGGAGACTTACAACTCCAACCCCTTTAGTACTTGCCATAATCCCCTTTCATTAATTCACTATAATGTTGGGAAAAAATCTCTCTAGCTTTCCGCTGCTAATCTAAAATTGGCCCATGACACTTTCCACTGCACTGACTATTTTGAACTCTCCTCTCCTCAGGCACTTCCCGTGACTCAAATACCCATACCACACAGATCTTATGGCTGCTAGTGGTTCGTACTCATCCTGCTTGAGGACTGTGGGTATAACTTGTCATCTAGTCTTATTTTTAAATATCTTCCCTGTGTTTTTCGTTCTGCTATCTAGATATTCTATCTTCTTTCACGCTGGGATTTGGAAAGATTGGAAAAACAATGCAGCTGATACCTCTGCTCCTCCCTCCCCCAATCACATTTTAATTGGTTTACTAGAAGTTAAGGTTAAGTCACAAGCCAAATAGAATATGAATGAAGCAAAAGTGCAAGAAGTCCATGGCAGGAGATGCATTTTATATTTCATTAAAATACAAGTACTAGGCCTCCAGTTCTTACCACCAATCCTTTTGTAAGTGTCTCATTTCCTGGGTCAGGTTTACGCTCTTACAAAGCGTGGAAGAATAGCGTCAGCCACAGATAAGCTGCCACTCTGCTGTTGTACAAACCTGCGCTCCACTCTGGCTGTGCTGTGGATGGTTTCTCTGAACGTGGGTAAAGTTACTTTAGTTATCTGAGCCCCATCTAAAATTCAAAGTAATATTCACCTTAGGAATTCAATTTCCCCAGGGCCATCCTTATCACCTCTCCCTCCTGTCATCCCCACCCATCCACTAATACATGCACAAATTCCAATTGTTATTACTCTATAAATATCTCTGGGATTTGCTTACTTTTCCCTATCCCCACCCCTGCTGTTATTGCCTATCTAATGTAAACTATTGTCTTCCATTGCTTGGCCCAGTTAAACACTCTCCTAAATTACTTGCCAACATATCCTCTGGCCCCTCTCTCACCCATTCCTTAAACTCAGCCAGAGTAATTTCCAAACATAATTTTGTCAACCTCTTCCTTAAATAACACTGGCTATATGAACTTTTCTCTTAAAACTCATCAGTCTTCTCATTGCTAGTAAGATTTAGGCAGAACGTGTTTTAAACTGAAAGTTCTGACCTCTGCTCACCTCTCAGGGATATCTTGCATTTCTCTCCATTAACCGTCTTCACACCTGTCATGCTGGTCTGCTTTCTGTTCCTCACCGTCACCATTTTCCCTCTCCTCCCAGAGACCTTGTGCATGCTGCATCTCTTCTCAAAAGGCTGTTCTTTCCCTATTTAACAAACTCAGCATTTGATGGCTTGTCATATCTCCATGTAAGTATCAGTTCCTCAGGGAAGACTTTCCTGCTGTCCTGTGTACAGATCTCATAGAGGACCAGGTAGGACTCCTTCAGAACATGGAACAGTGATTTAGGAGAGTGTATAATTAACACCTCTTTACTCCACCAGATCTTAAGCTCCATGAGGACAGGGAGATATTTTGTTTACTATCATGTCCCCAGCATGCCTGTGCATACTATTTAGAACATTTTGGTTAAGTGAAGAATCGAATGAACAAATGCTTTTGAGATTTTTGCAAAGATAAAAAGTTTTACTTGTGTTGTGATTTGGCCTAAGCTACTTTATTGCAGGCAATAATTATGTTCTTTTAAGTAGATCTCAGTAGCCACAAAATTGCTGGAGGTGAGGAGGTTAGTTGTTTCCTTCTGACCTCTTTAACAAGTTATAACAAAAGCAAGTCTCAGATCACCTTTTGCCACAAAACCAACCAACCAGCTAAGCAACCAACCAAACAAACAAACAAGCAAAAACAGTTCTGTAAACATGATGGAGCTTCATAGCCCTCTGTACTTCCTGGTGATGTAAAAAAAATCCAAAAACAAAAACAAAAACAAAACTGCTGGAAAGAGACAAAACAACAGTATGCCTGACTGAAGATTCTTAATCCCTATATGACATTTGGGGAGAATTTCCTTCAGCTTATAACAATTGGACTGCCCGGGATCCCAGAGCTCTCTGAACTATCCAAAGTTAGAGTGATAGCCTTAAAGCAAAGCTACCAGAGCCTAACACTTTTTCTAATCCTGGCTGATTTCTTTGTCCTGGATTATCACTCCTGTAAAGGTTCAGAATTCTAAGATAAAAAAGTGCAATAAAGAATAAAACAGTTCCTGTGTATGTGTGATTACTGCAGGAATAAAGCAAATGAGTAGAAAGGAACTTCCCTCATTTAAAAAAATTCTAAGTCATTGTTCCCTGCCCTATAATGGTAGCTCCAAACAATTGAGATAATTATGATTTATAATGAACATTCCCGGAGCACCTGAAGGCTGAAGTTTCTTGTGCCCACAATGAATGAGTCATTATAACTTGTTTGTCTAATACTGGGAGGAAAACAACAAGATCATATCTCTCTCTCACACAAATGATAAGGTGACACACACTTAATCAAAAAAAAAAAAAGGGCAGTGAAGTAATTCAAAGAGGTCAATTTTCAAAGGAATCATTGATAAGTGTTCTCTTGTTACCAGAAAAACAAATTTCAGGAAAAGGATGTAATAATCATTCATATTAGATTAGTGGTTCAAAATAGAGTGATTTTGCCTCCCTCGGGGACATTTGATAAATCTGGGGACATTTTTGACTGTCACCACTGGGTGGGGTGCTCCTGGCATCTAGTATGTGGAAGCTAGAGATACAACCAAGTACCCTGTGTTGCACAGGACGGCCCACCACAACAAGGAATTAGCTGGGAGCTAAAGGGAAGCTAGCAAGGGGAGCTAAATTGCATATTTATTGGGGTGTCTGGGTGGCTCAGATGGTTAAGTGGCTGCCTTCGGCTCGGGGCATGATCTCCAGGTCCTGGGATCGAGCCCCATGCCTGGAGGGGGGGCGGGTCCCAGCTCAGCAGGGAGTCTGCTTCTCCCTCTCCCTCTGCCTCTGCCTCCCCCTCTGCTTGTGCTCTGTCTTTCTCTCTCTCTCTCTCTCTCTCAAATGAATAAATAAATCTTTTTAAAAATGTGCATAGTCAACGAAGCCCATTTTGGGTTCTTACTTTGCTGAGGGGAGGGCTCTGGGTGAGAAAAAGACTAATTTATGGACCACGTGAGGGACCCATCTCTTGTTTCTTCACTTGACTTGGTCTCTGTAAGTGGTAGGCTCACAACCCCAAACAGTGTCTTTGAAAGTCAGTATCAGAAGGAAGACAGCTCAGGTACGGGAAGGCCAGAATGTGTGTATACTATACAATATACCAATGTACTCTATATTGTCACTAATTTCAACTTAAATAGGGACAAATGACGTAGAGATGATCCGCTGATGCCGTAGCAGAATGAAGACATTTTGAAAACAATTTCCAAACCCAGATTTGGGACACATGGTCTCCTAAGTATAAATGTCCTTTTAGGAACAATGAATGGACTACTTTCAATCAAGACTATTTCAGAAAATGAATATTATAATCATGATGAACATATGGGGGAAAATGTAATGGCAAATTAAGTTTCAGGTCAGCTCTGATGGGGAGATAAGATCATCTTCAAGTCCTTTTCTGATTTCCATTTCCACATCCTTTCAGGTCCAGATGCCAAGTGCAGCCCTCCCTATCTGGTTTGTAGCACGGGGCACAGATAAGGTTGCTGAACAAGAAGGAAGAGAGAGTCTGATCTCTCTTTCCCTTATTCTTCTTCCTAATTACTGCTGAACAGCTACACACCTGCCAAAATAATTTGAAAGGAGCCCAGTGTTCGGGCAAGGTCTGAGTAAAGTACAAACCCGGGGCCTCAGCATGCAGGACTGTCTCAGCAATCACGGAGATTTATGATATTAATACCCACTATTTCTCATAAAAACAGCAGAAGGTGTGCTTCCTACATGTGAATGGAACTTGGCTTGGGTCCCCGGCATCGGCTCTTATAATCAAAACCACTAGGCATCCTCCCCTGGGCAGAGATAAGTATAAGTGCAATGGTCACCCACGAGGGTGACAGCTCTGTCCCAGGCCTTCCTTCTCCCCCACCACTTGAGCATTCCAAGCTCTGTCACTTCTGGTTAGGGTCATATTTATAATGAAGATGTTAAAAGTAAGACGTTATGAGTCTTCGAGCACCAGAAAAAATTTGGCTGAGAGTCCAGGTTTTGAGGACATTAGACTCAGAATGGGTATGTTGACAGATTGTATTCAGCCAAGAATAAACCCTCTTTGTGCCACAGAGTCCCAAGACCCTTTGGTATACTCATTAATAACCGAAACCCAGTAATAAGTTCCATATTTCACAAGTGGAGTCTCATACCAGAGATACTTCTCCATCGGCTTGTACATGCTCTATGCTTATATATAATCTTTGTAATGGTTACAGGTACATTCTGACTTCTCCACGCTCTTTTAGGTACCAGATGTGCCTGCTACAGATAATGTTCAGATGTTCCATGCCCTTCTAAGAGGGGAAGGGCTATGCTTTGATTCTTTCCCACCACAAAACACAGACTTTAAATGGGATTGGTGTATTACAAGACAGATTGTTCAAATGCATTATTAGAATCCATTCTTTTGGGTGAAGAAGATAGTTGGTAGAAGGGCTTCATTCTTTAAAAAGAAATATTACTTTCAGGTCGAACAAGAGAAAAACAATTGCAGCCTTAAATCAAGCAAAGGAAATCAGTTTTCAGAAACCTTCAGTTAGTCCTACTTACTGCAAAGCCAATATTTTACACTTGCCAAGAGACTCTTGTTAAAGAAAGAGAGAATTAACACAGACATGTCACAATTATGTGACAGGAACAGTGAAATCTAAGCTGTAGATATTTTAAGGACTGCTCTGGGAAATTAAAAATCTAGGGCAGGACTTTCATTTCTAGCAATATGGGGAGTAAATATCATTTAAAACAATATTAAGACAAAAAAAAGTTTTAAAAGGAAGAATAAATTGTCCCTAAAAACAAGTAAAAGTGTGTATTTGAGCCTAATTCATGGGGTTTAAAGCACAATGAATATATTAATCAAGAGTGACATAAAACAAGAAGAGGATAATCTAGGATTTTCAAAGTTCCTTCTACTATTCTGGAATAGGATAAAAATACCAGTTAATATTATTAAGTTGTATGTACTGAGAGACTGTGGACTCTGAGAAACAAACTGAGGGTTCTAGAGGAGAGGGGGATGGAGGGATAGGTTAGCTGGTGATGGGTATTAAAGAGAGCATGTATTGAATGGAACACTGGGTGTTATACACAAATAATGAATCATGGAACACTACATCAAAAACTAATGATGTAATGTATGGTGATTAACATAACATAATAAAATAAAAAAAATAAGTTGTATGTACATATCAAATTTCAAGGATGACTACTAAAAAACCCAGAATGCATACTTTCTTAAAAACAGGGTAAAAAAATAATCAAGCATTCCAAAATAAGTAGAAAAGGGCACAAACGAAACATAGAAAAACAGAACAGAGAGCTCAAAATGAGGTAGAAATACATCTGCATAAGAAATTCTCACAATACACATAAATTAAAATTTTCTGTTCATAAAACAAAGATTGTAGAGCTAAATAGCATACCTTTTTAATCCAGATATCTGATATTTGCAATAGACATCTATAAAACATAAGGACACAGAAAGGATTATAGTAAATTAATGAAAAAAGCATAAACCAAGCATGCACTGATCAGAAGAAAACATATGCAATTTCATTATGTCAGAAAGATGTCTTTAATAAAAAATATTATTCAAGATAAAGAGGGCTACTACATAAAATTTTAGCTTTAAGTTATTGAGAAAATAAAATAAATTTAACCCTGCAGTTTCCTAATAATGTGGTTGCAAAATATATAAATTAAAAAATGGCAAATATATAAAGAGAACTTGAAAATTTACCATCACACAGTGGTGGAAGAAATTTGTATATATATTATATATTTATACTCAGCAGACCAAACAATCTAGTAAGGTTATTATCTAATATAGATAAGCAACTGCTCTCAATAATTGGAATATAAAAATTATTTTGGAGTACTCAGATTATTTGTAAAATTTAATATCTACTAGAATATAAAGCAATTCTTAAAAATTTCAAAGAATCAGTATCCTACAGAATTTCTTCTCTAACCACAATCTTAATTAAGATGGAAATAAACAGTTAATAAATAGTAAAAAGATAGCTTTTAAACCTTAAAAAATTAATCTTTAAAAATCCATAAAAAGTCAAAGATGAAATAATTTGAACAATACAATGAATAACATAGTGATATTATCACCCAAAGTAGAAATAAACATCTACAAATCCATACTGATATAAACAAATTATTGACTTGAAAAATAAGAGAGAAGAGCCAGTCGACTCTACAGAAGAACAAGTAAGTGATGTTGATGTCCCCCCATGAGATGGTGCATAACCCCCACTTTATAAATGTGGGTTGTACAGAGTGACTGCCTTCTGAAGAGCAGAGTATGGAACAGGGCAAAAAGAGTAACTCCACAGTGGAGGAACTTGACAAATACTACTTTAAGCAGGTGATCAAGATAGACATCAATAATATTAAGAAATGTCCTTAGCACAAATCTTTGATAGGATGTGATGCAAATGGCACTTTCTTCTTTCAAAAACCCACAACCCTAGACTAATCATGAGAAAAACATCAGACAAATCCATATTGAAGAACATTCTACAAAATACTGACTCATATTTTTCAGAACTGTCAAAGTCATCGAAAACAAAGAAAATCAAACAAGTTGTCACAAAGTCGGGGAGTCCAAAATTATTTCATCCTTGACTTTTTATGGATTTTTAAAGATTAATGTTTTAAAGTTTAAAAATTCTCTTTTTACTATTTATTAACTGTTTATTTCTATCTTAATTAAGATTGTGGTTAGAGAAGAAACTCTAGGTACAGCTAAATGTAATGTGATATCCTGGATGGGATCCCTGGAGCAGAAAAAATAATTTGTAAAAGCTAAGAAAATACGAATGAAGTATGTAATTATTATTTAGTAATAATATATCAGTGTTGGTTCATCAGTTTTGACAAATGTACCATGGTAACATTAGATGTCATAATAGGGGAAACTGGGTGCAAGATATATAGAAACTCTGAATTCTCTGTACTAATCCTTACAACTTTTCTATAAATTGAAATCTAGTCTAAAAGAAACATTTAAATTTTTTAAAATCTGTAAGTTTGGAAATAAAATAAAAATTGTATTTAAAGCTCACAAAATTCTTAGTGGAAATTAGATAGTACTTGGAATAGAGTAATTTGAAGATAACCACATTCAAAGTTTGTGGGATTGAACTAAAGCAGTAATTAAAGTGTAAAGCCTCAAATGTTTATCCTAGAAAAGAAGACAGTCCAAACGTAGTTAAATGTGCAACTTATAAAGCTAGAAAAAGATCAGTATAATAAATCTTAGTAAAGTAGGAGAAGGAAATAATGAGGGTAAGAACAGTAATTATTGAAATAGAAAGCAATGACATAAGAAAGGATAAACACAAAAGCCGACTCTTTGAAAAGACAAAGTTGGCAAGGTTGCTCGGGATAAAAAGGAGAGGCTCAAACAAACTGTTAGAAATGAAAAGAAGACATAACTACATATACAGCAGAGATTTTTTTTTTTAAGGTGAAGCATTATGAAAACTTCATGTGCATATATTTTGAAACCTACATGAAATGGATAGATTCCCTAAAAATACAAATCACAGAAACTGATTCTAGAAGACCACGAGACACAAACTGATTTTAGAGATGAAAAATTCCAATGTTTAAGAAACAGATAGCTCTATTTTTACACCAACTCTTCCAAAGAATAGAAAAAGGGGGACTACTTACTCCCAGCCAGGTTTATGAGACTCATATAATCTGCATAACAAACAAAAGATAAGGACATCTTGACAGGGAAATCACAGAAGCACTCATTCGAAAACGTAGATGCAAAATACTGAGGAAAATGTCAGCAAACAGAATCCTTTATTGCATAAAACAGATACACGATGACTAAACTGAGTGTATTCCAAGAACACAAGATTGGTTTAATCTTAGAAAATCTATTAATGTGAATCACCACATGAACAAATCAAACAAAAAATTTATATAATTGCTTCAATGTATACAGAAAGAGCATGAAATAATGTTCAACATCCATCCTTTGTATTTAAAAATTCCTTAGTATCTTCCCGCTATCACCAATTTCATTCATCACTTTTCAGAAGTTCTGTCCAACATAATGAATCAAAATAAAAATAGAATTAACTGTCAGAAAGAAAAAACCTTATTCTTTTCAGATGTTGTATTCTATATAAAAATCCCAGAACAATCTCCAGACATTTGATTCCAGATTTAAGAGAAAGTTAAGCAAGTTTTCTATATATGCCAGCCACAGTTAGGAAATACAATGACGAGATGTTATTTAGAGCATTAATTAAAAATAGAAAACATTAATAAATAAAGATAACAAAATGTATGTAAAACCTTTATAAAAATTTATTGGATTACTTGAAATACCCAACTGAATTGAGATATGTGCTATGTCTATGGTTAACAATACTTAATATTATAATTATGTTAATTCTCCATAAGTTTAATTGATTGATTTAATGCTATTCCTATCAAAGTCCCAACAGAATGTTTCATAGAACTTGACAAACTGATCCTAAGATTTATAAGGCGAATGTAATATTGCCCTTGGGTGAATAATCACTGGTACTGAAAAACTGGCTATTGATGTGGGAAAGACTAAAGTGATATTTGCTTCACACTGGGCAAAAAACTAAATTTCAAATGGGTTAAGAATTTCATTGTGAGGGGCACCTGGGTGGCTCAGTCGTTAAGCGTCTGCCTTCAGCTCAGGTCATGATCCCAGGGTCCTGAGATCGAGCCCCGCATCGGGCTCCCTGCTCGGCGGGAAGCCTGCTTCTCCCTCTCCCACTCCCTCTGCTTGTGTTCCCTCTCTCGCTGTGTCCCTCTCTGTCAAATAAATAAAAATAAAATCTTAAAAAAAAAAAAAGAATTTCATTGTGAAAGACAACATTTTAAAATCTTTAGGACTGGGGCACCTGGGTGGCTCAGTCGTTAAGCATCTGCCTTCGGCTCAGGTCATGATCTCAGGGTCCTGGGATGGAGCCCCGCATCAGGCTCCCAATTCAGCGGGGAGCCTGCTTCTCTCTCTCCCACTCCCCCTGCTTGTGTTCCCTCTCTTGCTGTGTCTTTCTCTGTCAAATAAATAAATAAAATCTTTAAAGAATAAAATCAAATCTTTAGGACAAAATATAGGAAAGTTGTTATGACTTTGGAAGGAGAGAAGCTTCAACATCACCTAACTGCTGTTGACTCATGAGCCTGGATCCTTAGCTACAATGTGAGCTCCTGATCTGAGGGGTGCCTGCCTGCTTGGCATCTACATAGACTTCTTGAAGGCATCTCAACTGACCATGCCCAGTCCACTGTCTTTCATCGGGCACCCCAAGAAGGTTTGCATGCAGGAAGTTTACTGGGGGAAACTCTTGGGATCAAAACCGACGGGGGAATGAAGGATGTGTGGTTAGGCAGAAGGAGGGGTTGAACATGACACAGTTACACCAGTGGCCCCAGCTGGTCCCGCTAGAAGGTTTGGAGCTGGATGGCCCATCAGAGCTTTCCAGCCTTGAGGCAAGGGGGCTGGGCATGTAGACCCCAGTTATTGTGTGAACTCCCATCCCTTCCAGGGGGTGTGCCTTGAATGAGGTCACTCCCTTCAATTCCTAGCCGTAAAGCTGGGAGCTAGGAGCCACAAACACTCCAGCAATGGTGGAAATGTGACTGCATCAGTCTTAGGCAATGGAGCCACTCTCTTTGCCTCAATTATTTCTCCTTCCTGTGACTTTTTTCCTTTTCCTGTGTTCCTGCCTTCTCAATGCCATCGTTGTACCTCGTTTCTTACGCCAGAGGTTCTGGTTGATGGCTTCTTGAGGGAAGAATGGGTCCCTGTCATTCGAGTTTTCTCCCACTACCTGGCAGAGTCAGACCCATTTTCTCTGAGTAGTTACTCGTTGGATGGCTTATTAAATGAAAGACCAGCTCATATGAAAGGAATTTAAGAAATACCCAATTCTTGGGGAAACTGATCTTTAACACACTTTTCAGGGTGAGGGACAAAGAACCAATGGTGGGTTTTCCTCTCCCTCGTCTTCTCACTGAATGTGTTTAAGTTTACCTGATCCTACCTTCGAATGCCCTTGCCCACCTGCTCCCTGCCAGCCCCTCTGCCCTTGCCCTACTTCAGACAAGGGACTCTCCTTAGCTTGTCATCCTGCCTTCAGTGTCTCTCGCCTTTCGTCTGTCTTCCATACTGCCGCAAATCACCTTCCTGAAACTTGACCTGGCCATATCACTCCCTTGCAAAAAGTCTTTAGTGGTCAGTGTTTAAGGTTATTCTAAAATGATGGAGTACAACAGCAAGGGGCTAGGGATGAGAAGGCTCTGCTCCTCACTAGCAGGGAGAGATTTACCAGCAAGTTCCTATCCAGAACTCACTTTAGCCATTTGTCTTGTGCTCAACACTAGCTCCTCTTATTTTTGGCAACAGTGCTTTCATGACTTCTGACAGAGCCCATGCTCTAGGGATCAAGTCCATGTCCTCGGTTGAAAAACCAATTAGTGCATTCCATTACCCTGCCCATAGTGCTTGCTTCGGAACTTGGCATGTGATCCACTGAGGGAGCCAATGCCAATGTCGTCACTTAAGCTTTCAGGAGATTGGCTTTTCCAGCTGTGTGTTTGATAACACGCCTTTGAGTTCATGGCAACAGGGTGACATAAGACATTACTCCCGGGAGCCTAAGAATGGAGTCAGCCTGGAACTGACAGGCATGGTTCCTGGATATTGTCTGGTCATTGAATTCAAACAGTGCCTGAAGGCTCTCTATGGACTTCTTCATTTATGCAAATCAAAAATAAGTTCTCTTTCTGCCTGAACCATTTGCACTGAGTATTCTGTTACTTACAACCTAAAGAGTCCTAAGTGATAAAGTCATGATGCAGTGTTGCTGTTGTTTTTGTAAATGTAAAACATTGTCTAAAGTCGCTATTATATAATAAGTTCTATGCTCCTATGGTATCACGAAAAGTCATTATATTGTTTTAATTTACCTTTTTAATCATAATGTCTTACTACTTTTGTCCCATGCACACATGCTCTAGCCACACTATTCTATACTTTTCTCCCAAGCATATAATTCCATTCTGTCTGTATTTTCATGGTATTCTTCATTTTTCCCTAAATGCCTTCCTTAGCTTATGGCAGACCAAAAGCTAGTTACTCTCTAAGGCCAAGGTCAAATACTCCCTAGTGTGTGATCGTCAGAATCAACTCTCTGAGCTGCTGGAGTTGTGGTCATATCATTATAAATCCATAATGTGATACTTTTGGTGAGTTAAGGGATCCATTTGCTTCTCCATTAGACAGGGAGCCACTTGATGGTGAGACCCACCTCTGTTCATTTACATCTCCATTACAGAATGCTCCCTGACATTCAATAAATGTTAAGTGAATGAATTCATGAATGACTTCCTTAAGTGGAAAATAACAAGATGAATGCAAAAGTTCCTGGCTGGCCAATGAGTCAGAGCTTTGCAAATAAATGAAAGAGTATGGAGAACTTCTTTGACCCTGAATTTATCTTTACAGACTTTACAGGGGCCTTTTCTGCTTAAGTGAACTTATTTTCAGTTTTACAAAGCAAGGTGGCTCTGCTTGGTTTCTTTTCACATCAAAGTAACTGGCTCTGATTTGACATCCTCAAAAAATACAAATTTCTCTCCACAATTTTACCAAGTGAAAAAAACATTCAGTTGGCCTTTGACTATCGCTGTAACATGTACTCTGGGCTTTTTAAGAGTGGTTTTCAGAGGAAACGGAGAGATGGACCCTGTCATTCTCGCCAAGGCACCTGAGCATTTAGAGGTTTTCCTTCTGGTTTTGTGCAGCTTTTATTTTTTTCCCAATGCTCATTCATCACCATGGATGCTATGCTTGGAGAGAAAGGGATTTCGGTTGCAAAACTTGCTTCCTGTTAATTCTTCCATTCCCGAACATTTTGGAAACAGATGTAATGATTTCAATATAATAATAAAAGTAAAATAATTATATCCAGACAACTTAAGCCAAGTGAAAATGATTTTACAAAGTGAATTTCTAATTTCCTTCTTATAGAATGGGTATAGCAACCCTGGCCTCTCTGCTTGCATCCATTAGGTTAATTAAATAATATTGGAGAAATCATTTGCATGATAACTTTATGTAAACATGTAGATCACTGTGTCCTCCTTCCACTGTAGTCTACTCATTATTTCATGTATTTGAAGAATGCCGCTCTCTAAACGTAACAGCTATTTATTGAAAGAATGTTACATGACCGAAAAACAGAAATTTGTTCTACACAACAAACACCAGCAGCCTTAAATATTTGTACTTGATTCAATACGATCCAGAAGTGTATCTAGGAAATAGATTGTAGTGTTCTATTCACTGGTTTAATAGTTCTGTGAGAGAGTGGACTGGTGCTTAGTCATTTTTATTTTAGAGACAGCATGAAGTTCACAGTAAGCAGTAAATAAACATGGGTCAGATTGACGAACAAAGGAGATAAAAATGGTGTTAAGGAACACAAGATTTGGGAGGAGCCTGAGCTTTAATAAATATGTCTATAAATATTTGAGGGACCAGAAATAATAGACCAACACTGATTAGAGCAAAACCCCGAGGGCATGTTTTGCTCCTGCTACAAATAGCTCCACGTGTATAGTGGCCGGAGAGACTGATTTTAATGTCCTAAAGGTATTAAAAGTCATAAACAATACCAAACAAAAATTAACAACAACAACAACAAGAAGGGAAGTTTTCAGGTTCAGCAAGGTGCTTTGATACTTTGATACACATCTTAATCTCCTCTTCCTTCCAAGATCCTACCAAAATGGTTGTATAGAATACTAAAGTGGTTTCTCCTGAAGCACAGCTCCTGTACTAGCTGATTTTTTTAGTCGTGTCTGTGTGTGACTGAATGAGAGCATAAATAACATCTAGGACTCTCAGAAACTTCCACGTTTTGGCAAGCAAGTGTGAAACGTGGAGGTTGCTGAACTGGTAGCAACTATCTTTTGGGTAACTCAGAAACAATATATAAAAGGAGATGGGGAGATATAAAGATATATCCGTGAAACTGCTTAATCTGGTGACAGTTCTTTGCAGACCACATGACCTTCACTTCTTCCCTATGATGGACTCAAGTGCATCAATGGTACATTCTAGACGTTGCTAGAGTTATCTAATTAGGTAACTATTACAATGTCACTCTCAGTTCTGGGAAGAAAGAAATCAAATCTCGTTCTTGAACTTCCTGGCAGGGATATTTTTCAGCTCTATCAGGCCAAGGATTGAAACTGGAGAACAAACTAAGGTAAAAACCAAACCATCAAATTTAGCTCTAGAGTTCAGAAACCAGCTCAGAATAGAGCTCGTCTATTTTTACCAAAAGAAATGTGCCTGGAAACATACACCTGTTTGCATGCTAAAAACTTTGAGTTTTACAAACACCAGATGAGATTTTTGGAAGAGGACACGTGTTTTTTTCCACCATTTTTCAAGTGCATCAGCCACTTACTACACCAATTAGTTTTCCCAAACAACATTAGTAGATAAACACAATGTCCAACCGATTACTCTACTTGGATTATGAGTTGAAAACTATTTAGTTTGACTCTGAAAGTTCACCTTGCACTGACACCTTTATATCTACTTGTACCAACATCTAGAAATTTGCTTTGGTTTTAAAAACTACTCTGGCAACCAAGCAGGACTTCATGATACAAGCAAGACTGCTTGTGTGAAGACAGACACCTGGTGGCCAATATGTGGAACTGCAGTCCAGGAAAGAAAAAAAAAAAAAAAAATTTTTTTTTTTGATGTCTCCCGCACCCCTTCCCCTCCTGCCTTCTGGGTACAGACGGCTGTTGACGGTGGACAAACTGCAGCTGTATGAAAGTGAGTCTCAAGTTCAAGTCAAGAGATTTCCAGAACAGTTACATCAACGCCACGAGAGCTCCAGGTCACGAGTTCTCTAAATTATTTAGAAAGCTGACCAGTGTAGCATACTAACCCTTTTTAAAAGCTACTAAAATCTCTTCACTAAGAAGCTGAACAGGAGCCTCGGTGTGTGAGAGTAAGGCTTAATCTCCACCTAAAAACTTCTGGACTTCCTCTGTCAGAATAATGAGCTTCTGTGTTCTTTGGGGGAGAGAGAAGAAGTGTCCATTCCTTTGGCACCACAAAAACAAGCATTTTTGAGCTCCTAAACGAAGCCTTGCCCCTGAACCGACCCAGCCGCCTTCTAACTGCTCTCTCCAAAGTGACCTCCGCCAAGACAAAAAATATGTCACTGAAAGAAACAGGAAGCAAAATCCCCTTTCTTGTTGCTGCTGGTCCCTAGTTTTGTTCTCTTTTATTTCTAAGTTTGGAGATAAGCTTTGGAAAGCCGAGAGAGAGGAGTTCCCAAGTTTCCTTAGGGTACCCTCGGTATCAGACAGTGAATGGAATCAAATCATTATAAGCTTCGCAGCAGGAAATGAGGAGGAGAGAGGTGCAGAAGAACACAGTGTGTCTCCCAGGCCCATCAAAGTGTCTGGCAATTTCCTGATCTCCCCTCAAGCTCCCCCATAAGCAGGGAGACTCAGTCTAATGGGCTGACTTCTGGACATATAATTCCAGGCACCGCTCCACCTGAAATGACAAGATACTGTGGTAGGGATGGCCTTTGCCTAACTTTTATTGGGCCTTTGCTGTGTGCCAGGCCCTGTCTCAAGTCATGTCCCACCACCCATCCCCCTGCCAGTGCTCTGAGCTGGCCCTGACGGACACACCGAGTCCCAGTCCTGGCAGATGGAGGGCTGAGGTGTCTGTGATCGAGCCTCACCCACGGATACCCTCCTCTTTGTAACTCATGCTTGTGCTCACACATACAGACCATAATGGGAAAATGGAGGACTTCTCTGATGTTTGGGGTCTGACTGGTCAGTATTTTTTTTTACGACCACAAGAACAACAGGAAAAGGTATACATTTTCCTATGTTACAAGAGAAAAAACATTCATTTAGGTTGAATAAAGCGTGCATGTAACGTCCCCCTTTGCCCATCCTCACTCACCGAGGCGAGAAGTTTGGACAAGGATTAAGGAGATGCCTGAAGGAGAGCTTCTCTGTAGTCACTGCAAGAATGATCATGTGGCAAAAGTCATTTAAATTTCAGGTACACAATCCTTTTTCTGAAATCCTTATGAGCAAAGGTGCTTCAGGATTCACAATTTTTCAGATGGTAGTATAATCCATACATTAAATATTGCATCCAATCTGGGACAGCAGTAGGACCCCATAATTAACACGAGTATTTCTGTAATAGAATGTATAATGGTCACATTAGGAAGGATAAATAAAGACTAAGAATAGCCTGATATTGGTTCAGATCAGGCGTGGTCACTAAATGAATCTAACATACATGAAAAAATTTGCTTATTGGACTTTTTAAATTTTTAAATTGTAATTTTAAATTGTAATTGTTGTGGTCCTGTATGTGATGAAAGAGCTAGTTACATAAATGGAGTCCTGTCCAGAAGGCTCATGTAACTCCCTAGAATCAAGAAGAGCAAATACAGCAGTAAGAAGAAAATCTATTATCAAGTAACTCATTTCCTTTGTTCATCAAAAATCAATGCATTCATCATAAAGCCACGAAACTTGTAGGGGTAAACATAGGAGGGGTGCCTGGGTGGCTCAGTCGGTTAAGCATCCGACTCTCCATCTCAGCTGAGGTCTTAATCTCAGGGTTGTGAGTTTGAGCCCCAGGCGGGCTGTACGCTGGGTGTGGAGCTTACTTAAAAAAAAAAAAAAAAAAAAAGTAAACATAGAAGAAAATCTTCATGATCTGAGGTTAGACAAAGTGTTAAAAATAACACCGAGAGCACAATTCATAAAAGGAAAACTGGTCTTTATCAAAAGTAAAAACTTTGCCAAATCACTGTCAAGAGAATAAAAAAGAAAGTCCACAGAGCAAGAGAAAATGTTTTCAAATCACATCTCCAACAGAAGGCTTGTGTCTGGAATATATAAAGAGCTCTTTAAACTCAACAATAAGGAATCAAACAACTCAGTTAAAAATGGGGAAAAAACTTAAACAGACACATCACCAAAGAAGATATTAAGATGGCAAAGAAGCACATGAAGAAAGATGTTCAACACCAGAAGCCATTAGGGTAAGACAAATTTAAACCATGCGGTGAGTTTCTACTGCACATCTATTAGAATGTCTAAAAAAAGTACTAACAATATCAAGCGTTGGCAAGGATGTGGAGTAACTTAAACGTATGTATATTGCTGGTGGGACTGAGAAATGGTACGGCCATTTTGGAGAATGGTTTGGCAAGTACTTACAAAGTTAAATATGCACCTACCACGTGACCGGTAAACCTACTCCTGGATTTTTATACTAGATCATTGAGAACTTCTGTTCACATGGAAACTAGTATACAAATGTTCATAGGCAGACTTCTTCATAGAACTTAAGTGTCCTTCCATGGGTAAAAGGATAAACTCCCTGTGATTAAACCACATGGCACATTGCTGCACAGGTGAACTTGGCTGAATCTCAGACATTATGCTGAGTGAAAGAAGCCAGTCTCAAGAGACAGCAGTATAGCAATGGGCACTAGATCTGTGGTTGGCAGGGATTATGGGTGGAGGGAGGGTGTGAAAATCAAGGGACAGCATGAGGGAGGGTGGTACCGTTCTGTATCCTTATTGTGGTAGTGGCGGTTTATAAATTTATAGATTTACAAACCTATAAGTAGGTTAAATTCATATGACTGAACACCACAGAAGGAACGTCATTATTAGTATCTGATAATTAAGAAAAAAAAAGAACAAAATCCTAATCAAAGCCAATACACTCACATTTGACTTTTGTGTTCCCAGTTTATGGTCAACCTCACCTTTGCTTAACTAATGACACCCTGCTTCAGCCAACACTGCCTACGTGACCAGGAGGCCCTGCCATTACGAAGATGAGTCAGGCAGAGGCTCTGACACTCAGGGCTCACAGCCTGGGCAAAGAAATGAGACAGAGAGGCGAAAAGAGAGGTCAGTGACGTATGCCACCCAAATTCAAGGTCATGATCACCAGGAGCTGTAAGCATAAAGAATGTCTTCTTAATTTGACCAAGAAGGAATAATTGTTTGTGTTGACTGTTTTGTTTTGTTCTGTTTTTTTTTTTTTTTTTTTTGCCAAATATATTTTTTGGTAATTTTGAAGACTCCCTTGTTTTAACCAAAAAAATTATTAAGTGAAAAAAATCCCATTCGTTGCTAGGAATGGTGTCTGCTAGATTGCAGGTTTATTGAAACATGGACTGTGTCTAATTCCACAGGCATAGTCTAGTAACTAGTACTCTAACACAAAGAAGTCCCATCAATCATGAAATATTTATTAAATAAAGGAATGAAAGATGACATCAACACATACTTTAATCACTGCAAACCTTTATGATATTGTTCTTTATTTAGCTACCATATTCATCAGCATAGCCTTGCTCATGGCCATTTGGAGATGAAGCATGTATTTTCACTAAGAGGTGCACAGCCCATCTTCATGGTGTTGGGAGGTACTTCCAAGGGGAAAGTCCCTAAAAGTGAGTCAGAATGATTAGTCATGTCCTATGGCATTGGTCTTTGAAACCAAAGACAATTGCATACCCTCTAAATATCTACAGGAAATAAATACCAGCAATGTGATTGTAGATCCTTTTAGACGACCACTAATCCTGCTATGATAAGTGACTGGGCACTCAGTCAAGGGGCGTGTTTGTGCTGCCATGGCAACAGACAACGTTGGTGTCTTCCAGTGTTCTAAATCCAGAGTCCTAATCTAGATATAAATACGCTGAACGTTATGAATCCAGTTTCCTAAACTAAGCCCTACCTCAGTGTCTTCATCTGCGAGTTAAAGGTCACTCACCACAGCCTGCTGTGCATTCATGACAAGTAAAGTCCTTGCTTATAGGAAGTCATGTTTTTCTCCCCATCTGGGCAAAAGTGAAGTTCAAAATCAGAGTTCTATCAGGGTTCAGCTTCTGTGATCAGTCAGACCATTCCTGTTTAGAAGAGAGTTTGCTAAAGTAAGTGCTAAGTATTTTAGGCAAAGAAACCCAGCTGTGAAAATACTGTTAACATTTGTACAGTTGTTTTATATGTGGGTTTATTTTTTACGTGTCCTTATTTCAGTGCAAGTCTTTGGAGAGAAGTTTCTCTTCCCCTACCCACCCTCCTTCCCTGTAGCTTACTCTTGCTGCCCCTCATGGGTCTTTTGAGAAATGACAGTCTCTCTAATTCTTAACGGGTCACAAGTGTTCTGCATCACAGCACACCCTTGACTAATTAGCATTAATAAGTGATGCCTGGAGAAAGAACCCTAGAGAAAAAGCAGTAGGCTTGTGTTTGCCAAATTGGAGTTGACCCAACTAGCAAAATTTTCCAGTGTACTTTCATATTCTCCTGCCTCACGTGTGTTCCTGCTGCCTAAACATACATTTCTGGCATGGGGTCTTGGACATCCCATGAGGTACATGGCCCTGTGTACTTTTTGCTCCAGGAGATACGCAGACTTCATTTATTTAATAAATTCTTTCTCCCCTGTCTATCGTGTGCAGGCACCGTGGGGAATAAGACATCATCTCTGCCTCCTACAATCTTAAATTGTTTGAGCAGAGATACAGGAAACTTTAATCTAACAATTCATTAGTTATTGAGTACCTCCTGTCTGTAAGGCATGGGGCTAGGTACAGAGAGCAGAACGAAAAGGATTTCAACAAGTAGAAAACCAAAGCAGGACAGAGCCTCTTTCTCCTACACACTCTGGTGTGTTGCCTCATCCACAAAGGTAACAGGTATGGTCTGCAGCGTCGGTGTAGGTATTGAAGGCACCATGTGGTCCTCACCCGGTACATGGCAGGCAGGCAGCAGCCCACAGTTACAGTGACCGAGTGTCAGATTGCCGACAGCAGACAATTTATGAAGGAGAGCTAGAGAATTCGTTCGCATAGGCAGTTTGGAGTCTCGAATAGAGGGCTTTGAGTGCCTAGCTCTGGAGGATGAGCGTTATGCTGTGAACAGTCATGAGGAGTCACAGATGGTCAGGGAACAAAAGAGGGACATGATACGGGACTGTTTTTAGAACAATGAAGAACAAGCAGGAGAACAGGGAGAAAAGACAGAGCAAAGAGCCTCAAGTTGCTGCAGCTGTTCTGCCAAGTGAACAGAAATCAAGAGGTGCACTTTGGTACCGTCAGAATGTTTTGATTATACTTGAAATACATTCAACATTATAAAAAGAAGCTCTCAGGTAGGACGTAAGTCGATGCGATTTTCCACCCTGTGGCAATTCCAAGTTTTTTTCAAATATTTAGGCAAGAACGATGTGCTTGGTGACACAACATGAATGTGATAAGGCCTCCTCCATCAGGACCCACACATTTGTGTTAACAAAGAGCAAACGGCAGGTGTCACCTGCAGGCACCTGCCTGCAAGAGATCATGCCATTTTCAACAGTGCACACGGGTCTGGGTGCCAAAAAAACAGGCATAAGAGTTTTAGAACCAAGTCACCTCGAAGCCTTTCAGGTGTTTATTCTGACATTGAAGTGCATTCTGAGAACAACCTAAATATCCGAAAAAGAGGACATTGTTAACTACAGGCATGTGTTAAAAAATCTGTGCAACCATTAAAATCATGTGTCTTTCTTATACTTGAAATCCATTCCAAGTTATATAAAGAAGCTTTAAGATCACTTGATGACATGAGTACATGCTCGTGATACTAAGTGAACTGAGTAAAACGTGTTCATTTTGGATATCATTTTTGTTAAAAAATTAAGCTTATAAAAATATAAGATTGGTGTATATAAATAAGGAATTGAAAAGAACACGCAATAAATTTTCAACAGTATTTGTCCGTGGCTGAAGAAGTGGTTTTAACGGAGAGATTACAAACTGAGAGCCAAGAAGGAACGTGACTTGCGGAGATACCCCTTTGGACAGACTTTCCCTTCTATTCCCTCCCACTTTGTTCTCTTAGGACCCACCTGCTTCATCTGTGTAGGTTTCCGGCCTGAGCACTGCAGGTACTCCTGGGTGGTCTTCATTCTGGCACTTTCCTATACGAGCAGGATTTACTTTTTATTACTGGAAAAAGTAAAAGTGATCGTAATTGGCAGTCTGCACATGACAATTGGAAAACATGATTTCTTGAAAAAAAATTTTTTTACATACACTTTTAGCAGAGATGTAGCTCCTCCCACCTCCCTTAGGTGGTACAAGAAATAAGAGCACACCTTTTCATATCCCCTTAGGAGCACCTTCAGATGACAGGTATGGGTTTGAGCAGCCCCACCTCAGACCTTGTCCCCAAAGCCCTGAAGGTTTAGGTCTTAGCACATATGTGAGAGCCAGGGTAAATGATTTACATATGCACATTGGTCAGGAATTATTTTAAAGCGGGAAAGTGATGTCATTACTATTCAATAAATAATAATCTGGGGAGATATAGAATCTTTCAAAATACAAATTCAAAACAAAGCAGATTTTGGTAGCGGCATATTCAGTATTATTTATTTAATCCAAGCTCCTCATTTTACAGATGGGAAAAGGGATGGCTGAAGAGATAAAGGAACCAAGCAAGACTTGGTTAATGAAATACTAGATAGAGATCGGGAGGCGCTCACTATGGTCCCCGAGGGCCAGGCCCCATGCACCTGTTCACATGCTCATTTATCCCTCTCGCAACCTGCGGGGCGGGGTCACTTCTGCCGCAGCTGCACCTGTTCCATCCCGCATTCATTGGCGGGAGTGCAAAGAGGCTGTAGGGAGGGTTCTGAAGCTGATGGAGCCATCAGTGACCGCCTGGTCCGATGCCTGCATTGGATGACTGCTCAAAGTCACTCGGCTTCTAGGACTAAAACTTCAGCCTCTTAGCTCTACACCCAGTGTTCTTTCAGCACATCGTGCTCCCTTCCAGTGCGAACTGAAATATAAATAAATGAAATAACTAGATTTCTATGATATTAAAGAAATTTTTATTAATAAAATCAGGAAAGACAGCATTGAAAACTAAACTGGTGAATTTTATTGTATATAATTATACCTCAATAAAGTTGACTTAAATATAGTTAGTTTTGATACCATTTTAATGAAATGATTTATATTTCCTTCCTTCCTGTGTGTCTGTCTACCTATCTAATCTACCTATATTTGTAACATCTGTCTACCTGTATATCTATATTTTATCTATATCAAGAGATACCTGAATACCTGAAATGCTATTCAAACATTGTTAATGATGGTTATTTTGGGGTGGCAAAATGTTTCATCTTTGTACTTTTCAACATTTCTTGAGCTTCTGTAATTAGCATTTATTATTTTTACAGAACATTGTTGGCATTATTTTCCCAAACAAAACAAAATTGACTGAATGGCACAAGGCTCAAAACATGTCTGAAATACTGGTCAGAGTTTATCTCTTGATATTGTCCTCAAAAAAATAAAACAAAATAAAAACTGAAATAAAACATGAAATCTATAAAAATCCTTTGGATTTTCTGTGGCTTTATGTAAAGTCCTTCACTGGAGAGTTTGATGAGGTTTTTAAAGACTTATTTATTAATGAGGGCCATACAGAAATCTTTATTCTTAATAATTAATCAGTTGGATGCTTGTTCTAAAAGACAGAGATTCAGGTAAATAGAAGGATTGGGAAAGGGCACAAATGTATTTGTCTTTTTTACGTACAAAAGAAAATGTGTCCTTCAGAAGATTATTTTGAGTGCTATGTTTTACCAGAGCAAGCTTGTAGCCACAGGAAGGGTGGGTATTGGGCCCAAAGCAGAGTTTTGCCTTTATTACAAAGGCAATTGGACACATTGTTCAAAGTTTGGGATGGAAATGTGACACAATTAAAGGACATTTTAGAAAGCGCATTCAGGGGCCCTTGGATGGCTCAGTCAGTGAAGCCTCTGACTCTGGATTTCGGCTTAGGTCATGATCTCAGGGTCATGAGATCAAGCCCCATGTCAGCTCTGCACTGAGAGCCCGCTTGAGATTCTCTTTCTCTCTCCCTCTGCCCCTCCCTCCCACTTGAGCAAGCACACACACACACACATACACACACTCTCTCTCTCTCTCTCTCAAAATAATAATAATAGTAATAATAAATAGAAAGCACATTCAGACTGATGTTGTAGAACAGACATAAATATTAACACACTAAAGAAGCTTTTTTTGAAAGTTTATTATTGTTTATTTATTTTATTATGTTCAATTAGCCAACATAAAGAAGCTTTCACCAAGTCAAGGCCTCGAAGAGCAGCTAGCATGGAGGGGTGTGTGGGACACATTTCCCATCTTCTAGGGGCTGACAAATCCTGGGGAGCAGAGAATGACAGAGTGAAACAGAAGGGGCCATTATATGACGAATCTGATGGAGTATGATAGTGGTCTCAGCGAGAAAAAGATCCATGAAGGGTAAAGTGCTTGAGGGAGTCATCATGGAGGCAATCAGATGCAGTTTGCACCTTGAAACAGAGTAGAATTGAGATGCACAGATTTGTATAATTGCAAGAAACAGGAAAAGCCGTAGGCAAACATTATGGAAAAATAATATGGCACAATAAATTTGGTTGTTATTTTAAGAGAAGTATACTAATATAATGGACAGTGTTAGAGAATACCAGCTTCCCCAAAGATCCCCACATACTAATTCCAGAACCTGTGGATATGTTACTTGACATAGCAAAAGGGACTTTACAGACATGATTAACACTGGGGACCTGGAGACAGGAGGATTACCTTAGATTATCTGAGTGAATCCAACATAATCACAGGAGTCCTTACAGTTGTGGAGGGTTTGAAGTCCAACACACATCCCACTCCTTAATATAATGGATGTGTAGCTTCTAGCCTATAATGATGTCCCCTGACAATTCTTCTCTTTTGTGTATGCACATGCCTTTGAATTCCAGGCCAGCCTTGTGATTGGCTTTGACCAACAGAATGTTACAGAAATAATATTTGTGGACCTCGGGTCCAAATTTTAACATGACTGTCAGTATCAATTTCCCGCCTTGTAGAATCTAGCTTCTGTGCTGTGAGGAAGCACAGTAGCCCCTGTGGAGAAGAACTGAGGCCTTTGAGCCATAGGCCCAGCTAAACTTCCATGAACCAGAACCAATAGTCAGCTCTATGAGTGACCTCTCAGCCATCCTAGCAGGATGGCATATTATGCAATAAAAGGTATCCAAGACAGGATTGTTTTTAAAAGGTTTCTTTGTTTGTTCATCTAATATTTTTTTTTCCCCCACAAGCATACATTCACTAAATTTGTAAGTAAATTTGTAAGTACTTTGAGGCAAGGACCTTGTCGTGCTTCCATTAGTATTCCTAGAGTTCGCCCATGCTTGCACCTAAAAGTTACTAAAACTATTAAAAGAATGAGTGGATGAGTATTTAACCTGCAATCAGAAGGAGAAAATAAATAGGGTGCTAAAAAATAATTAAAATAAATTAAGTCCTCAGTTAAACTTGGAACCAGAATTGTCATTTGGGGATTTTGTCCAAACCAAACCCTAAGTATTGCCATTTAAACCAAATAATGAATACCACCTAATCTCAATTCTAGCATGTACTTGCAGGATGTCCCCATTCCCAAGGCAACTCAGTTCTCGGGTCATGCTGTCTATTCATGTGTGTTCCCGTTAGCAGCTCTAACTATACTCGGCACAGCTTGTCACACGGAGCTGCTCCAAGGGTTATGCTGACCTGGTTGGCTTTTTCACCAGGAAAAAAAAAAAATGGCTTGTTGTAAGACATTTTTCTTTTGGAAATAAAATGCTCTGATTCTTTGGAATTAGTGTCCATCCATAGGTTTCAAACAGGAATCTCAGAAGTTTGTAATTATTGTACATTATTTCCTCAGTATAAAATCTTGGGCTCATAAGGAAAAAAAGAGGTCTACCACTGGGATTGGCGTGTCAATGAAGTCCATTGTGAAACCCCGAGTATAATATAAACCTTCCCTGAGCACATAAAATTCTTGGCTTCCAAGAAGAGTCCCGTAGAAAGAGCACTGCTCTTGTCTCCAACGCATTAATGCTACTCAGAACTCTGTGTCCCAGATCAGTTTTAAAACACTGATTCCAAAGAAAGTTGACATGGTTCACATTTTTTAAATTAAAGAGCAATTTTTCCTCTTTGTATAGTTGACACGAGTATTGTAGTACTGTCTTACTAATAGTGCATAATCCTAGTGCATAAATAGTTGGCTTTATAAAAAATCTTCGGATCAGGGTGGAAATGCAAAGACTGGAAACATCTGAACTGCCCATCTGAACGGGGCTGTCAAACTACTCAGATGCAGAGAACAACATTTATCTGACACCTGAGAAAAGTATCAGGTTGGTCGCTCAGGCTCTAAGAATAAACGTGACTGGGGCCAGGCTCGTGACTCTGGCTAATTCCCCCAGTGAAAGGGCGGCAGCCTGGTCTCGCAGCTCCACCGCTTGCAAAGCGTCTGGAGGACATAGAACTGGCGATCAGCACACATTCGCTGGTAGGTGCCCACAAGGAGCGTTGCAGAAAATCCCAAGAAACAAAGAAAACCAAGGTTGGTTATGGTTTTCTCTGTCCCCTCATTCCCGTGGCCCCTCGGAGTGATCTTCAGAAACCTACATGTAGGCAGGTTTCAGTCAATAGGGAAAATAAAATCAAGGGAAAAACAAAGAATCCAATGAGGAAATTCACCTGAGAACCTAGTACCACATGCATTTTGTGTGACAAAATGAATATGAGACTTTTAGCTCTTTGAAAGGAGGGCGCCTATCTTACCCATCTCCGTGTCCCCCGACCCCTCACAGCTACAGAAGTGCTCAGCACTCAGAATCGATGATAAAACAAGAGTTGTAAGCAGAAGGAAGTCTCATGCCCTAGATTCCCAAGGATACGACACTAAAAGACACTTCAAATACAGAGATAAAATTGAAAAGCAGTACCCGTGATATGATTGTGGTTCTTTATCAGTGTTGTGTGACCATGATGTGAAGACAGGAATGAGCACATATGTGGGACGTGGAACTCTAAGAAGGCAATGGGTGATGAAAATGGTGTGGAACTGTAGACTCAGATAAACTCTTCCGTGCTTCCTTGACTATTATAATATTTTATCTCCCGTATTCAGTGTCCCCTTCGTGGAGTGAAAGAGTTAAACTTCTTTGCTGTGAAACAATGTCCAAAAAAAAAAAAACAAAAACAAAAACCCAAGGATTCTAAGGAAGGGACTTTTCATTTGATTTCTCCAGAAATGGACCCTAAGATAAGAATTTGCACATAAGGTGTTTATTTGGAAGGTGATCCCAGGAGCTGTGGCCTGGGAATGGACTAGTGAGACGGGGAAGTGAATTAAGTCCAGAAAATGTGTGTTATCAAGAAAATTACCTCTGGGAGCAGTTTGAGATAAATGCCCCTGGGAATCTCAGAAACAGTAAGCAACAGTGGTTTTCAAACTTTTTAACCACAGTACAGCATTGCTATCTTAGCAATTATTGAAGACCGCAAGGAGCAATTGCTTACATGGGTTGTATCTAAAAATATTTATTATATTAGGAATCAAAACTGAGAAAAAATTTAGACATTTATTTGTTAATTTAAAAAGAAGAGTAAACTTATTACACGTGAACCAAATGGCAAATATTTTATGAAAAGCCATTATATTTTCCAATTCGAAAACGTGATGTGAGAAGGATGAGATTATGTTACATAAGTTTTACAAATCTCTTCAATATCTGGTTTAATAGAAAACAAGCAGATTCTCATATGTGCTTCTGCATTCAATCTGTTGCTGTAAGTTTTTGGTTGGAATACTTCTGCCCTTAACCAGATATGTCATTGGAAAGAATATTTTAATTATGTATATAATTGTGTATATTCTCAGCTAATTATGTATATGCTTTTTTGACATTGCACAAAATCTTGACAACTGATCATTTCTTAAAGGTTGGTTTCAATGAGAAATCTAAAATCACATCTGTGAACTTTTATACTCTATTTCATTAAAATCCATTTTTAATCCTGCACTTTGAACAAATCTTTTATTCATATTTGATTTTGATCATGTATTGGTCATATGAAAATTAATGGTTCACTGAGTTAGTCATTCTCAATGCTAACGTATTTCATTGTATGACTTCAAAAATTCACACCCACTCTTGTCTCCATTTGTGTCATCAGAAAACCAGTTAAGCATTGGGAAGTCATCACGCTCACAGCGGTGGATATAAGTTTTCAAAAATTCTAATTTTCTCCTGAAACCTCTGATTTTATTGGCAACAAATACTGTCAGTGGTTTCTTTAAAGTGACAGCCTATTTCATTCATTTGTGAAAAATGTCCACCAAGTACCCAAGTCTGATAAGCATAGTTTCTTCTTTCAACGCAATCACACAAGTCCTTTTCTTTGAAATAACCACCATACTTCAGGATGGAGCACAATTGCTGCATATGTGGTTTTCATTTTATCACATAGAGATTAAAAGGACTTACCTTCAAGGGTCAGTATTTAGTAAAATGTAGCTATTATTATTAATTGTTTACTTGTTTCATCTAGGACATTTTATTTATTTTTTAAAGGTCTATTTATTTATTTTTAGAGAGAGAGAATGAGCACAAGAGAGGGGAGAGGCAGAGGGAGAAAAATCTCCAACAGACTCCCCGCTGAGCACGGAGCCCGATGCATGGCTCAGTGTCATGACCCTGAGATCAGGACCTGAGCCGAAACCGAGAGTCAGACACTTAACTGACTGAGCCACCCAGGCACCCCCAGGACATTTTAAGTGAAACTGGCTCTTTTCCTTCATCAGTAGAGGATGGTGAAGAATGCAGTGACTGCTAGTTTAACTAGTACTCCTAGCATAACGGTGTCACTGCCTGATTCATGTGAAGGCAAATTTCCCACCATTGTTCTTACACTGTGAACGCAAAGGTCAACACAGTGAAAAAGGCAAATAACGCTCCAACGATGATGACAATAGTTTCTTGAGGGTGTCTCCAGACATCCATGGGCCACACTTGGAGTACATAGGTATCAGAATTCTCCCATCAGAGGGGCAAGCCAGCTGGAAATTTGTAGGTTGAGGGCTGCTCTCCGGAGGGGCATGGACTCCCCAGCACGGCTTGCCCACTGTGCCCACAGATGGAGTAGGCTTCAGCAACCAGTGGAAGCCCTCAGGAAAAGACAGGCACATACCGGAAGCTGGAAAGGAGGAGGGCGTGTACTGAAAGAGGAGGGACCAAGGGGTAATGGGTGGGTAGCAAGGGAGTCCACTAAAGTCACAGAAACAGGTCGGGCTGGGTGAGTGGCAGCAGCGTCCCTTGCTCTTCTCCCTCCCTCCTCAAGGACAGCACTTCCACTCTGTTCCCTATGTTGAGTTTCCATGGAACAGTTGCTCCAAGAAAGGGTTTCACCATTAGGGAAAAAACACGGAATTAGAGCTACTGATTCAGAAGATCTTGAAACTCCCTTCTAGCCCTAACAATGTCCTGATTATGTTATTAATTATTAGGAAATCCCTAAGTGGCATCCTAATGATGTAATCAAAAGAAGGCAAGATAAATTAATTAATTAATTATATGGCAACCTGTTTCAGGCTAGATCTTGCTAATCTGGATCTAGCTGATCTGTGCAGGTCCACTGAGTGAATGTGTTGTTTTCAATAAATACAGTGAGGTACTGTAATATGTTTTTTTTTCTTATGATTTTAATACCGTTTTCTTTCCTCTAAGTTACTTTTTTGCAAGAATGCAATATGCAATACATATAGCATAAGGATCTGTGCAAATCAATGGTTTACATTATAGGTAAGGCTTCTGCTCAACAGGAGGCTATTAGTAGTTAGGTTTCGAGGGAATCAAAATTTATATGCAGATTTTCAACTGCACGGGGGTTGGCACCCCTAATGCCTGCATTGTCCAAGGGTCAACTCTACTTTCCAATTGCCCTTTTTCTCCTCCATCAACTCTTGCTTCACATCCTGTTTGCAGCTTGGCAGAGGAGCCTTTTGAACATGAAATCCCCTGGAGTTGTTTAAAGCAGTCACCGGTTCTGCCTGTCTACCAGAAAGACAGGAAACTTTTTGCTGGCCTCTTGAAGAGGCTAGCAGGGGAGGAACATTGAAATTAGTTTTGATGGCCTTTCCATACAAATCATGTCTATAGTAGATGGTTCCATGCTCCACTGGAGCTCTGGGTCTGAATGTGAGCTAGAAGCTCCACTGTCCTGTGGATTTTCAGCCCAGAAGCCCAGATCACTGGGAAGACCCCCAAACCCTCGATCCAAAAAATTGAAAGTGGCCCAGGACTAGCAGTGCTGCCAGGTACCCAGCTGAATCAGATGCAAATTTTCCTGGAAGAAAAACACCTTCCTGCCAGGTCTCCAAGAGTTTGGGGAAGAGGAGAGATCATTAAAGTAAGGGAGCAACACAGGTTCTTTCTATATGTGTTCTAATGCTTTGTCGTGGAGGGGACAGATAACCTAACTCAATCAGACTTAAAAATTAATGGTCATTTATTGGCTCTTATAAATGGAGGGTCAGTGCAAAGAGTGTTTCAGGTGAGGTTTGACTTGGTGCTTCACTTCCGTCACCAAGTCACAGGATTTCTTTCCTATCCGTGTTTGCATGGAGTCAGCATATTCCGAAATTTACTAAAGGTTAAGTTTCTTTGTGCTTACCATATGTCTGCCTCTAGCAAGCCGGGCTTCCCTACATCCCTGTTCACATACATGAAGATAGAAGACCTCCCTTTTTTCCACCACTAAACAAAACCCTGGGCTTCATTTAGGCCATGAACCAACTTAGGTTTCCTGCCTACTCCTGAACTAATTACAGTAACCAGGGCTGGGCCCATAGGCCAATCAGAGTTTATGGTTCTAGAAGCGGGGTCAACTGCATATAAACCCCATAGCTGCTCTACAAAGGGGGAAAGTAGCTCGGAGTCCAGTAAAGCATGTGAGTATGTACACCATACGTCCTCAAGGTCTGAAGTAAGTTCACATCTTAAAAGTACTGCTCCTTCAGAAAAGAGCTCCCCATGATACAGTCACCTTCCTCTCAGATTATACAGATAATGGAATTTGGGTTTTTTTAGACACAGCAGTCCGTCTTACTGTAACAGTGTAAAATCTCTCCAGCCATAAATCTAAGCCAACAGTCAACAGCAGGAGGAACCAGATGTCCCAGGCTGGTTTGCTCAGAGGTTGAGGGAACCAGCAACTTGTCTTTGGGAGAGGAGAGGAGACATGTGCGCAGAGACTGAGAGAGAGCTAGATCAGAATCCTACTGTTACGTCTCCCACAGAGACGTTGATAATAATCTATTTTAAAGTAAATGCTAATATACCCTAACTAATGAACACTCCACACTATATACATACCTCCTCCCATTCCTTGACACCTCAGTTACGTGGCCACTCCTTCAGGGATGAAGAGGACTTCTGAATTGGGTGAGATAATCTTGCTGTTACTGGGCAGATAGGAGATGAAAAGATAAATTTGGTATAATTATAGAAAATGATGTCAAAGTTACATTTCTTGAACCCCTGAAATCGAATGTCATACCCATGACTGTAGTCAGGTGGTCCTCTGCCCTGTCTTTTCTTTCTTAGTAAAAAACCTAAAATGTGAAATTTATCTCCTTAAAAATATTAAGTGTACAGTATTGTTAACTATATGCACATTGTTCTACGATAGATATGTAGAACTTTTTCATCTTGCATGATGATCAAAACTCTATACCCATTGAACAACAACTCCCCAGTTCCCCCTGTCCCTTGCCTTGGCAGCCACCACTCTACTTTGTGCTTTGATGAGTTTTGCTATTTTAGATATCTTACGTAAATGAAATCATACAGTATTTGCGCTCTGTGGCTGGTTTATTTCACTTAGCATGATGTCCTCAAGTTTCATCCATATTGTAACATGCGATGGAAGTTCCCTCTTTTTTATGGCTGAATAATATTCCATTGTAAGTATACGTTTGATTGTTTCCACCTCTTCGCTTTTGTGAATAATGCTGCAGTGAACATGGGCTCAAGTATCTCTTTATTCTTTGGGGAAAATACCCAGAAGTGGAATTGCTGGAACATATGGTAGTTCTATCTTTAATTTTTTGAGGAACCTCCATGTTGTTTTCCATAGTGGCTGCATTTACATTTCCACCAATGTTGCATTAGAGTTTTAATTTCCCCATATCTTCATCAATGCTTGTTATTTTCTTTTTTTTTTTATGTTTGGTTTTTCTTTGTTTTGTTTTTATAATGCCCATCCTAACAAGTATGAAGTGATGATATCTCATTGTGTTTTGATTTGCATTTCCTTGATGATTTGTGATGTTGAACATTTTTCATATACCTATTAGCCATCTGTACATTTTTGATGAAATGTCTATTCAAGTCATTTGCCCATTTTTTAAAAGGTTTTATTTATTTATTTTAGAGAGAGAGAGCATGAGCAGGGGGAGGAGCAGAGGGAGAGGGACAAGCAGACTCCACACTGAGTGTGGAGCTTGAAGTGGGGCTTGATCCCACGACCCTGAGATCATGACCTGAGCCGACTGAAACCAAGAGTCAGATGCTTAACTGACTGAGCCACCCAGGAGCGCCTTGCCCATTTGTTTAAATCAAGTTAGATGTTTTTGTTTTATTTTTGTTTTTTGTTTTTTCTCTATTGAGTTGTAGAAGCTCTTTATGTATTTCAGGTACTAAGCCCTTATCAGATGTATGGTTTACAAATATATCCTCCCATTTTGTAGGTTGTCTTTTTACTCTGTTGATTCTTTCCTTTGCTGTTCAGAAGTCTTTAGTTTGATATAGTTCCCCTTGTTTATTTTTTTGTCTTTTTTTTTTTTGGTCTGTGCTTTTGATGTCATATTCAACAAATCATTGCCAAGACCAGTGTTAGGAAGATTTTTCCCTTACATTTTCTTCTAGGAGTTTTATAGGTCTTATGTTTAAGTCTTTAACCTATTCTGAGTTGATTTTTGAGTATGGCGTAAGATAAGGCCTAATTTCATCCTATGCATGTGGATATCCAGTTTTCCCAGCAGCGTTGTTGGAGACTATTCTTTTTACATTATGTATTCTTGGGATCCTTATCAAAGATCATTTGACCTTATATGTGTGGATTTATTTCTGGGTTCTCTATTCTGTTCCATTGGCCTACATGCCTGTTTCTACACCAATACCATACTGTTTTAATTACTCTAGCTCTGCAATGTGCTATGAAGTTAGGAAGTATGAGATTTCCAGCTTTGTTCTTTCTCAAGATTGTTTTGGCTCTGAGAGGTTCTTTGTGGTGCCATATGAATGTTAGGATTGTTTCCTTTTTCATCTGAAAACAAATGCGTCTTGAAAAGGATTATATTTTGAATCTCTAGGTAGTTTTGGGTAGTGTGGACATTTTAACAACATTAAGTCTTCCAATCCATGAGCACAGGATGTCTTCCTTTGTGCCTTCAATTTCTTTTAGCATTATTTTATAGTTTTCAGGATTGTACAAGTCTTTCACTTCCTTAATTAAGTTTATCCCTAAGTATTTTATTCTTTTTGATGCTATTTTAGGTGGAATAATTTTCTTAATTTTCTGTTCAGATTGTTTGTTTGCCCCATTTTATAGAATGTTCTCCCTAGTCCCGGGAAAGGGAGACATCCACAGCATCTTTCTTAGAATCCTATGCTTGAAGTGACTTGAAGATGCAACTTTCACCAGGTGAGAAACCTGACTAGTCTTCATTTCTGTGCTCTTCAAAATGCGCTCATATCAGAAAGGTCTTCTTAGTGTCCTAACCTCTTTATTTAGCAAATCCTCTGGGAAAACCAATCATTGGCATCTATATGGAAGGGGCAGGGCTTGAGGACTTTATAAGGTTACCCCTCTAGTTTTTCACTACTCAGTCTTTGGTTCATTCTTTTTCATTGTGGGAACTTCATTCTGAGGACTTGTAGAACTTATTTTCTTCTAAGTTGTGCATTTGAAACAAATAGTAATGAAAGGTGTCCCAGTTTGCTACAGCCACTAAGCCTTGTCCCTGTGGTCTCTAGGTTTCTTTGAGGTGCATAGCAAATTCCACTCCTCCCTGAAAGATTACAGCCGATGTTCCTTCCCCCCACCCCCGCCCGACTTATCATGGGACCTGACTCTTGGAAGGTTGGAAGGGGCTTTGAGCTGTCTAACTTGATCATTCAGGGCTGCTGGCCTCGGTGTTACTCAGCCTCCACAAGGGATTCAGGCCTAGAAACGCTGCCTTGTCAGGAGCAAGAGCTGAAGGGTCCTTGAGGAAGGTGAGGGAATGTCTGCCAACCTGTCAGCTGCCTGGGAAGAGGGGGCAGAGCTCCCTGCACCAGCTCTGAAAGCGCTGGGGGCTGTGGGCAGGGAAGCTGTCAGTGCTCTGGCTAGAAACTACAGTTCAGAAAGTCACAGAAGGGCACATCCTGCAGGCACAACCCTGGGCCTTTCTAGAAAAGAGTCAGCCTCAGGCCCAGAACTGTTTTGACCCTTTTCCCTCAACAACCAAACTGCTGGCTTCGAGTGATTCAGGAAGACACCAAAATGTATCAACCCTCCTTGCTTTTTCTTTACTTAAAAGCACCCATAATGACAACAAACAAAAAATGCTCTAATTTTTTTTTTCAAAATGAGAATACAATCTGCATACAAATTTAGAAATATAACAAAGCAAATAATAATCATCACAACAGCAATAATATTATTAGTCACGAGGACAATAGTAATGATAACAACAGTAGTAATAATAGTAATAATTAAAAATTAAGTAGCTGCAGTCCCATCACTCAAAATCCTATCATCCAACAATAAACACTAGTGATATTTTGATAGATTGTCTGCCCAGCCTTTCTTTTCTCCTTTCCATTTTGCATATATGTGGGACCATAAAATCGTTTTATAACCAGCTTTTTTTTTTACATAGTAATATCCAGTAAACATCTACCCAAGGCGTTAGTCTTCTGGCAACATCATTTTAGCCACCTGTTAATTCCTTACTCAATGAAATGAGTTTATTTCCTTCTCAAATGATTTAAACTCCCTAAGCTTCAGTTTTCTTGTCTGTGTACTAGGCAGACTTATTGCAGACATTTGGGAGACTCATTAAAATCAGCAACAGAGCCCCTGCCATAATCACCACTGAGGGCATATAACTTCTTGTTGTTGCTTCCACTTCCATCACTTCTACTACTCCTAGAGTGTATGTGACCATTCCCAACGTTGCATTTTCAAGTCATCTCCTTCTGTTTTATGGCTATTGTATTGTACAAATTGGTCATTGTTTTCTAAGACTAAATAACCAAAAGTAAAATTACAGGATCAAGATTTTTAGGATTAAAGATTGTGATTGAAAAAATTTTATGTTTATTGTTCAATAAACATGGTCTGAACACCTCCATGAATAAGGTACTGTATGAGGTGCCAGCGTTATATGTGGCAGACAGAGGACATGGCTACTGCATGCCCATGTACAAGGGACTTAATGGGGACACAAATGGATATGAAAAACATATTGGCTTTTAGAACTATCTCTTCATGTACAAAGAAGAAGAAGAAAGACAAGAAGAAGAAGAAGGAGAAGGGAGAAAGACAAAGAAGAAAAAGAAGAAGAAGAAAGAAGAAAAGGAAGGAGAAAGAGAAAGGGAAGAAGAAGAAGGGCAGGAGGAGGAGGAGAAAAAGAAGGTCAAGGACAAGGACTAGAAGAAGAAAGCAGTAACCAAAATATACTTTTTACAATAATACAAGGGAGACTTGGCTGTTGATGTTGAGCTGCTAAGATAAGTCGATAGAAAAGGAAGAAAATGTACACTTGACTTGGGCACATTAGCGTGAGCATCTGAGCATGAAGTGCCACTCTATCAAATACAAACTATTTCATTTCAGGTTTCACTGATCTCTGTGTCTGCACAGACATAATGTGAAGAGGGAGGGGAGAGGCAAGCCCAGATTCCTTGAGTGGTGTGGGGTTCCATAATACAGTTAGGAGTCATTATGAGAGAATAGATATCAAAATCAATTAGATGTAAATCCTGTCCTTAAATTATAGCATTTAACAAACTGATAAGAAAAAGACAAAAATAATTAAGGAACTCTCACCGAGGTGCTATCCTTATTGAGTATAGAGAGGAATCCCTTCCATCCAGAAGGGTATGGGAAGGCTTAACTGCATTTGAGTCTCAGAGTATGAGTAGAATTTGAATTTGGGTAGGTGAGGGCAGTGTGCTCCAGGCCAAGGGAACTGAATGAGAACAGGAAAAGGAAACTAAATCGTGGTGGCATGTATGGTAAGCAGTAAACAGTTCAGTTTGGCCAAACTGAAGGGGACAGACAACAGCTACTCTTACTGAGCTCTCACAGTGTGATAACCACTGGGTGGAGGGCTTGATACATTATCTTGTTTGAACTCTACAACTCTGTGATAGATCATTGCATGCTCATTTTACAGATTGAGACAATAGAAACCCACTGAAGGTTTTAGGCAAGAAAACCTGCCTGTTTGGAGCTGAGGTCCTGGAAGATTAATCTGGCATCTGTGTACAGGATGGGGTGTAATGGAGGAAAGTGGAAATGAAGACTGTCTCCATTGTGAAGGCCGTGATGATAGTCCAAATGGCAAATGATGAAAATCTGATGTGTAAAACTATAATGGAGAAGAGAGCATAAATGTCAGTGTGCTGTAGAGATCCAATCTAGAGGACTAGTAAGCTGATTGCATGTGAAAGGTAAGAAAAAATGAGGCTGAGTTTGCAACCCTGAATGACTGCAGAGATGGTGGTGCCATTGATTGAGGAAGAATAGGATGACTTTAGAGGAGTGATGATGGATTTGTTTTGGAACATACTAGGTTCACAGAACAGCCAGTGGTCAATCGCCAGCAGTTGGTGGGAAATGGGAGGCTAGAACCCAAGAGACAAATTTGGGAGCAGAGATGTAATAAGACTTGATAATAGGCTAGAAGCTGGATGTGCATCAAAAAATGGCCACTCCATAAATCTGCATCACAGAGACCCCACAGGAGGATGAAAATCCCCGATTCTGGAGTTCCAGGACTATTTAAAATGTATTATCATTTAGTCCTTTAGCTCAAAATTATGTTTGGTGAAGTTTAAGCAAGAATAGTTTCATCATATTCATTATACTTCGGGGGAAAACTTTTATTTCAGAGCAATGATGTGTGTTGTGTGTTGTGTGTGTGTGTGTGTGTGTGTGCCAACATCTCACTGAACTCCCCTACGACCCAGCCCTAAACCCAGCATATGTCAGTGTTATTGAAAACAGAAGAAAATACAGTTGACCCCTGAACCATGTGCGTTTGAACTGGGCAGGTCTGCTTAAACAGAGATTTTTTTTTTCAACAAATGTATGTACAGTGCTCTAAATGTATTTTCTCTTCCTTATAATTTTCTTAATACCATTGCTTTTCTTTAGCTTACTTCATTGTAAGAGTACAGTATATAATACAGATAACATACAAAATACGTGTTCATTAACTATTTATGTTATCGGTAAAGCATCTGGTCAACAGTAGCCTATTAGTAGTTAAGTTTGGGGGCAGTCAAGAGTTATATTCAGATTTTTGACTGCCCAGGTGGTCAATGCCCTGAATTCCATATTGTCCCAGGGCCAACTGTGTAAGAGCCTATGTGTGAAATCATTTAGAACAGACACCTCAGCCATGGTTGAGTTGAGTAAGCCTCAGATTGGCTAACTTGTGAAGATTTTCTTCTTATGTGGTGGGAATTCCTAATGGGAAGCTCAAGAAATAAAGTTTAGTGTATGTACAGATGTTTCTACCCAGTGTGTGTGTGTGCATGTGTGTGCCTATGTGTGTGTGCATGTGTGTGCATGTGCATGTGTGTATGTTTGGTTTTTCCTAACAACAAAATAGAATAAAAGCAGATTTTGTGATGTGTCCTTCAAATTTGGATAGCTGGTAGCATTTCTCCCCCAAAAATCCCTAGAGTAAATGACTTCCTTTTAAATCTGAAGCATAAATCATAACTGTGCTCTCTTTCTGGGGCTTCTGCTTTTTGTCAAATTAACAGCTTTCAAAAGAAACACATATTTTCAGCTGACCTGCAGTTGGACCTAACATTTCTTCCCCAAGCTGTTCTCAGACATTTAAGTCCTGGTAGAGAGAGGACACACTTTCAGAATGTGCCTGGGTGGCCCGGGTCCCCTCCCGGCCTCACCAGTTTAATCCATCTGCCTTCCAGGGGCCGCTTTTGGCTAATGAATCCTTAGCTCCAAGTTTTCCCTCCTTCTAATGAGTGCTAATAAAATGCATTTAACTCCACTAATGCCACGAAAACGCAGCGTTATTTCATTGTATCTACTTAATAAGAACCTTGTTTAATATCAAATTACCACCTGCTCAGCCAAAGCATATGCCGGGGGAAGCCGGGCTGTGAGGAGGGGATATCAAGTGCTATAATTTGGACATTCCTCCTACTCTGCCCTGCAGTCCTACGTGATTGCTTAATTCATTTAGCCAAGCTAGTCTGATCCTTCTGCCAGCTGTTTTGTAAAATTTACTGCAATGCTAGGCAACCGGTCCCACCACACAAGCTAGAAATATAGGATTGCTTTTCCTGGGACCAAGCTATTAACAGTTGTTTGGGGAGAGGCAACAGGCAATGGAGCAGATACTGTTACAATAAGGAAGAAATTTTGGATGTGCCTCATCTTATAAAATAGTTACAGCAAAACCAGTTTGTATTAATCAGATCTTTTTCCCCCCTAATTGTTTAAGGTCTAGTTTCAGAAGCAACGCATAGTTGTTTCAGATTTATCTTCAATGAGCAGTGATGTCTCATCTCCTATTTATCTTGGCTCTCAACTCCTCTGCCTTCTTTGGAACCAGCTCCTCACTCAAGTAACTGTCAGTGACAAATATCTATTGAAAGCTTTCCATTTAAAGAAAAGAATCATTTTTAGGGTGCCTGGGTGGCTCAGTTGGTTGAGCGTCTGCCTTCGGCTCAGGTCATGATCTCAGGGTCCTGGGATCAAGCCCTGTGTCGGGCTTCCTACTCAGTGAAGAGTCTGCTTCTCCCTCTCCCGCTCCCCCTGCTTGTGCTCTCTCTCTCTCTGTCAAATAAATTTTTAAAAAATCCTTAAAAAAAGAAATGAATTATTTTGTAATTTGAATTGGTTAATTTTAAAGTTTCATGTCTATTAGGCTTTCTTATAGTGAAGCACACCTCTGGTCTCATTACCTGTAGAACCTTCATTCTCAATCCCTCCCCCCCACCCCCATCAAATTCAGTGATCTGGAAATATTCCTGGCCTTCTTGTCACCTGAGAGACATCATATTCGAAGACATTTTCAAATACATTTTTTAAAGATACCAGATTCTATTCACTTTGGTGACCTGCTTATTAAACTGGTCAGTACACTTCTCTTGTGTTTTTCGAAGAAGTTAGAAAGAATTGTGACTTCTCTGTGGATTTATGAAGGGAAAAGAAGTGGGGAGGTGAGGACAACTTCCTTCCATTTTGTAATATTTATTCAGAAAAACCTATGTTAACTGTACGTATGGAAGTAGTTTATCAATTCTTTAGGAAAAGAACACTGTAAAAGAGTAACAGTTACTTCTTGAGACTTTAAAACTGGTCACCTGGTAAGAAAAGAGTGAAGATGGCAGGCATCCATTCAAGATTTACCTTATAGGGATCATCCCGGAATTGTAAGACCATAAGGGTGTTGTTGCTGAATTCCTAATAAATGGCCAAAATTTAGATAGGACAAACTAAAAAATAAAGCTGCTCTGGTATCCCTTTATCTTGGTTACTCATTGGTGGGTGGAGTGAAGATCCTGGATCCCTCTAGACAAGAACAAGACAGGAATTTACTGCTTGCTATGACTGTGTCCCATAGCATCCTGACATCTCAGAAGAATAAATGGGTATCTCCACCTAAACAAGACACGTACCATTGCTCAAAAAATGAGTCTGGAGGATGAGACAAGCACCAAATATTTTTGTGTCTTCTAGTTATAAATTGAGGGTTTTTTTTTTCTTTTTTCTGGTCAGGATATGAAGTCAATTTTAAACTATGTATGACTTCAATGATTGTGTAAAATAAGCCAATAATAAAAGAGCTACTATATAGTGCTGTTTTTCATGATAGGGAATATTCATATGAAAATATGTCCTATATAATCCGTTTTTCTCTTTTTCTTGAAACTCTGTGGCGATAGGTCAGTTATTTATTTACAAACAATGCCAAGTTATTTTACACTGAATTTCTTCAACTAATTTTATTTCCAATGTATTGGTAGAGAAATGCTTCTAAACAGCTTTGTGGTTTAGACTACATTTGTTCAAAGGTTAATGAAAGATCAACCCCATCATAGCTCTTGAGAAAGCAACTCAGATATTGGGTTTTCCTTAAACAAACAAAAATTTAGAAGGATACCCTTTTAGAAAGCTAGGCTTTTTCAAAACACAGAGAAGACTAGCCTCTGTTCAAACTCAGTCATTGCTAGAAATGGCTAGGATTAACTGGTTTGTGAGTAGAGATTTCCCTCCCTGAGATATTGTCCTTTTGGACTCATGTAACTATGAGAAGGAGCTTCAATTACTTCAGGGAAGAAGCTAAAAAAAGGAAGAGGTTGATTACATCCCTAATGGGCAAAGGCTTCCAAAGGTATCTAAGCCTCTCTGCTCTTAAAATAAAATGTAACACTTACTAGACCAGCATTGCCTGGGATTTAATATGCTGCCTTTACCCCCCCCCCCACCTCTATGTTTCCACACATTCTGGAAGGAAATAATAAAGATTAGAGCATAAAGAAATGAAATAAAAAACTAAAAAAAACCCACAATAAACAGATCAATGAAACCAGGAGCTGGTTCTTTGAAAATAACAGCAAAATTGATAAACCTTTAGCCAGATTCATGAAGAAGAGAAAGAGATAGAGATAGAGAACTCAAATAAATAAAATTAGAAATGAAAGAGAAGAAACAACAACTGACACCAGAGAAATACAAAGAATTATAAGAGAAAAAAATTACATACCAACAAATTGGACAACTTAGAAAAAATGGATATATTCCTAGAAATATATAATCTATCAAAACTGAATTAGGAAGAAATAGAAAATTTGAATGACCAATTACCAGCAATGAAATAGAATCAGCAACCAAAACACTCCCCACAAACAAAACTCCAGGACCAGACAGCTTCACAGGTGAATTTGACCAAACATTTAAAGAGTTAAGACCTATTCTTCTCAAACTATTCCAAAAAATGGAAAAAAAAGAAAGCTTCCAAATCCATTCCCTGAGGCCAGAATTATCCTGATATTAAAACCAGATACACTATGAGAAAAGAGAGCTACAGGCCAATATCCCGAAGGAGCAAAGATGCAAAAATCCTCAACAAAATATTAGCAAACCAAATCTGACAATACATTAAAAAAAATCATTCACCACAACCAAGTGGGATTTATTCCTGAGATGCAAGGGTGGTTCGATGTTCACAAATCAATCAACATTATACATCACATCATCAAGAGAAAGGATAAAAACCATATGATTATTTCAATAGATGTAGAAAAAGCATTTCCATAAAGAACTTATCAAACTCAATACCCAAAAAACAAAAAATACAGTCAAGAAATGGGCAGAAGACATGAACAGACATTTCTCCAAAGAAGACATACAAGTGGCTGACTTGAAAAAATGCTCAACATCACTTCACATCAGGGAAATACAAATCAAAACCACAATGAGATACTACCTCACACTGGTCAGAATGGCTAAAATTAACAATTCAGGAAACAACAGTTGTTGGCAAGGATGCAGAGAGTCCAGATGTCCATTGACAGATGAATGGATAAAGAAGAAATGGTGTATATATATACAATGGAATATTACTCAGCCATCAAAAAGAATGAATGCTTGCCATTTGCAACAACATGGATGGAACTAGAGGGTATCATGCTAAGTGAAATAAGTCAATCATAGAAAGACAAATACCATATGATTTCACTCATATGTGGAATTTAAGAAACAAAACAGATGAACACAGGAGAAGGGAAGGAAAAATAAAAAAAGATTAAAACAGAGGGAGGCAAACCATAAGAGACTCTTAATTATAGAGAACAAACTGAGGGTTGCTGGAGGGGAGGTGGGTGGGGGATGGGCATTAAGGAGGGTACTTGATGTAATGAGCCCTGGCTGTTGTATGCAACTGATGAATCACTAAATTCTACCCCTGAAACTAATAATACACTATATGTTAACTAAAAAAAAAACAAAAAAAAAAACCCAGCATTTGACAAAGTACAACATCCACTTATGATAAAAAACCTTCAACCAAGTAGGTTTAGAGGGAACATACCTCAACATAATAAAGGACATATATGAAAAACCCACATCAAACATCATATTCGGTGGGGAAAAATGAAGAGAATTTCCCGTAAGATCAGGAACAAGACAAGAATGTCCACTTTTACCACTTTTATTCAACATATTACTGGAAGTTCTAGCTACAGCAATCAGACAAGAAAAGAAATAAAAGGCATCCATATTGGTAAGGAAGAAGTGAAGCTTTCACTATTTGCAGAAGATATAATACTATATACATAGAAAACCCTAAAGACTCCACCTACTACAACTGATAAATGAATTTAGTAAGGTGATAGGATATAAAATCAATATACAGAAATCCATTGTATTTCTATACACTAATAAAGAAGTAGCAGAAAGAGAAATTAAGAAAACAATCCATTTACAATTGCACCCAAAATAATAAAATACCTAGGAATAAACTTAATCAAGAAGGTGAAAGACATGTACTCTGAAAACTATAAAACAGTAATAAAAAAAATTGAGGTTGACACAAACAATGGAAAAATATTCCATGCTCATGGATGGGAAGAACAAATATTGTTAAAATGTCCATACCCACAACAATCAATAGACTTAATGCAGTCCCTATCAAAAAACCAAAAAGCAAAAGCATTTTTCACAGAACTAGAACAAATAATCCTAAAATTTGTATGGAACTATAAAAGACCCTGAATAGCCAAAGTAATCTTGAAAAAGAAGAACAAAACTGGAGGTATCACAATCCCAGATTTCAAGATATACTGCAAAGCTGTAGTGATCAAAACAGTACGATCCTGGCACAAAAATCAACTCATAGATCAATAGAACAGAATAGAAAGCCCAGAAATAAACTCATAATTATATGGTCAATTAATCTTCGACAAAGGAGGCAAGAATATGTAATGGGAAAAAGACAGTCTCTTTAACAAATGGTATTGGGAAAATTGGACAACTACTACATGAAAGACTGAAACTGGATCACTTTCTTACACCATACACAAAAATAAATTCAAAATGGATTAAGGACCTAAATGTGAGACCTGAAACCATAAAAATCCTGGAAAAGAGCACAGGAAATCATTTCTCTGACATTGGTGGTAGCAACATCTTTCTAGGTATGTCTTCTAAGGCAAGGGAAATAAAAGCCGAAATAAACTATTGGGACTACATCAAAATAAAGAACTCCACACAGTAAGGCCACTCAATCAATAAAATCAATAAAATAATCAATAAAACTAAAAGCCAACCTAATGAATGGGAGAAGATTTTTTTTTTTGCATTTTTTTATTATGTTATGTTAATCACCATACATTACATCATTAGTTTTTGATGTAGTGTTCCATGATTCATTGTTTGCATATAACACCCAGTGCTCCATGCAGAACGTGCCTTCTTTAATACCCATCACCAGGCTAACCCATCCCCCCACCCCCCCTCCCCTCTAGAATCCTCAGTTTGTTTTTCAGAGTTCATAGTCTCTCATGGTTCGTCTCCCCCTCCGATTTCCCCCCTTTCATTCGGGAGAAGATATTTTCAAATGACATATCTGATAAAGGGTTAGTATCCAAAATATGTAAAGAACTTATACAACTCAACACCAAAAAATTAAGTAATCTGATTAAAAATGGTCAGAAGACACGAAGAGATGTTTTTCCAAAGAAAGCATACAGATGGCCAACAGACACATGAAAGGATGCTTAACCTCACTAATCTTCAGGGAAATGCAAATCACAACCACAATGAGATATCACCTCACACTTCTCAGAATGACTAAAATAAAAAACACAAGAAATGACAAGTGTTGGCCAGGATTTGGAGGCAAAGGAACCCTCTTGCACTGTTGGTGGGCATGTAAACTGTTGCAGCCACTGTGGAAAACAGTATGGCGTTTCCTCTAAAAATTAAAAATAGAATTACCATATGACCCTGTAATTGCACTACTGGGTATTTACCCAAAAATACAAAAACACTAATTCAAAGGCATACATGCACCCATATGTTTATTGCAGGATTGTTTACAATAGCCTAAATTATGGAAGCAACCCAAGTGTCCATCAACAGATGAATGGATAAAGGGGAAGTGGTATATATATATACAATGGAACATTACTCAGTCACAAAAAAGAATGAGATCTTGTCTTTTGCAACAATATGGATGGATCTAGAGGGTATAATGGTAAGTGAAATGAATCAGTCAGAGGAAGACAAATACCATATGATTTCATTCATTTGTGGAATTTAAGAAACAAAACAAAAGAGAAAGAAGAGACAAACCAAGAAACAGATTCTTAATTACAGAGAACAAACAGATGGTTACCAGAGGGGAGGTGGGTGAGGGGATGGGGGAAATAGGTGAAGGGGATTAAGAATACACTTGTCATGATAAGCATTGAGTAATGTATAGAATTGTTGAATCACTATGTTGTACACCTGAAACTAATACGCACTGTATGTTAATTATACTGGAATTTTAAAGAAGTCTAAAAAAACTAACAAAATAAATAATAGATGATAGATAGATAATAGATAGATAGATAGATAAACTAGTTTTACCGAAGTATCATTTTTAAGCCAGGAAATCTACCATTTTAGATGTATAGTTTGATGAGTTTTAATAATATAATACATTCACGTAACAATCAGCATAATCCAGGTTTAGAAGGCTTCCAGGTTCCCTTGGGCTTATTTGTAGTCAGTCCTCACTCACATTGTCTCTGACAACCATTGATCTACTTTCTTCTCTATGGATAGCCTTTTCTGGACATGTAATGTAAACAGAATCATAAAATATGCAGCCTTTTACATCTGGTTTTCACTCAGCATCATGTGTTTGAGGTTCATCCATGATGCGGCATGTGGCATCACTTTGTTCCCTTTTTATTGCTGAATAATTTGCCATTGTATAAATAAAGCACATTTGTTTATCCATTTCAGTTGGTGGACATTTGGGTTGTTCCCAGTTTTTGACTATTATAAATAGTGCTGTGTGTGAATACCTGTGTACATGTCTTAATGTGAACATACATTTTCATTTTTCTTGACAGGTATCTAGGAGTAGAATTGCTGGGTCATACGCTAAGTGTATTTCTAACTTTTTAAAAAATTACCAGACTGTTTTTTAAAGTGGCCGTACCATCTACATTCCCACAAGCCATGTACGAGTTTCCAGTTTCTCCACATCCTGGCCAAGACTTGGTCTTATCAGCCCTTTTGATCCTGACCGATAGAGTGCATATGCAGTGGGGTATCTCATTTCTCTAAACATCACAGCTCTAAAGCATGCAACTGACTTTCATTGCCCTGGAGAGGAATCAGCACTGTTATTACTCTAATGAGACAGCTGGAGTTCATTCCATAACAGGAACACCATACAGTCTCCTTGCTCCTTCCTCTAAACACGCCCCTGGAGCTGTTCCTGTGGAGCTGTTTTCCTGCCTCAGTCTGCTTGATGTTCCCCACAATGCGGCCCAAAGTGGCTCAAAGCCCGCTGTCTCTGAACTTGAAAAATTAGCACCATATCTTCTATGGTTTGTTCAATGTGTTCCAAATTGTCAACTTCACACAGATGAGCACTTTATCATACTAGCATTTCATAGTGACTAGAAGAATGAGCTTTCCTGACAGATGGGCTTGGGTTTGAAGGAAGATTCCTCCATCTTCTATCTTTGTGACCTCTCAGAAGACCTAGGGTGGTGTGAGAATTAAGTAAGACCGTGTATATAAAGCATGTTTATATAACTAGAGTTCTGTCAGTGCTCGCTGTAACAGTTACATAACAATTCTTATTATGTTGTGCTCTTAAGCAAGTGCTTCCTGAATTATTCAACACAGTGTCATTTAAGTTTCCTATGGTTTTAACCCACACAGGTCATTAACACAGAGAATAAAGGTTTGTCATTGTTTGGATATCTCACCTCAACACTGAGTATAATGGCTTGTCATCATAAGAAATTTAATTCCACTTGTTAATTACATTTCAGAGGTCAGAATAGCACTAAAGTCTTTGGAGGATAGAAATACTGTGTGCCCCCTAAATAATTATCATGTAATAGCTAGCTTTTGTCTTGTGCCTGCCATGCGCCTTATCCTACGTTTGATAATTTACACATATTATCAGTAGTCCTTAAGCAATGTCACAGAACTGACATAGAATTTGTGATGGAATTCTCTGATGAGTTTGAATAAATTAATATGGATAAGACTGTGGAAAGTGATCTATTGGTGCGTGAAGTGAAGTCGTTTGCTCATTCATTCATTCAACAAGTATTTCTTCATCTTCAGCATTCCAGCAGCTATTCTAGGTTCTAAGTTTACAACAATAAACAAAACCAATCCTTGTAGAAGGGGAGGCAGGCAATTAATTAGCAAACAGACCAATTAGGTAATTTCAGAGAGGGGTGAGTACTATAAAGAAAATAAAATGGCCATTAGTGTAGAGAGAATTTGGGATGCAGAAGAACGAATATTAGAGTGGTTGGTCACAGGCAATCTGGGTAAAGGACTTGTGAGCTGAGACCTGACTTGTATAATTTACATGCATGTTACTAAGAAAGTACTTCTTATAAAAAAAAAAATAAGGTGTGTATTTTGCTGTGAGGATTTTGCTATGAAAAGAAGAGAAATGAGGTGGAAGCAGTAGGGTGAGGTTAAGAGAGGGTCTAAAGAAATAAATGAAAGAATGATATAAGACAATGAAGGGACCCCCAGGCACGCAGGGCATGGCTGCTGTCTGAATCATCTGTGCCAGACTCACAGGCGCCATGGAGTGTTGCTGGAGTCTGCAGAGTTGTGTCTATCAGAGGATTACTCCCTGACTGTCCTCACTCTTTTCTTTGAGTAAGGGCCCACTTCTATCATTTTCACTCATCTCCCAGCCCTGGGAGCAGCATTTTGCATATAGTTCATGCTCAGTAAATGTTTGCTAAATAGCTAGAGCTCAAGTACTTTTTTTTTCCAAAAAAAAAATTGCTCTTAGAGAGGAAAGAATGATTGGTCTTTTCAAATGCCAGAGCTTAATTAATAAACTGTCAAGCAGCTACGCCGTCCTGAGGTAATCAGTAATCTCTTGGGACCTTTGTTTTTCTCATCTGTGCCATGCGGATGACAAGTGTCTCCCTGGGACTAGATGAGAGGAAGTGTGAGAAAGCCTTCGGGCAAGTCAAACCTGTCACCCTTTTGCTGGGGGCCCTATATTCATTGTTTTTTTTTTCTTCTTCTTCTTCTTCTTCTCCTTCTCCTTCTTCTCCTTCTTCTCCTTCTTCTTTGTCTTCTTCGTCTTCTTCTTCTTTTTTTTTTTTTTTTAGTTTCAAGGATAGAATTTAGTGATTCATCAGTGGCATGTAACACCCAGGGCTCATCACATCACCTGCCTTCTTTAATGCCCATCACCCAGTTACCCCTTCCCCCTCCACCTCCCCTCCAGCAACCCTCAGTTTGTTCCCTGCTATTAAGAGTTTCTTATGGTTTGCCTCCCTCTCTGTTTTCATCTTATTTTATTTTTCCTTCTCTTCCCCTATGTTTATCTGTTTCATTTCTTAAATTCCACATATGAGTGAAGTCATATGGTATTTGTCTTTCTCTGACTTATTTCATTTAGTGTGATACCCTCTAGTTCCATCCACGTCATAGCAAATGGCAAGATTTCATTCTTTTCAATGGCTGACTAATATTCCATTGTATATATATGACATGTGCCTCTTCAAATCACTGTATTTGTAATCCTTTGGAGAAATACCTAGTAGTTCAATTGCTGGGTCATACAGTAGCTCTCTTTTTAACTTTTTGAGGAACCTCCATACTGTTTTTCAGTATGGCTGAGAACTGGCTGCACCAGTTTGCATTCCCACAAAGAGTTTGAGAGTGGGATCCCTATATTCTTGAGGGGGGAGGGTATAGAAAGCATGTAGGGAGGTGAACATTTCCCCATTGATTCTCTCACAAAGCAGATGTGGGAGATGCAGGGAGGGGTGAGAGAGAGAGCCAAACACATAGCAATGTCATGGTTGTTTATTGTTTTCACCCTTGTGGTAATAAATCAATGTGAGGTTTGTCATTTTAATTAGTCTTCTTTCAGTCAGGGAAGTCAAGGCTGTTAAGTGCTGATAGGGAGCTGAAAAATTACCTGAGAACAAGTGTCCGGAAGAAGTCCCAGAGTTCTGGTTTCAGAGTGCTGCAGGTTAGTGGGGATGGAGTGGGTGTGTGCAGAGCCCTCCACCTCAGAAAGGGAGGATTCGCTTCGGTTGGGTGTAAGGCTGTCAGGAGGGTGGAGGGGAGAAGCTCAGTTGGTCCCTGTCCTGCTTGCCCCCAGCCAGCCCTGTGGTGAGCTGCAGGGAAGGAAGAGTGGAGGGAAGGGGGATTGAGGGGGTCAATCTCCGTGCATGTTTCTATCAAGTCTAAAGTAAGGATGCAGAAATGAGATATGCAAAATTTGGGGAGCTACTGCCCTCAAAAGTGAGAACAGGGGAAAACGAAGAAAAGCAAACCAAAGTTCTATTTTGAAGTTTGGCAAAGAAAATGTTGCCAAGTGGATTTCTCTGTGTTGAATTGCACCATATCACAAGGAAGCCCGGTTCTTGAGATGACTCAGGGAAGAGCCTAAGCCCCTGGCAAAGGGTATGTTTGTACAAGAATGCTTGTAGGCTTGTGGAGGGTACTCATTGATATATCCCACTAGATAATAAAAAGAGACACGAACCCAAGTCCTCCAGACATCAAGTCCTGGCTGACCTTTCTGAATCCACTCTTCCTTTCTCCACCTACACCTAGCGGGGGTCATTAACTCTCCCCTCACAATAAGATTTGGCAGCAACAGGATGATGTTGGAAGGCACCTCTTGGAAGAATCTTAATTCTTTTTTTTTTTTTTTTAAAGATTTTATTTATTTCACAGAGAGATAATGAGAGCAGGAACACAAGCAGGGGGAGTGGGAGAGGGAGAAGAAGGCTTCCCGCGGAGCAGGGAGCCCGATGCGGGGCTCGATCCCGGGACCCCAGGATCATGACCTGAGCCAAAGGCAGACGCTTAACGACTGAGCCACCCAGGCGCCCCAGAAGAATCTTAATTCTTCTACTTACTGTGTGTCCAGGGGAACCACTCAACTCTCTTAGCCTTGGTTCCTTGTATACAGTAGAAACAAAATATCTATTCTACTTTCCCCACAGAATTGTTTTAAGGATATGATGGTGTGTTCTAAACTACAAAGCGTAATAGAATAATGAATTATTATTACTAGTGTCATTATATTTGTAGCAATAAAAAGCTATTTCTTTGGATTTTATGGATTTCCGAATTTGGAAATGAGCTTAAAGTTCAGCTATTCCAATTGGTCTTCCACTTCCAAGCTCTTCAATCATTTCTTGATGAGGTGATTGTTCACTCTTTCCTTGAGACTTGATTAAGATTTATCACCTTCCAAAGAAACTGGAACTGTGTTTGGACAGCTCTAATGTTTTGTGCTTTAATGATCAAGCTGAATAGAAATCTTTAACTTCTCCTCTTTAGTACTGGTTCTGCCTTCTAAAACCTCAGTCCATTTTCCAACATGGTAGTCCTTAACATAGTTTAACAGAACTCTTGCCCTACTCTTAAATCTTCTCTTTCCCCAGCTGAAGAGCCTGTGTTCAAACACTCCCCGCGTGACATGGCTTTGGATTTCTTCATCGTTCTAATTGGTCAGCTTTAAGTATTTCTGTTTTCTGTTTCTTCCCTAAAATGTGCTCCCTGAGCTGAATATCCAGGGAAGGTATGATTAGTGAATCACAAAACACCCTCAGCCAGATTTGCTTACCTTTCTCCAAGTTTTCATCTTACTTTTTAGCACAAATGAAATGCTTTGTTTTTGGTTTTGGTCACTTATCTTCATCCTAAAATATGCTCTTTTATTAAAATCTCTCAATGTTTTCATCCAGTTCTGTTTATCTGTCATTCCTATTCTCAGACACCTGGGACAGTGAGTACTTTGTAGAAATGGAGCTGGAAGGATGAGTAGGAAAGTGGGCATGCTTGACCTCAAGGAGAGAAGACAGGGGAGCAGATTCCAAATACATGAAAAATGGACCCGTAGAGGAGAGGTTTATTTGTACTTTGTTGATCTAAAGAGTAAAACTGTGACCAGTCCCCCTTCCTGGGGGAGGTTCCAGATCTTAGTCACAAGTGGTAAGGAACATAGGATTTGGAATAGAACAGATCTGGTTTCAAGTCCTGACTTTGCAACTGCCTGGTTCAGTGGGCTTAAGCAATTTTTCTACATTTCTTCAGAGCCTCCACTTCTCCCTCTACAAAATGAGATTGATATCATCAACCTCATTGGGTCTTTTTCGGGACTAAATGAGTTAAGGTTAACCTGAGGGTTAGCCCTCAGGAAGCATTCAACTGCCCATGCCCCAGGGCTCTGTGTCCTGTGGTCTTTATACTCACACACTCACTTGTCCTGCTTCTACTCACTTTATAAAAAAGCTTCTACATGGTAGGTTATGTTCAGAAATATTCACTCCCTCCCCGTGACTCCCATGGGAAGAAGATAATTACCCACTGCATCGATGGTGCACTTGGCTGTGTGAGTTGTTTTGGCCAATGGGATGTCATCAGCCATGAAGCAGTAGAGTCTTGAAAAGTGTTTTCTTACTTGAGCTTACGCTCTTTTTTCCCCCCAAGATTTTATTTATTTATTTTAGAGAGAGAGAGAGAGAGAGAGCATGAGCTGGGGGAGAGGCAAAGGGAGAAGCAGACTCCCCGTTGAGCAGAGAGCCCACTGTGGGGCTCGATCCCAGGACCCTGGGATCAGGACCCAAGCTAAAGGCAGACGCTTAACTGACTGAGCCACCCAGGTGTCCCTGAACTTACACTCTTGAACCTCTGCCATCCCATGAGAAGAAGGTGCCCAGGACAGACAGTTCATCCCAGGAGAAAAACAAAAGTTGCAAGGAACAGAGCTGAACCACCGCAGCTGAGGCCACCCCAGATCAGCAGCTACCAGCTGACCCCATGTTGTTCCTGAGGGTTTTGTGGATGCAATATGCAATGATACTGTGGCCGTAGTTATCTGAAATAACCAATAAACTAAGATATCAATGGCTGACAAGGTTTCATGTTTCCTTCCTCTGGAAGACATGGGAAGCCTACACTCTTAGTTGTTCAATAAACATTTAAGTGAGTACTATCTGCCAGGTGCCCAAGAGTAGTTACTTTGCTGTCATATAGGGGACTCTTCTCTGAAGAAGCTTACTTAAAGCAGTATAGAATCATTCTAGAGCCCAATGCCCTTGTCTCAAAATTACTCCCCTCAAAGCACAACATGATCTGCTCCACACGCAGGACTTGGCTAGTTCCTCCCCTTTAATCTCTGGACATCTCTCTGCCTTGTGGACTCAGAGCATCACCTTGCTCCCCTCGTCTCCAGGGCTGAGCATCCTGGAAATTCTGTAATGTTGGATGAAGGGGTCGAATTTTATTAGGTGACAAGCTCTTCCCTTCCCTTTTCAATAAGGTGCTCCAAAGTCCACTCCCTGTCTTTTCCATGCACTTAGGCTGTCCTTGCACACTAATCCGGCATTATGTGGCAGTTTGGGGTGTGAAGGAAAAGACAGAAGCTAATAAGGATTTGCTTTCCCTTAGCTGGGGTTCCCTAGAGATGGGGCTTGCAGTGGGATTGCAGCAAGCCTTTGCTCTGGTGCTCGGAAGTCTGGGGCTGCAACCGCACAGAAGAGGGTGCTCTTGTGTAAAGCTGTGGCTGGCTTCCTGGGAGGAGGTGACGTTTCCTTGTTTCTTACTGAGCAGATGATTTGTTGCTTATGAGAGTTGGTAAATGTAGTCTGTATTAGCGCACACGGATTCTGCAACAACAGATAAAAACCCCAACCTGCAAAACTATCGGGAAACTCATCTGTGTTGAGGCTGCACACCCCTCGCTTCTGCTGTTCTGATAGGACACAGCCAACTTTTACCTGCATCCTCCCCTTTGATGACCGCACCGGCCAGGCCCTCTACACGAAAACTCTCAAGGAATAGGGACAAAAAGAATGCCATTCCTTTTAGATTTTTAAAATTGCTTTTGGCATGTGGGAAGTAACTAGCTAGCCATTAACTCATTTGTCACACAAATATTTATTGAGGGTTAATTTTAGTTTTCTAATGCTTTTAGGGAAAGAAATTAAAGCTTCTTTCCCACCAACCAGACCCAAGCAATCTGGTCCCTGCTTCTCTCTCTGAAAGAATCTCAAGTTAACTGCCTTCTTCTTGGCTCTTTGAGGCCTCGGGCTTTGGCTTTCATATTCCATTTTATTAGAATTATTTCTTTTCTGGCTCTTCTTGTGCCTGTTTTTCCCTCATTCTCCAGAGCTCAGCACAGCTGTCATATTTTTGGAGAGACTTTCCCTAAGCCTGCATATTAGTCGCGGTTCTCCAGAGAACCAATCAGAGATACAGAGATATATAGATATAAATTTATTATAAGGAATTGGCTCCTGTGGTTATGGAGGCTGAGAAGTCCAAGACCTCTAGCTGGCAAGAGGGAGAACCAGGACAGCTGACGGTGTAGGTTCCAGTCAGAGTCTCAGTCCAAAAGCAGGAGAAGAGTGATGTCCCCACTCAAAGGCAGTCTGGCAGAAAGAGAGAGCCTTTTAGTTCTTTTCAGGCTTTCGACTGATTGGATGAAGCCCATCCACACTGGGGAGGGCAATCTGCTTTACTCAGTTTACTGATTCAAACGTTACTCTCTTCCAGAAACACCTGCATAAACACACCCAGAAAAATGTTTAACCAAATATCTGGACATCCCCGTGGCTCAGTCAAGTTGACACATAAAAATCAATCATCACAGTCCGCTTCTAAATTGTCCTCCCTAATTACTATTGCCTTGTCCCATTGATCTTCTTCCCAGTGTTTATCATAATTGGCCCGTGTCTTGTTTGTTTATTTGTCACATTTCCTGTCTGTTTCTCTTGCTACAGTGTGAGCGCCACAAAGGCAGGGACAGGCTTTTGTGTTTCTTTCTCTGTCCCTTTAGCCCTGAAGAGTGGAGGTACCCAATAACACTTAGTATGTATTTCTGAATGAAATGCGTACAAAGATAAAAGAATTATACAATGACATAAAAAGTATCAAAAAGAAATATTAACAATGTTATGAGAATATGGAAAAACAGAAGCCCAAATCTCTGTGGAAGGGTCAGGAAAGGCTTTAGAATGAGGAGACAAGAGCGGGGTCCTGAAACAGGATGAGGGGGCAAGTAGGCAGCAGACGAGGAGTAGAACGGAAGTGAGATTGGCACGGTGGGCTGAGCAGTGCCTGCCAAGGTGGGGACCAAAAGGGATCAACCAATTCCAGAAATGGTAAGAAAGTCAGGGTGTCCGGGCATCAGAGCAGATTGAGAAGGGTCTTTATGAGCTGCAGGATCCAGGGGTGTAAAGGCAGGATCTGGGAGGCCAGCAGAGGCCGGAGTTTTGAATGGGGATCTTCAAAATGTGTCAAAATTTTGTTGAATGCACAACATTACTACTCTACTTCACTCTGGAGGCAGAGTGGGTAATGGGTAGGAATGGGGAGAAGTTGATGCCCAGGAACCAGTTACAACCTTTGGATGAGAGAAGATAAAAGAGTAGCAGACAGCCCGGGGCCTCGGGGCTTCAGCAGGAGCTGGAGTGCCCGACAGGCAGCCCTGGATGTGGGTGCTGGTAAGGCTGGCCTGTGGCTTTGGGACAGGCCCCGAGGGTCCAGTGTTTCCTCCAGCATGAGACAGCCTCGTGATGCGAGAGATGGCTTGGTGTTGCAAGGACATGAGATGAAGAGGTGGGCACAGAGCATCATTGGGTTTGGGAGCTAGATGAGATTCAGGGAACCTGCCACATGGCAGGGCAGGGGCCACACAAGGGGCTGAGGGGTCCTCTGTGGCCAAAGGGCGTAGCTGGAAGGGGGCCGTTGAGTGGACTGAGAAGGTTCAGGCAGAATAAAAGAGGAGACAGGAAATTTAGGGACGCTTCTGAGGTAGAATTTATAAGACCTGGTAAATAATTAGATTTACCAGGGTGAAAAACAAAACAAAACAACACTGAGAATGGCTTTCTTGGAAATCGGAAGGAGGGACCAGAGGAATAACAGATTGGGCAGAAGTATTTCAGGACACCCGTGTCCTCTAAGCAGATTCAGGAACTCTTCAATCCGCTGCTTCATCAGGATACCCTATAGCGAGCTGCTTGATATGTAGGTGGGGAATTTTCCTAAGAACACTATTCACTAAATAGGTCCATATGGGAAAGATTGATTTCTCGGTCCTAAACTGTTTGCATTCCAGAACAGTCTCTTCTTCAGAACAGGCACCAGAGAATTCACCCCATGACCATCATGCCCTCATCGGCATCATCCCCCTTTCCATCCAAAGCAACAGAAGCAACTGACCGAACACTTGCTCTAATAATAACCACTGTTTATGGGGCACTTGCTCTGTCCCAGGATCCTTCTAAGTGTTCTCCACATGTCAACTCCATCAGAAGCCTTCACACACCGAAGTGAAGGAAGCACATCATTATCCACATGTTACAGGGGGAGGAACTGAGGCACAATGAGAAAAGTGACTTGCTGGGGGAGGTGAAGCCATCAGACCCTGTGCTTAAATATCCTTAGTCTCCCCGATACCTCGGGGCATCATGATTATCCCCTTTTTACAGGAACAAGGTGTGAGGTTACATCAATTTCCCCAAACCGTCCAGCCCACAAACACTGGAGTTGATATTTAAACGACCGTTTTTAAATCATGCCACGGAGAGGGTGTTTAGTGTGAGAGCCTGACAATTAGCTTTATTGATTGCAATGTAAGTGCCTGACTTTAAGCTTTTGATTGCCCTGGTGTGGCATCCATTTCAAAGACAGCCGTTTCTCAGATGAGCATATTGCCAGCTACTCAACTAGATAAAGAGCCAGGCTGCCCCACCCATGAAGTTCCCCTTTTAGGGAGCCCTGGGAAACGTAGATAGCTGACTGCTTCCTTTTCCCTTTCCGTGCTTTAATACCTGTTGTTGGGGTTTAAATTCACCAATAAAGAATCTGTGAAACCGTAGGCCCCCCACCCTCCATCCCAATAGAAGTGGAACCCCAGGTAAGCACAAACCCTCTGTCTCTCTCTACCCACAACCATCCTGTGTGGCCCCGAGTGTGCTGTGTTCCTTCCGTAACCTATGAGTAATAAACCTTGTTTTTCTGAAGTTCCCTGATGGTTGTTGCTGAGCTGAGTCTTGCAATCATAATAAGAATCACAAGGGCTCCACTGGCCATAACATTGGCTCGCGTCCAGGGGAATGCCCGTGGGGGCTGCCACAAGCAGCTGGGATGCAGGTGAGCCCCACAAACACTCCTCACTGACAGCATCACTCTCAACAGGCTGAGGCTGTCACAAAACAGGGGACCACCTCTAGAGCTCTTCTGCTCTGCTTTGTTCAAAAGTAAACACACGAGGAAACAGATATTTTAAACGTAGAAAATAATAGCAGTGAATATTTATCAAACACACAATGGGAAGTGCTTTCCATAGCGGACCCCTGCCAAATTTATTGTCATTTCCACGTCGCAGATGAGAGTTTGTGGACAATGTAATTTGCTCGAGGTCACGCGGCAAAAGACAGAGCCAGGATTCAAACCTAGGTGTGACTCGTGGGTTTTATTCACATGGAAAAGACCCCCTCTGAGCTGGCGGTTAGATGCCACCTTCTTTCACTTTTAGTCTCAGCTTTTATATCTAGGGGGAAAGTTTTTTTGTTTATTTTTTATTTTTTTAAGGTGAGGGTTTTAAAACATCTCTCCCTCCTACCTCCATCCATCTCCTGCCTCCAGGGCTCATTCTGCCTAAAATTAGACCCTTTCTTCCAACATGTATCTCTCTGTTGACTCTGAAGGTATCATCGGGCCAGCAGACACCATCTGGGCAGCACACAGCAGAATCCTCATGATGAGTGAGGCCAGATTACCAGCAATCACTGTCTGCGGGTCTTTATTTTTAGTAAAGAAATTTCCAGGAGAAAGGCAAGGCCAGCAGAGGAAACAGCTTAACATCGACTAGTTTGGATCATTCCAGCAGGCGTTGGGGCATAGAGGCTGTCCCTGGCTATTTGGTACCTGGCCCTGAGTTGATGGGGGGGGGGGGGGGGGGGTTGTTTTTTGGGGGGGGGGGGGGGGGGGGGGGGGGGGGGGGGGGCGTATTTGCTTGATGTGTGAGAGTTCGATAAAGCAGACAATTAGGGGTATGCACTTGGCATCGGTCAGAGGGTTTATGATATAATTTTTGTGTGCCTGCAAACGCTGGATCACAGGGGAGATGTCAACAACTTTGGCCATTAATTTAGTTCTGTGATTACTGGATGCCAAATAGACAAACACAGAGTCTAAGGAAACAGAACATTACTGCAGAAAATGCTAGAGCATACGTCTTGCCTTCCATTCCATCCCATTCCTCATTTTCCCTCACTCCCCCAGGCCAGTGTGATGGACAGGTGAATAGTTCATTGCAGGCTGGGGGCCTCTGTTCCTGTTCACCTCAAGCTGTTGTTGCATATATCTAGAGCTTTGGTGTATGCCTTCATGGGCAATGAATGGCTTGCCCCACCATCCTACCCCAGGACTGGGCCTCTCCTGGCCACTGCCAGGGCCCTGACTTTAGTTGTCATCATAAGGGGACATGTTCATGAGCCATGGACTCAACACTTTCAGTGTAGGGAATGTGGAGACCAAAGAAGAGTCCTGATGTCATCTTTCTGAGAAATCATAATTTAATTTGGAAGAGAGGAGAAGGATATGCAGATTTTAGCAGAAGTCTTCAAAACAGCAGTGATTATGAAGGTGTGCCGAACAGGAGACTGGCTGCTTAAATGGGGAGCAGACAGAATGCAGGGATGAATCCAGAGTGGCCAGGACCCACAGTCCCAGCTCCCCCATTGTTATGATCCCACATACGTCTACTATGATTATTTGAAAAAATTAGATTCAATCTTTTTAGGTTGTATGTCTGCAGTAAATGTGAATGTTTATAGTAAGCTGAAACTTTATAGGAATGGCTCCTGTGATAAAATATATAAAAATGTGGGGCGCCTGGGTGGCTCAGTTGGTTAAGCGACTGCCTTCGGCTCAGGTCATGATCCTGGAGTCCCTGGATCGAGTCCCGCATCGGGCTCCCTGCTCGGCGGGGAGCCTGCTTCTCCCTCTGACCCTCCCCCCTCTCATGTGCTCTCTCTCTCTCATTCTCTCTGTCTCAAATAAATAAATAAATAAATAAAATCTTTAAAAAATATATATATATATATAAAAATGTAAATAAAGAATTTGTAGACGAAAAATGCACTTAGTGATGGGTTTATACCTCATTCTTAGGAAGGAAGAAAATAGCTGAAAACATTTTCGGAGTAACCACATAAAAAGAATACATTTACATTCTTTTAAATTTATTTCTCCTTTTGTGTTCCTACCACTGGAAGAGTAAAGTCGCTTTGAGAGAGAGCGCTTCCTCTACCCTTTATATGTATTTAATGTGATCGCATCGCCTCATTTCTCAGTTGGTTTTATTTGCCAGGGTAGGGAATTTCCAAACTTCTGTGTAAAAAATATATGTGCCTCCAGAGAAAATATATGCAGTCTGAAGTTGATGAATTAAGAAATAAAGATGATGATAGAAGAGCTGGACACTGGACAATTTTTTTTTTTAAAAAAAGTAGATTGGCGTGGGGCACATAGATTGCAGAAATTTTCGTTTTTATTTAATACCATTGTTCAATATTGAATTTGTAACTGCGAGCTTGTGTTATTTTATAATTGAGAGAGAGAGAGAGAGTGCGTGGAAATGTGAGACAGAGTGGTGACAGACTTGTCAGTCGACATTTAGAACTGTGGAAACAGGATCTGCTGAATGGAACAAGGCACCAGCGACGCCATGATGCCAGGTATACAGATCTTTCACTTGATGTCAGAGTGGGTCTTCGATCTTTGCACACAGGTTCTGTCAGCAGTAAAATGGAAACGAACACTGTGTCTTCCTTCTGTAGTTTATCTCAATCCATATGCTAAAATAAGTTCCAAAATGTTATGTATGACAACTACAGGAAAATGGTTAATATAGAAATGGGTGGAATTAGCATAACATGGGGAATTTAGCATGATACTATGCCTTTTTAACTTCTTATCTGTGTATCATCATAGCAAAACCATCTACTAAAAACGCTATAAGATTAAATGAAACTGCATAGCCATTTCTGAAGGCAGAGCTTTATAAATGAAGATATTGTTTGTCTTTCAAATAGAGAACACAATTCCTACAATTCATGAATTATACTATGGGTACCACATTTTCCCCTGGGTGGGGAATTATACAACATTTCTCAGAGGTTTAGGAAACACAGGAATTCAGGAGTGCCTAGGTGGTTCAGCTGGTTAGCCGTCTGACTCCAGGTTTCTGCTTAGGTCGTGGAGCCCCAAATTGGGCTCCACACTGGGAGTGAGCCTACTTAAAATTCTCTCTTTCCCTCTCTCTCTCTGCCCCTCCTCCCCCACCCCCTTTCTAAAACAAAAAAAGAAAAAGAAGAAAGAAAAAAGAAACACAGGAATTCTGCTAAGTTTGGGACACAAGCTACAGTCACAGAATCTCAAGGTCAGGTAATAACTGCATTTTATAGCCCAAACCACCCCTGGCTCAGCCTGAGTTTTATCATGAGTCTAGGGACACTTGTATCCTCATCACAACATTGTAATAGTCAAGCTTGATATGGACACTTTCCCAAATGGGGAATTTGATCTCAAGACTGCAACACAGAGACCCTGCCTGAGTTTCTAGCCAGCCCACGCACCCTATGTATTTCAGACTTTCCAGTTCTATGACCACATGAGTTGATTCCTTAAAATAAATCTCTCTCTCTCTCTCTGCCCCACCCCCACACGCACATTTTGAAAAACCCCATGTATCACTAGATCATTAGGAGCCGCAGATGACTGACAAATTCTACAAATTGAGACCCAATCTGTCTTCCTCTAGCTTCTACCTGTTGGTAGCTAGCTACCTGTTGGTAAAAGCTAGCTACCTCTAGCTTTTACCGTGTCTATACATTCATCATATCAAATAAGATTGATTCCACTTCTGATAGTTGTTCACACAATTGAGAAATCCAGAAGAGATGTAAACAATATTTCAAGTCATATAGACAAGTATCGGACCTACAAGGTCCTAGGCTGTGGCCCCACCTCAAAACTACCACAGAACAAAATAATGAAGGGTCTAGTGTCAAGGTCAAGAGCAAAAGATTTACAGTCAGCTTGAATCTGGGTTTCAATCTAGCTGTGTGACCTTGAGCAAGTTACCCAACTGCTCCGACCTTCTGTTTCCTAATCCGTAAAATTAGACTAAAACACCACCTGGCAGGGTTGCCAAAAGGATTAAGCAAGACCAAGTGTGTGAAGAGCTTAGCACAGGACCTGCTACGTGGTGGGTGAGTGACAAATGGTGAATATGGTTACACTGGTGGAGATGTTGCATAAGGTTTCATAAGCTTATACTCTCTCGAAAATGCTGCTGACCATCTTTTGTTTCTGGTAACTCAAGCAACAAGCATGGGTCTTCCTTGAGTAAGTGCAAGAAGGAGAAATAATAGTTTTTACTGCCTTCTTCCTCACTCCCTTTCCCGCCTCAGCCCCTACCTCCAGTTCTTGGACTACTTCCTGTAAACCTCTTAGGCATCAGCTTCTCTGGGACATTCTTCATGGACCCTCTTGGGCTGGGCTTGTGCCTCTCATTGACGATTCCATAATTCTGTGCATATCTATATTATTTTCCTTACTGGACTATTTGTAATTGTTTATATGAGAAGCTTGGGGCAAAACTGTAACTTATTCATCTTTATATCTCTATTATTAGTAAAGTAGGCTGGAACGTCCTAAGCACCAAAAAATGTTTAGTTCAATGAATGAATGAATGAATGAATGAATGCTCCAACCATTTTTATCCAACAGACTATCCTTCTGAAACAAAACAATTTCTACCCTTGTTTCCTCTACACTAGCCTAGAACCTTAAGGCTGCTTTTATTAGTTAATGGGTTGTAGTGTTTTGAGAACTAATTTGTTTCATCTGCATTTTTCTTAAAAATCCATCTCCAGAGATATATTTCTGACTTTGGACTTTGGCTATTCAACCACTCTCTTTGCTCAGAATGATTTTCAGCATCTCTATGCAATTTCTGAATGCAATGCCCCAGTAAGCCCATTCGCACAGCTGGCATAAAAAACATTGTGTTTGTTTATACAACTGGCTCAGTGAACAAGAATGAGAAATTGAGTTATTTATTCGATGGCTCAGGCCTTGATTACTAAATTGGAATTTACCTCTGTACCTTGACGGAGTGGAGAAAGGAAATCTAATAGATTAAATGAGAGTGCTGTGTGTCTCTCCGTGCCTCTGCTGGGAGCATTGTGCATGGGATAATTAAGTCCCCGGAAGAGGAAAACTGGCCATGAAATAAAAAATACAGACTTATCGTCCATAGTAAGCGGCCAGGTGCTAGGCTCACCAAAATGTTCTGTGTTAACAAATGTGTTTTTCCGACCTGGAAATTTGTAGTCATAAATGTTCATACCTCCCTGGGATTACTCAGCCCTGTGATTTTTTTTTTGTGGTGTTCATCTATTACTTGACATCGTTGCAATGTGTGTTTTCCCTTTGTGAACACTATGTAGTAAGGGATGTGTGAAGGATATCACATGTGGGAAGGTAAAGCAGTCTCTGTCAATGGAGTGGAGGCCATCAGAAACAGTGGATGAGCTGGGAATCTGGTGGAGAGATAGCAAACATGCAAATCCCATCACCTCTAACAGAGGAGTGCCTCAAGTATGTGAGGAAGGGGACAATCCATTTTCCCTCCCATTCATCTGTTTTACCTGTGTCCCTGCCTCCCTGCCTATGACATGCCCAGTGGCCCCATAGCATTAATTAGCATGTGAGCAATGGTATGTGACCAGTATTTGTTAACTATCAATAACTGGGTGGCTAAGTTTCGTTTGCATGATTATTTAGAAAGGAAGGGCAGGACCATGGAAACATCAAAGCGGTGTGGCCCATGACGCCAGGATAACACATCTGGGGACAGCTCAGAGAAGATTGCCTGCTCTGTCTTGCATTTAGTTTTGGCTTAGCAGCTCTCATTAACAGTCTTTCCCTAACTCTCTGCTCTCTATCCTTAATAAAAAAAAAAAAATTGGTTTACAACACTGATAAAACATATATCTACACATGTCATATGTTATTGCCTTCTTGCTTTGCCCTATTGTTCTCAGTGTTCTATAATTGTAAGGATACCATCTCACTGAACCTATATGTAGACACATATAGGTTCTTCCTGATGGGAGGGTGATATCAAGTGGATTCATTTATTCATAGTTTTTCTTTTTCTTTTTTTAAAATTAGTTTATTTATTTTAGGGGTGCCTGGGTGGCTCAGTCGGTTAAGTGTCTGTCTTTGCCTCAGGTCATGCTCACAGGGTCCTGGGATGGAGTCCTACATCGGGCTCCCTGCTCAGTGGGGAACCTGCTTCTCCCTCTCCCTCTGCCTCTCCCTCCTCTGGTGCTCTCTCTTCCTCACTCGCTTGCTCGCTCTCCCTATCTCCAATAAATAAAAAAAATCTTAAAAAAAGATTTATTTACTTATTTTGGAGGGGGGAGAGGCAAAGGGAAAGAGAGGGGGGTGGGAAAGAGAGGATCTCAAGCAGACTCCCAGCTGAGCACGGAGCCTGATGCAGGGCTCGATCGCAGGACTCTGGGATCATGACCTGAGCTGAAGACAGATACTCAAACGACTGAGCCACCCAGGTGCCCCTTATTCATAGTTTTTCTTAAAGGATACAAATATTTATTGAATGTCTACCATCAGGCAAGCAAGGTATATAGACCCTGATTTTCTAAATTATAAAATATCTCTACTGCCTTTCCTGGGTAGCAAAATGCTACCTCTTTCTTATTCTGTTGGCCCTGCCCCTGCCTTGCATTTCTAGAGAAGGAACTAGAGGTCCCAGCCCAGGTGGAGTGCTCCTGGCTCCAGGCACGCACGGGGGAAGGGGAGACCACTCTGAGGTTTTTCCCTGTGTTGCAGAGCCAGCCTGCGGAGCACAGGATGGCCGTGTCACTGGGGACACTCACGTGTGGGCAAGTGGCCCTCCCTGCTGATCCCCAGTGGCAGCCCCATCAGGATCGGTCTTTGCGAGACAGTGATGTGCTTCTGATTTTATTTCAAGCAGACTTGGAAAGTTCTCATGTTCTTCTCCTTTTAATTTCTACCCTAAAAACAAACCAAAGCAAAAACACAAACCAAAAATCTGTCAGTCAGAAGCAGCCCACGAGAACATCCTTTGCTTTCTTACCAAATGAAGCATTATGCTTTCCAATCCCACGTAATCACTTCAAAAATTAATTTTAGACTCTCTCTAGAATGTTTCTTTTCAAACTACAAAAGTCATTTATGCTTTGTTGACTATTGCGGCAAATTAAATAATATAACCAAAAATAAGAAATATGAGTTAAAATCTACCCTTCCCACTTTTCTGAATCTTGTGCCAATAGGCACATATACCTAAAATATCACACACACACACACACACACACACACACACACACATTTCTTTTTAAAAACTTTTTGAGCCACAGGTCTTTTCCAAAAGAGAGAATGCTGTAATAGTTCTTAATTTCAGTTTAATTTAAATAAGAGCAGAGGTGGTATAGAAACAAAAAATACATTAAACACCTACTCTCCAAAAAAGTCTTTACTCACATTATTTAATTCCTAAAATCACGCTGTGAAGTAGAATCTATTGGCCTCCAGTGAAAGATGAAGATACAGAAGCTAAGGGAGCAGTAGGAGACTCCCCTAAAGTTACCCAGCTAGTAAGAGACAGAGACATTACGCCACAGGCTTGCAATTGTGCAAGCTTAAAATGTGCAAGGATGAAATTGTTAGAATTATGCAAGCTTAAAATGTGCAAGGTTAAAATGTGCATGATCATACTGAAAAACAAAATAAAACAAATGCTACATATAAGTACTGTTTTCAATATTTTTAAATACTAGGGGAACCCAGAGCAAGCAGAGATTAAACCTGCCATTCCTAGGCTGGTGGGGCTTTGCTATCTTCCACATGTGTCTTCCAAGGTGACTCCGGTTTTTGACATCAACCAGTCAAGGAGGATGGAGGACAAGGGCTGTAAGCTGGGATATTGATGAGCACGTCCTGGAAGGGACCTACATCTCTACTATTCAAACTCCATTGGCCAGAGCACATCAAGATAGCCACATCTAACCATATAGGAGCCAGGCTGGAAAGAGTTCCAGCAGTGCACTCAGGGGGAACCTGCTTTGAGGAAGGTCTAGCCAGTCTCTCATCTAGCCAGTCTCTCATAGAGGTTTCAAAAAGCACTAAAGAGAGGCCATGGTGGTATCTCATTGTGGTTTTGATTTGTATTTCCCTGATGGCTAATGATGTTGAGCATTTTTTCAGTCGTCTGTTAGCCATTTGTATGTCTTCTTTGGAGAAGTGTCTGTTCATGTCTTCTGCCCATTTTTTGACTGGGTTATTTGTTTATTGACTGTTGAGTTTGAGAAGTTCTTTATAGATCTTGGATATCAGCCTTTTATCTGAAATGTCATTTGCAGATATCACCTTACACCAGTTAGAATGGCAAAAATTAACAAAACAGTAAGCAACAAATGTTGGCCAGGATGTGGAGAAAGGGGAACCCTCTTACACTGTTGGTGGGAATGCAAGCTCGTACAGCCACTCTGGAAAACATTATGGAGGTTCCTCAAGATATTAAAAATAGAGCTACCGTATGACCCAGCAATTATACTACTAAGTATTTACCCCAAAGATATAGATGTAGTGAAAAGAAGGGCAACATGCACCCCATTGTTCTTAGCAGCAATGTCCACAATAGCCAAACTGTGGAAGGATCCAAGATGCCCTTCAACAGACGAATGGATAAAGAAGATATGGTACCTATATACAATGGAATATTACTCAGCCATCAGAAAGGATAGATACTCATCGTTTGAATCTACATAGGTGGAACTGGAGGGGATTATGTTAAGTGAATTAAGTCAAGCAGAGAAAGACAATTTCATATGGTTTCACTCATATGTGGAACATAAGCAGTAGCATGGAGGACCATAGGGGAAGGGAGGGAAATCTGAAGAGGGAGAAATCAGAGAGGGAGATGAACCATGAGAGACTGTGGACCCAGAAAAATGAACTGAGGGTCTCAGAGGGGAGGGGGGTGGGGTGGGGTGATGGGTATTAAGGAGGGCATGTGCTGGGATGAGCACTGGGTGTTATACGTAACTAATGAATCATTGAGCACTACATCCAAAACTGATGATGTACTATACAGTGGCTAACTGAACATAATTAAAAAAAGAGAGAGAGAGAGAGAGAGGCAATGGTATCTTCCCTCTGAAGTCTGTCCCAAATCCCATACTCTCCTACTCTGTAAGTACCATGAGTGTCTTCACAATTTCCCAATTCAGAAATTCTGTGCCACCAATCCTATCAGTACCAAGATCATCCAATTCTTCATTCATTTACCAAATATTTGTGACTATTAACCATTTTACCAGATGCTGTGTTAGTAAAGACACGACCTCTGCTCCTAAGAAACTCACAATCTAGTATGAAAAACGAGACTTATTATCAGTCAGGAATAAAATAACCAGTATATGCAGTATGAGGAAAAAGCAGTCAAGGTGTTCTTTTCCAAATGTAAATCAGATCATGTCCCTCTCCTTAGAACTTAGAACTCTCCAGAACATTTCCCACTGTTCTGTTAGGAAAAATTATGAAAGAATTTAAAATGGCAAGGGATTACTGGGTGTCTTTTAATGGAATATTGGATACTCTCTATGTGGCCCTCTGGGATCAGCTCGTGCTACAGGGTTTCAGCCTATTTTGTAATTTTTACATTGCAGAAAAATGGATAATACAAATGATTCTTGTCTCATAGACATGCATTTTTTTTTTTTTCTGGTAGAAACACAATTGATTTCTACTCTGTGGAAAAGATCATTCTAAGCATTGCATGGCATTGTTGCATTGTTGTTAATAGTTGGCGTCTGTGGACAAATTTATTTCCATATTCTTGATAGTGTGTGTGTGTGTGTGTGCATGCACATAGATGTATATGTATATGTATAAATTAATATATATAATATAATAATACATCTTAGTGATATCTGTAGGAATTTCAACTTTTGAAAATTATATTTTAATGGCACTTAGGACATTAAGTCCCTGCAAAATCTGGGACTCGTTTCTTGTCTCCCCACTCTTAACTAGCTCACACTACTGCACTTGCTTGGGTCTCCCTCACTCTTTTTTCAGATATTCTCATGACTGGCTCCTTTTCTCCATTCAGGTCTCATCCAAATTTCACCTCTGCAGGTAGACTTTTCTTGTCAGGCTCTATCATGACACCCCGTGTTGATTTCTTCAAAAATTTTAGGAGTATGTAAAATTATCTTGTTTATATATTTGTTTATTTGTTTTCATGCACTTGGTTGTTTTGTTCTCTGTTACATTTCCAGTGCTTGGAAGATTACCCAGCCAATGAATGTTTTCCATAAATCTTTTTTGGATGAAAGAATGGACTGATAAAGTAAGAATGAAGGAAGCAATATGCCCAAGACATTATGAAGGAGGTTTCCTTGACCCATCTTGGGGCAGCATCAGCAAGCCTCTGAGTCTGGCTTTCCCTCCTTTCCCTGAAGGCTTCATCTTCTCTTTCTACTTTGATCCTGACATTTGTTAACTGGTCTTTACTGGCAGATTTCCTCCTCCAGGCCATCCTCTACCTAGAGATCGGCCAACCAGCCAGTCATCACACGTGTCTTAGGAGGTTCTTAAAAATAATGATTCCTGTGCCCCATGCTCACGCAAAGGAGGAGCTGATTTAGTAAGACTGGGGTCTTTATTTCTGACAAGCTGAGGAAGTAGTCTGTGGGTATCTGGGACCACATGTGGCAAACCAACCCCTGCCAGACTCCTGGCTCTAAAATCCCACAACTGATCACATCACCTCGTTAAAAATCTTCATGCCCCTTCACTGATAGCCCCAGGACAATCCAATGTTTTAGCTTAATGTACAGGGTTAGTCATGTGAGGGCCTCAGGCCCCCTTTCCTGTCCCATCTTCTGCCTCGACCTTCCAAACAAACACCAATAGCTCCTTGCACAACCCTCTTTGTAGAATATTCTGCTCTGCACAGGAAGCCTTGCCTTCCAAATGCTGGAAATCTCTGTTCATCTTTCTCGATACAGCTCCAGTGTCATATCATTGAACCTTCCACATTACCCTGTGGCTTTCTTCCTTTATATATTCAGAGGATTTTGCTAATATCTCTGTAATAACTCTTATCTGTTCTATTAAAATGTATCTGTTTACTGGCTGGTCTCTTCCAATAGACTGTGGGGTCTCTGAAAACAGGAACTGTGTCTTAATTACCATTATCTCCTCCATACTTGGCAAAATACTTGCCAAGGTTAGGTGTTTGATACATGTTTCAATACACCTACAAAGTGATGAGACAGATGCTCATTCCATTGAACTTTGAAAAACAGAAGGGGAACAAAACAGAAGAGGGAAAAGGCCATTTCTCCAATAGCAGGCAGAAAGGCACAGAAGACCCAAAGTATAAGGGAGATATCTGCAAGAACGACACATGTTTGGTGTGAAGGAGCCTGGGTCCCTGGGACTGCAGAGTGGGACCACACAGCCTGACAGGGCCTGGGTGACAAAGGTAAGAATGAAGGCCGGGGAGTTCCAATGTTAGCCTGCAAGCAAAGTGATAACTAAGCAGTATGACTTTCCCAGCTTGCGTATTATTCCCATCCTTCCACCGAGGAATAAATCAAAGAATCTCTTTGTAATTTTAGCCTTGTCAGCAGCAGGGGCTTCACTGCACTGCAAGTCTGATAAGAGCAGTTGAGACATTAACTCCACATATTGGCAAAAATAACCATTATTCCCACTCTTCTGTCACTCTTATCAAGACTTCTAGGGAACCTGCCCCACCACACAGTTAGCAAGTAACACCAGGGAGCAGGGTGGGGAATGGCCAGGACAAGGGGATTCCATCCCCTGATGTAAAGAAGGACCCACGGGGGATGCCTGGGTGGCTCAGTTGGTTAAGCGTCTGCCTTTGGCTCAGGTCATGATCCCAGGGTCCTGGGATTGAACCCTGCATTGGGCTCCTTGATCAGCGGGGAGCCTGCTTCTCCATCTCTCTCTGGCTGCCGCTCCCCCTGCTTGTGCTTGTGCTCTCTCTCTCTGTCAAATATATAAAAAAATCTTAAAAAAAAAAATAAAAGAAGGACCCATGAGAGTAAATAAGGCAAACTCAGGTAGGGGATAAAGATAATCAACAAATTTGCAGCAGATTACATTTGCATTTGCTACCAATATGCACTTGAATTGGTCTGAAAGGCAAATGGTAAGAACTAAACTTCACCTGCTGCTGGCTGTGTTAGAATATAGTTCTGTTGTCTCTCTCCTCTTAATTGCATCCCAGGGCATCCCTGGATTGAAGGTTTCAGGTGCTCTTCCTCGCTCAGTGCACCTGCCTGATAAAGACTCTGGGTGTAGAGGGACCCAGGTAAATTTCTAAGTGTTTTAGATACATTCATTTATTTACCTGCACAAGAATCCTACAAAGTGAAGAAGATGAGGCTCAATTAACTTGGTTAAGTGACTTAACAAGATCACAGATTTAATTCATGGGTCTGGAAGATGAAGGAAAGAATTTTATATGTGGAATCCCAGGTAACTGAAACACCATACATTTCACCTAATCTAAGACACCATAAGTTTCTAAGGTTCTCCATTATTTAATACGTCGTTACAAAGGGGGCAGGTAGTAGGAAAGAGCTGTCAATTAAAATTATAACTCAACATTGTTATCACATTCCTATTCAGAGTTTTCAAAATTTTACCCAAAAATGTGCATTTTGAAATTAATGAAATAAAATGTTTTGAGGCGAACTTTTGCAGCCCTTTTGCCTACACCACCTGTTGTGAGAATACAACCAGCACTAGCATGGAGTGGACCCACGCCTACAAAAGGATATTCCAGAAAAAGTGAGCTTATTGTATGACTTTTTGTGTCCAGGGATTTTCTTTTTAATCCTTTAAAATAAACTAGGGTTCTGTATGAAGCTTTATGATTACTGATGCTTCTGTATTCCTGGGCTGAAAAATGGTTTCTTTTCCCTACAAAATTTAGAATACTTGGAATCTACAGTAGAAAGTAAAGCAAAAGATTTGGCTCTGATTTCTCAAAGACAGCACTTTAGGAAAACACAGCTTATGTGATAATCTTCATGAGGCAGAATGTGTCTCTGCATCTTAAACAAGTTTCTCTCAATAATGGATTGGTGCATGTTTAACAAACTCTGAGGATCTGATACGCTGACCCTGTTCTCTGAGGGCAGCGCCACAAAATAAACGAATACCAAATAGAAATGGATGCCCCCATTCTTTAACCATTAAAAAGATAATAATTTATGAGACAAAAAAGAAATGAAAATATTAATTAAAAAATATTTGAGGGGTGCCTGGGTGGCTCAGTCGGTTATGTGTCTGCCTTCAGCTCAGGTCATGATCCAGGGTTCTGGGATCAAGCCCCACGTCAGGCTTCCTGCTCAGTACAGAATCTGCTTCTCCTTCTCCCTCTGCCCCTCCCCCTGCTCTTGCTTTCTCTTCCTCTCTCTGTCTCAAGTAAATAGATAAAATCTCTGAAAAAAAAAATCTGATTGTGAAAATAAAAAATCAGTATGTCAAAACTTACCTAATGTGGTTAAATGGTACTTGGAGAAAACTTTAGAACCTCATCTATAACCATTAGAAAAATGTGGAGTGGATTTATATAAGCAACACATAACGAGAAACAAATTATCAACAAATATATGAAAAACTGCCCAAATCCACAGGTAACTAGGAAATGCATATTAAAACAATAGATACTATTTCACTCCTGCAAAACTGGCAAAAAAAAAAAAAATGTCTGATAATAGCAAATGTTGGCAAAAGTATAGGAAAATGAAAATACTCATTCAGTTCTGGCGGGAATACAAATTAGCACAATCACTTTGGAGAGCGATTTGGCATATCTAGCAAGGTTGAAAACATATTCTTAGGCTTTGTGTTATGGAAAATTATTCCATAAGCACACAAGAGGCTGGGGGAAATGTTCAAAGCAATTTAAAAAAACACAAACCTGTGGTATATTCAAAGCATTTGAAATGATTCAAAATTTCAGAATATAATGTGGAGTGGAAAAAGTAAGTTACAAAAGGATATCTATGGTGATAATAGAGGTAAATACTATAATTTATTTATGAATATATCTCTATACAGAAAATTACTTTAAAAATTCATGGAAATAACATATGCCAACCTCAGGATAATGGTTCTCTCTGAAGGTGGGGCAGAGAAAAGTAATGGAAAATGAAGATTTGATTTGTATCTGATGTTTTATTTCATTTACAAAAAATGATGAAAAAGAAAACGAAAATTTAAAATCTATGAAGTCTGCATGATGAATATATGAGTGCACGCTATAGGATTTTCTAAATGTCTGAAGTAAGTCACATCTAAAATAAAGCAAAAAAATCATGTGTGATATTTTTGTTTAAGCACATCTAAGAAACAGAAAAAAAAAAAAAAAGACTTGGAGGTCTTGAGTTGCCAATTTGGATTGAGAGTATGAAACTAAAAAGTGTAATTCCTTCTGAAGACCAGCCTTGCCTGGTCTACAATTTTGCTAAAGTCGTGTGTGCCAACAAAGCTCTGCTGGTAGTCTCTTGGCTCAGGACAGCCTATTGAGTTATGACAACACTTGGAGAGGTCAGCTGCACCCACCACACCTCAAGACTCTCCAGGGTCCCCGAGTAACAGGTTGGAGAAAGGATCCCTTTTTAGTTTTGTTTCAGAGCTCTGGAGTTTTAAAATAGGACTATCGGGACCTCGTACACATTTTTGGCTCAGTGTTGTGCCTTTTGGTGACCTACAGGAGAAAAGAAGAGCAAAGTATTTTCCTATAGATCAGAGGAAACTGTGATTCTACATCATGCTGTGTTCTCTGGACAGGAAGTCTCTTCAATGTTCACAAAGTTCAATGTGCTCAGATATAGATAATAATAGAAACAACCCTGACGGCCCCCACTTACTGTGCATGGACTGCTTTACACATCCTACCTCCTGTTCTCACATCAGACCTTTGAGGTAGGTCCTTCTGTCATCTCTGGGTGATAAATAAGGCCACTAAGAACCGTAAAGTTTAAGTAATTGGTCCAGGGTCAAAAAGCCATTGAGTGGCAGATTTAAGTGTTGGTTCCTGTCTAGGCTCTTGACTTCTAGTCAAAGCTGCTACTGCTGCAGTATATATATGGGAATCTCCTCTGACTTCCCTAAGACTATTCTAGAAGAAGGAATTTTAATGGTGCTTTACCTGCATTTTGTCTTTTCTGTTCTTTTTTCTAGTACTGACTGAAGGGCTGCAGAGAGAGAATATACATAGAGCCCTCCTTTCCTCCTCAAACTGAGAGGAAGGAGGAAGAACCTTCTGGGTCCTCCTCCTTGGGCCATACTCCCTGCTTCTTTGGCCCATGGCTTATGCTGCCGAGCCCCTGCCAAGCACCTCTACTACTGGTCAATGTGTGTTCAGTTCGCTGCCCTGCATGCATGGAGAAAACGAGCCAGACTGAACCTAGACTTTGTACTGCTACCGTCCAAAAATCCTCCACTCAGACTTTGCAGCCTGAAACGCACAGCAGCTGCAGAAACCAGTTTCCCCAAAGAGTTGTTCAAGCCCAGGGCTGCATTTCACTTCCTAAGAGGAGGAGGAAGATCTTAGGGCTGCAATATTTGGAGTATGGTGAAAGGGACATCAAATTGGCAGGGTGTGTAGGGTGCGGTGTGTGGGCTACAGGGATGGGTGGCAGGGGAGCCTAGCTGTCTTGCACGGCTGAAGAGGGAAGGAGGGAGCTGTACTTGGCTCAGATGCTGAAGGACTGATTTAGATCCCGGGAGAGCAAGTACAGAGATAAACAGTGAAAGGTGTGCCCTTGAGAGATGCCACTGGTCAATCGTCAATAGTTGATCAAGGGGGAGAGTGGGAAACCCAGAGCCTCAGTCAGCCCTGGCAGTCAGGCTCTGAGAGAGACTTTGGTCCTCCTTGGGCTGTGCCATCACTTCCCTGGGGACACACTCCTCCTGTACCACACAGCTGCTTCTGCCTCTTCAACTCGTATCATATTCCTCCTTTGTCAGAAGCAGAGGCCAGGGATCAGTCAACCTACACACATTTATCACACATTCCCTGTTTGCCTAAAGCTCCACAAAGTTTTGTGGAGTAAAGAAAGAAGGAGTGATGCCTCAGTTTCTCCTTATCATCAGGGTTTTGTTGTTTGTTTTTTCAAATGGGGACAATTCTCCTGGACAATCCCATAGATGCCACGTGTTAGAAAAATATAATTTTTTGATAGACATTGGGGAGGGTGTGTGCTATGGTGAGCACTGTGAATTGTGTAAGACTGTTGAATCACAGACCTGTACCTCTGAAACAAATAATACATTATTTGTTTAAAAAAAAAAAAGAAGAAGCTAGCAGGAAGGGAAAAATGAGGGGGGGTGGAACTGGAGGGGGAGACAAACCATGAGAGACTATGGACTCTGAGAAACAAACAGGGTTCTAGAGGGGAGGGGGGTGGGGGGATGGGTTAGCCTCATGATGGGTATTAAGGAGGGCACGTACTGCATGGAGCACTGGGTGTTATACGCAAACAATGAATCATGGAACACTGCATCAAAAACTAATGATGTAATGTATGGTGGTTAACATAACATAATAAAAAAAAAGAAACTTATTACTTTTTTGTGGAGAACTTTCTAAAAGTCACTCTACACTTCCCTTTCTGGTTGAAGAGAGCATACTAACATTTTTCATGATGGTGTTGGCTTGTCATCCAGACCACAGGCAATCTACCTGTGGGTACAAATATAGATGATGTGGAAAACAATGCTGAATGAGCACTCAAGTCAGAAAAATCCTCTGGAACTTGACTTTCAAAAGAAGACAAGATTCAGGGTTGCTCTGTCTTCAGCATTCACCTCTGCTGAGCTTGAGGGCTGTTTTCTCCATTAGATATCTCTGTCTCTGACTCCTCAAAGGCCAGGTATTCAAATTAAATTAGTCTTCCAACACACACATCCTTCCCTATTTCTGTTAAAGCCACCTTCATCACAGGCTGAATAACCTTGTATGGACCTCATGCCTGCCCCAGGCTTATCCCCCACACCCGCTCCTCCGTGAATCTGACAGGTCCGACAGTGAAATAGTTCTCACTCTCATGCCCCCCCTGCCATTTCTATTGTCCTCTCCGCCCCCCAACTTAGGTCCTCATTCTCTCTTATCTAGACCTTGCTAACTGCCTCCTAATTGATCCTTTTGCAGCTCATTTCTCCTGCCTCCAGCTTATCTCATCCACTGTTGCCAGATAAAATATTCTTAAAGCAGAACCTGATGGTGTCACTCCCTGCTTGGATGCCTTTAAAGACTCCTCACAGCCTCCAGAGTAAGGAACAAACTCTTCAGCTGGGTATCCAAGGCTCTGGGGATCTGGTCTCACTGCTCCTAGACCTCTTCCCATCAGATTCCTTCCTTCCTGCTGGGCTTTAGTGCAGAGAGCTTTTGTTTACACTTTCTTCTACACAGAATGTTGTTCCACTAACTGTCAATATATACCTTGTTCATTTTTCTGGGCCATCAACTGTGATCTTCCTACGTGAATGCTTTCCTGAACTCCTCAAGCTGGATGTGAACACTGCTCCTTTGGAACTCCCAAAGTACTCTATGCTGTGGCATTTATTGCCCTCTATTGTTTAATGTTGTATATATTCACTCATCCGTTCAACAAAGTAGCAAATGCCTTAATGGAAAAAAAAAAAATGCTCCACGAATAGCTCTCACATGAAAATAACCTTGCTCTTTGGGCCATGCTACCTTTTTCATAATGAAGGAGAGGATGTCATAAGCTGTTTGTAGTATAATGTGGCTGTTTTCCTGCAAAGCCAATTAGTGAATTAAAGCCTGAAGTTGAGAGCTCATACTGTTTCTTTTAACCTTTAAGAGAAGTTTTTATGCCATCATTATTATTGTTCCTTGTGCTAATCATGGAGAACAGAATATTTGAATGCGGCTGACAAGTCATGTTTTGTGACAACGTTCTCATCAGCTTGTACCCACTCTCTTCTCGTAGGTTCTACCTGTTGATGGAGTGTGAGGGAGAAGCAGGTCCAGTGTGATTTGGACAGGCGTTACTTCAAAGCCCACACATGCTTCATCATCACCAAACACTTCACAAAACATAACACTGGGTCATGGTTTCCCTAGGCCTTTTTTTAGGTTGGCTTTGATCCTTACAAAGCAGGCATCATGTGACACTTGTAATCTTATTGTAACAGGAAAGATGCAATAGTATTTGCGAACTTCTTCGATGATGGAGAATTGCATATTCAGTCATTGAAGATGGGGTTTCTCTGCAGTTTTCTGTGCTAGCTTCTGCAGACAGTGCCTTTATTTAAATATGAATGCATGTCTAGATTCACTGGCATCCAACAGACAAGCTTTTACGAATGTTCCACAATTCACATCAGCATTGTAAAAATATTCAATCAATAGGCTAAATTTAAAAATAATTTCCATGAGTCATTTTTTCTTATAGTGTCATTTTAAAAATGTTTTCATTTGCTTTTTCAAAAAACTTTTATTCACTTAGAAATAATAAAACCTGTCTTCTTAATAGCCGCATAATTTCTTTATATGTAAATATTTACCTTTTTATTTAACTGAAGTTGAGAATATATGCTAAGCTTCTCATGGAGGATCAGGCATAAATCAACTCTATGCAATATAAAGCAATTTAATATTGGCAAATTTTTATTTGATTTCAAATCTGACCAGCTGTCTTTGCAAGTCCAATCTACACAGCACATATCATCATGTATTGTACTTGCTCAATAACATTTTCCAATACTTGCTATTTTTCCAGCATGCACAAAGATCTCTCTTTTTTTATGTATTTTAATGTTAGCATAAACTTCTTATATTTGTCCCTTCTCCTTGGCAAAAAAAAAAAAATCCTCAAATTGAAAAACAAAAATAAATCCAAATAGGATATGTAGGAAAAAAAAAAAAAAAAACTTAAACCTAGATTCAGTTTGCTGCATACATGCAACAAGTACAATGATTTTGATGTCTGCCTGTTGTTGATTTCACCCAAGGATAGCATGCCATGAATTACATGAATGCCTCACACACAATTCTCGTGTACTGTTCCTGTGCTTTCTGCTCAGCACCCTCTGAATATAATGGTGTTATTAAGAATATGGAATATGTAAAGCTTATATTTTCCCTTCACAAAATGTTTCCAACACTCTTTGCATTTTAAGTTTGAACATTCAGCCAGCAGGATAATTCCTTTCAAAGCAATTGAGATATTGGGGTGCTTGGGTGGCTCAGTCAGTTAAGCGTCTGCCTTCCAGGTCATGATCCTGGGGTCCTGGGATCGAGCCCTGCATCAGGCTCTCTGCTCAGTGGGGAGACTGATTTTCCCCCTCTCTCTGCCCCTCCCCCTGCTTGTGCTCTCTCTCTCTCTCTCTGTCAAATAAATAAATAAAATCTTTTTTTAAAAAAGTAATTGAGATATTAAAGGCCTCAACTGACATATTCACCTGCATTAATCAACTTTCATTGAGAACCTAACATATACACATTATAAACAGTAAGTAACTGAGGAAATATGATACATCAATAAACAGATTACAAGTAAGTTGATCATGTGGTTATGGATTACAGAAATGCCACGTAGGCTAGAAAGTCACTGTGGCCTGACATAGTCAGAAAATAATTTATGAAAGGAGATAAATTCGAGAAGTGGTACAGTTTTGTGGAACGTGAAATTTATTCTTAGTGCTGGGCACCATTTTCAGAAAAGGGTTAAGGATGAGAATCAACAATCTCAACCCAAAGAATGGTTGATTTAATGGCCCAGTGTTGTCCCTGTTTGATTTTGTACTAGAAATGTTATTTTTTGCTACCACACATTAACTTCCCAAGGGATCTACTCCATTCATCACCTAAAAAGGGCACCCAATACAGCTGGACAACCTAATCCCTCCTCAGCCACGGTTCATGGGCCAAGAAATCATACAACACCCAAACTGAACCAATTTGATTTCTGTCCCAGAAATTGAGAGCAGATACTCAGAAACAGAGTCAACAGGGTTGGACACTTGAGGTGGAAGGCCATGGATTTAGGAACTGGATCTTCAGAACAAGAAGGATCAAGCCGATGTTTGGGGAGGAACTGACCCAATAGACTCATGGAAAGCGAGAGCTACAGAGCAAGGGGTTGGCAGACTCTGGTTCCTATGAAATCCCTATATATTCCCCGAACTTGACTTCCATAATCTAAGCCAGCCTGTGTGTGTGTGTGTGCTTCTTTGTACTAAATATCTCTGGGACAGTGATTCTTTCTGGGTACTTTGGTAGTCATCTTTTATTTTCCATTGACCTCATTCATTATTTCTAGTCTCTGTCATTTTTTTCTGCTATCACTTCTGTTGTTTATAGATCTCTTTTCTTTTTTATTACCCTTCTCTGTTTTTTTCCTTCTTACCTCTTCTCTTTCCTCCCTTGTAGTTTATCAGTACCTTTCAGCATTATCACTAACAAGGTTAAGTCATTTATCGAAGAAGACGAGACAACTTGTGTTTGGTTGATGAGTTGACCAATCATACTATACTGTCCATAATTCTCATCTTTGGCTGTTGGTTATTTCCATCACTGGTTAATATTTGCTAAAATTACTAGGCATCCATTAATGATCCTTATGTAAGGTATGGCTTTCATTGCTTTTCTTAAGTAATCAAAAAAATGTGATAGTTTTCCAAATCCAAATAATGTGGGTAGAAAGTGGATGATTTTTTTCTGACTTAAAATAAGTAGCATAGAATGAGCTTGCTACCTGTAAAGCTATATTTAAATCACTAGACCATTCATTTCTACCACTGGCCATCATGCTGTTAATGGGAGAAGTTGGGATAAAGAAGTTAGAAGTCATAGGAACACGTTCTTGTAAAAAAAAAAAAAATACTTTTAAAAGGCTTGCCTGCTAGCATTCATTAAGTCATTCTTTCCTTTAATAAATACATACTGAGTGCCTCCTATGTACTAGGAAATGAGCAAGGCTTTGAGAGCATGGGAATGTACAAAACAGACAAAATACCTGCTTTCCTGGAGTTTATAAGCTAATGAGGGCAGACATCAAATTAAGAAATAATATATAATCTAACTGATGATAATGGATGCTATACAAAATTAAGGAAAGGGATAAGGGGTTATGGTGTGTTGTTGTTTCTAATGTAGTAGTCAGAAAAAACCTCCCTGATTTCCTGACTTTTTTTAAAGCGTTTTTTAAATTGAAGTATAATAAATATACAGTGTTATTTAGTTTCAGCTATAGATTGTAATGATTCAACAATTCTATATATTTCTCAGTGTTCATCAAGATAAGTGTACTCTTAATCCCCTTTATTTATTTCACCCATCCCTCTACCCACCTCCCCTCTGGCAACCACCAGCTTGTTCTCTATATTTAAGAGTCTGGTTTTTTGTTTGTCTCTCTTTTTCTTTGTTTGTTCATTTGTTTTATTTCTTAAATTCCACATATGAGTGAAATACTATGGTATTTGTCTTTCTCTGACTGACTTATTTCACTTAGTATTATACCCTTTAGGTCCAACCATGTTGTGCAAATGGCAAGATTTCATTCTTTTTTTATGGCTGAGTAATATCCCACTATATATATATTGATTGCTTCCATATCTTGGCTATTGTAAATAGTGTTGTAATAAACCTAAGGATGCATATATCTTTTCAAATTAGTGTTTTCATTTTCTTTGGGTATTCACAGCAGTGGAATAACTGGATCATATGGTAATTCTATCTTTAACATTTTGAGGAACCTCCATAATATTTTCCACAGAGTCTGCATCAATTTGCATTCCCACCAACAGTGCACAAGATTTCCTTTTCTCCATATCCTCTCCAACACTTGTTATTCCTTGTGTGTTTTTTTTTTTATTTTAGCCTTTTTGACAGGTGTAAGGTGATTTTCTAACTTTTGAAAAAAGATCTGAATAAGTAAGGGAGGGAGCCATGATATTCTCTCGGGCATTTTCTGCATTACCCATAAAATACTTGTTGATCACATGAAAAATCATGGCATTGTACATTTCATGCTGATCTCATTGAAGGGATTCCATCACAGCCTGTATATCAGGGTTAAATATTTTCTCCCAAGAAGAAATGTTCAAGTCCTAATCCTTGGTTACTTGGGAATGTGATCTTATTTGGGAATAAAACTTTTGCAGATGTAATCAAGTTAAGATAAGGCCATACTGGGTTAGGGTGCTCCTTCAATCCACTGACGGATATCTTTATAAAAGAAAGGAGAGGGAGATTTGGACAGATAAAACATGCAGGGAAGAAGGCCATGTGACTATGTATGCAGAGAATGGAGTGATGCAGCCCTAAGTCAAGGAATCAGCAGCCAGCAGCTATGAGAAGCTAGGAAAAGGCAAGAAGGGATTCTTCCCTAAAGTCTTCAGAGGGAGGATGGCCCTGCACATACCTTGCTTTTAGACTTGTACCCTCCAAAACTGTGAGACAATAAATTTCTATTGTTTTAAGCCTCCCTTTTTAAGCAATTTATTATGGCAGCATTAGAAAACCACTACAGGGGTGTGAACCCAGAGAAAGCATTGAATGGGCTGTGCTAGAGGGTTTTGGAATATACACATACATGCAAAAAATGACTACCACAACAGCAACAACTGATTTCTTCTTCTTCTCCTCCTTCTTCTCCTAATTATGCTTCCGTTTCTGCTTTCCCTTCTCCTCCCCTCCTCTTCCCCCTCTTCCTTCTTCTCCTCCTCCTCTTCCTTCTTCTCCTCCTCCTCTTCCTCTTCCTCCTTTTCCTCCTCCTCTTCCTCCTCCTCCTCCTCCTCCTCCTCCTTCTTCTTCTTCTTCTTCTTCTTCTTCTTCTTCTTCTTCTTCTTCT
>NC_058408.1:10691883-10717583 GCF_002201575.2 Neomonachus schauinslandi | reverse complement strand
CTTCTTCTTCTTCTTCTTCTTCTTCTTCTTCTTCTTCTTCTTCTTCTTCTTCTTCTTCTTCTTCTTTCAAATAGATAATTAAGAATGTGTGAAAATATAACTGTTTAGATGAGGATCAGTGGTAAGCTTAAGGTTACTCTTTTCACGTGTTCATGTAGCTACTACTGTGGATCACATAAGGCCTTCCCTATCTTGCTCCCCATTATATCACCCCAAGAGATATCATGCAAGATATCCCAGCGACATTGAAGCATTGCTTCCATTCTTCTAACATTAAATTTGCCTCTTCCACTTAGCCAAGAATCCAGGAGTTATACTTGAAGCTGTTCTGCCCAGTAGAACTGTGCTTCAGTGAGTGTTGCTTCGAATGATGATTTATTTCACGACCTGGGTGTTAGGACTCCTGCCAGAATGATGGCCTTAACTCTATAGCAAAAAATGAAACAAGCTTTACATCCTTGCAGTGTCCAGATGGACAGAGTGGAGACAATGAGCAGAGTGGAGAGCCGATTGACTCCAGCAAGTGTTAACTCACCATGGTCAGTTCCTCTATGCAAAAGCTGATACTCAGGGAGTTATTTTTTTCTGGTGAACATGTCCTTTTCCAGGGCAATGGATTTCATATGTTAATGTTGCATACACTCCGTTATGCAATTCAAGTCAATAGAATTGCCTGAAGCTCAATGATCTTGTGTTTCTTCCACCTTGAGCAAAGACAGCCCTCTCCATGAATCTTCATGTTCTGTTTGCTGCAATGTGGTAGGTTGCACTCTTGCTTGGAATCCATGCCCTTTGCCATATTATCTTGTAGTTCCTCTACTAAAAGCAGAGAGAGGTCCATCAATGCTGTTTTTGGCCACTGGCCCTGCTTTGGGCAATAGCATATGAGCAGACACAGCAGAGTTCCTATTTTGAGCTTAAGCCTTAGAAGGCCTCTCATGTTTCTGCTCAATCTTCTTGTGCTTACGCCAGCATGATGAAAAACATGTCACAGCTATTGACGGCCCAAGGATCATGAGAGACACATGGAGAAGATTTGGATTCCAACTGCAAATTGGAGTCAAGATCAACAGAGTCTAGCCCAGAACACTCAAATCCCTGCTGACCCAAAAATGTATGAGTGGAAAAAGCAGTTGTTTAAGTCCCTGAGTTTTGGGATTGCTTGTTATGCAGCATTATTTTGACAACAATGGACTGATACAGGTAAGGCTAATAAGGAGAGATATTTATAGAGAAAAAAAACAAATTTCATCATAGCAGTGGCTGTTGATGACGTGTTCATGGTCATGGAGAGGCCTGGTGTTTTAGAAGGAAATAAAGATCAGTACGTAAGATTACTACTCTGTTGGTGATGTCCTTAGTTATATAAATCACCTACCACCTCTAAGCTTCATTTTGTTCTCTTATCAAATGCTGCCCACACACTTCATCCCAGGGTGGTTGGGAGGATGACATGTGAAAAAAATATTTGAAAAGACATAGGTGCTAGAAATACACATGTTAGTTATTAATATTAACCATTGTTATCATTTTATCATCATCAACTTATTATATATATTATCTATTACATGGATATGGTGAAGGGGATGACCAAGATTGTGATAGTCAACGTTAAGATGGGACATCAGTTTAGGTAACACTCACCTGTAGTAACTTGATACATTAATTGTAATATTTAGATTTATACTCTCCCCCTAAATTTCTTATTTGTTGTCCTTACATGTTGGTTTAATATTTTCCTTTCAAGTTCCGCTCCTGCTACATGTGGAAAGATGTGGACAATCTGATAAAAGAATGAGTTCACTAAAAAGAGATAAACATACTTTAGTCCTTATCTGTGAAGCACTGTCACCATTTCTATACACAAAAATGGGATTATATTTCAAGGACCAAGGTTTATTTCTGAAGCAGATGTTTATATTTCAGGCAGTCTGCTTGAAAACATTATTGAGTTTGGAATGGCCTCTCGCAGCTTTCTTTATCACTTTGAAGTCCAAACTTTTTACATGTGATCTTCCAGAAGGATCTTGAGTTATGGTTATAAGGCTACCTGGTTGAGCTACTGCTGAGGCACCTGGCTGGAGCTGAGGGATTTTAGGGCCTGGTGCTGGAGAAGAACATGCCAAGTTTATCCTATGGCATCATAGATGAGTTTTATTCATGTATTTGTCTAACAAAATCTTATCAAGCCCTACTTTGGAGAAGTTTGTGTGCTAGGCTCTGAGATAACTCTTGGTATGAATCCCTTGTGATAGCTCAGTGTATGTGTCTTGTCTGTGTGAAATTTGATCATCTCCCTCCCCAAAGAGGAGCACCGTAGTCAGAAAAGTTCCAATTTGCATTTTCCTCTGTGAGGATCCTGACCCTTAGACTTTCTAGCCTCCCAGTGATATGAAAGAGTTAACACGTATTTTTCAGCACCTGTCACGATTTGGGAGCAACTCAGGCAGTGAAAAGAGTAGGTTCAATTGCTGCAGCCAGAAGTGTGCAGGCATTTGGAACACTATTCATAGGTTGCTCTTTTATTCTTCTTTCCCTTCCCCCAACCCTGGCCAGTGGACGTGAGTGGCAACTTAAATGAACCATAAAACATCCCTGGAAAAATCTGCAGTGTGCTGAAGGAGGCAGCAGAGCATTGAGATGAATAGATTTGGGAGATTTCTGAGCAGGGGAGAGACAGGACCTAATATTTATGGGACCGTTAAACTCCCATGTGCTCTGGATCTATGAATCTGAAGAGGTGTCATCCAGTCATCAACTCTGGGCTCTTTCCTGGCATTTATCAAAACCATGGTCCCTCCCAAACACGGATGATGGGGCAGAGCCAGAGAGCCCATCCTGAACTACACCAACATAATTCTCCTTCCTAAGTGAAAGGATATATTTCTTCTGCATGAATGGACAATTGCTTTAAAAAACAAAACAAAAACCCTTGCATTTACTCACTGCCAGACAACTTTTACAAGTCTGAAGATCTCAGAGGCCAGAGGATCCTCATGTAGACTTACAAGAGTAGCTTTTACCTACCAGCCCCCTGTTAAATTCAACAGGAACAGCCGTGGGAAAGCAGAACCAGAGTCTGAGCCCAGGTTTGTCACACAACAACTTTTTGGCCTTGGGCTAGTTTTTAGTCTTTCTGAGCCATACTATCGCCTCATCCTCCTCATCTATAAAGTGGGGACATGAATGTTCCCATTGCTCATTCCACACAGACTGGGTTCTTCTGCACCAAATTCTGTGTAACACACCGAGGATACAACAGTGGACAAATACCCTTGATTCTTGCTCCCACGGAGTTTGGTGCTTTGGTGGGGAGGAGAAATACTGCACGTGTATTATATATGTGGTAAGTGTTACGAAGGAAAAGCACAGCACGTGGCAGAAACAGGAAACTGGAAGTGCTAAGTTATTCGGGAGAGTCAGAGGAGCCTCTCCAAGGAAATGCTGTTGGGGCTGAGAGACGAAGGACAAGTAGGTGAATACTAGATATTGGGATGTTGGTGAAATTCCATGTAGGAAAGAGCAAGTGTGAAAACTCAGAGAGGAGAAGAGAACACTGCATATGATTTACAACATGGTGTTGGGGGTAAATTAAAAGAAAAATTGCACCGGATAGAGCTTTATCAACTGTCTCTGGACATTTACCAAGGACCATGGGGACCTCTACAGAACCATAAAAGAAACCCTGTAAGAGATGCCATTTGTTTATTAAATATACATGCTTCCTTTCAGCTAACACTGCTAAATACTTGTTGAGGTTCATTTCTGAGGTGGAGGTATATTTGAAGCAGGATCATAATCACAATGGGAATAAAATTTGCCTTTGCCTATATCTAATATTCTGGCCTGTTGGGGGGCACCATGGATGGCATGAGTCAAAATATCAGCCGTCTTAATAGGTTAGTGATGCTTTTTTCTTCTGCCATTCACTGATTGGGGTTCTAGACCAGGCACCTGTTCCAGCCAGTTTCCCTCAGGGGGAATGCCCTGTCTGCTCAGGCACACCCACAAAGTTGGGGGATGGTCTTTGTCCTCCTCTTTGCAAGTATTAGACCCTGAGTGCTGTCTCACGGCTCCCTTCTCTGTTACCTCTCTGGTCTTGTGAACTGTTACACATTGACTCCTGAGCATGGATCTTGACAGGGATAGAAATGAGCTCACATTTACTCAGAGCCAGGCTACAGTTACAAGAGGCAGTTTCTGGAAATTACAGAAGAAGGATATATTTATTTCTAATTCTACGATCTCCAGAGAAAGGCTGCAGGTATCTACAACAGGGATTGGCAAACATCTTTCTCTTTTGTAAAGGTCTGGGTTGCAAATATTTTAAGTTTTGCAAACCATATATGGTCACTATCGTATATTATTTGTTTGTGTTTTACAAGCCTCTAAAGATATAAAACCTCTTTTATCTCAGCAACAGAGAAACAGACCACAGTCTGCATTTGGCCCATGGGCTGTAGTTTGCCATCCCCCAATCTAGACTAAAGCTGGACCACAGCATGTAGCCCAACCTAATGAGCTATCTCTTTCTTTACTCCGTTTAGCATTAATAAGTCTCAAATGGATGCTGTATACCTAATAGGGTCCATTTAATTTTAGTTTATGTAGGGTAATGGAGTCCTTTTGGAGACTTTTGCTTTTGCACTATTTACAAGCTGGTAAGTTAGCCTGCTCCAGGTTCATGAATGATGGTAGAATTCATGAGACTCCTAGATCAGAGACAAAGGACAATTTATTCAACAGCAGTAGCCAGACTGTGAGTATTTTTGTGCTGCTTCCTCAAGCACCAATTTCCACAGGGTAGCACAAAGAGGACTGTATGATGTCTGTATGTGCTGTGGGCTGCATTGCAGCAGAAGAGACTTGAGTTTATAGAACCGAATCTTTTATAATAGGCGGTAAGCATACCTGTTCTTTGTTCCAGAGGGGGACACTATCTCTCTCATGCCAAGCTATAGGCAAATCTGCGTTCTAGAGGGAGATATTATTTTAATCTTCTGAGACAGTTTATAAACATCCTTGAAAATACAGCCCAGAATAAGAGGGTAGGGAGGGCCTTACTTGTAAGACATGAGGAAACACAAGAGATCCATGGAAAATTGTCTTTCCGCAGACAACTAGTATCTGTTCAAGCTAACGTGACAGTCCATGTATTTTGGAGAAACTAAACATCAAATAGGCTATTTCTGGTGTGAAAGCAATCTTTTCCTGTGTCTTCTATTTATTTATATGCCATATAAGGACAGATCTAAGATTGTCTAGTTTTATAATAACTATAAATTCTTGATACAGGGATTTCGGCTCCAAGAGAAAAAGAAGAGAATTTGAAAAAAAAAAAAATTCCTTTTTGGGATTTCCAGGATAGTTGGAATTTGAAGTAGAATCAGAAGTACTCTCTACATAAGAGAAATTAAATTATCACTTCCTTCAATAGGCAGCTGATTTTTCCTTCCATTGTGCCCCAAATGATATATAATTTGTATATAACTTGGCAGGATTCAAATAGGAAATTGGTGGGAAAGCTTCAAATGTGATCCATGATTCACAGGGAGAGAGCACGGGGGGTCAGCAGGCATGAATACAGACTTAATGGGAGCCAGTAGAAACTGATCAGTGCCTGGGTCAAGAACAGAAGCAACATAGGAGTAACAGGCAGAACAAGTGAAGTTAATGAATAAGAATGGCCCAGAAAACATCAGTAGGGAAGCCCATGTTAATGATGCTCTGGTCCAGAGAAGTTTTGCTTTCAAAGATGTTGTTAAGTGCATTGAAAGATGCATTGGAAAGATGTTGCCTACTATAAGACAGATTCATTCAATAAAGTTAGCTCTGAAAATTAATGTGCCAATTGGAGCTGTGGCAGTCAAATATAGATTTCCAATCGCTCCATTTCCATCTCAGTGATGCTTACCCTTCATTTTTGGAGTCATCTTTTTTTTTTTTTTTAAAGATTTTATTTATTTATTTGAGACAGAGAGAATGAGATAGAGCATGAGAGGGTCAGAGGGAGAAGCAGACTCCCTGCCGAGCAGGGAGCCCGATGCGGGACTCGATCCTGGGACTCCAGGATCATGACCTGAGCCGAAGGCAGTCACTTAACCAGCTGAGCCACCCAGGCGCCCTGGAGTCATCTTCTCCACTGAGTCAGCCCTTCAAAGCCCCAGGTCTCCAAATATTCATTCATGAATGCGGCTATCAACAAACCATAGAATTATACTCCAACTTTAAGAGACAAATCCAAATGATTATTATTTTTTTTAAAGATTTTATTTATTTTAGAGAGAGAGAGAGCATGAACAGGGAAAGGAAGAGAGAGAGAGAATCCTCAAGCAGACTCCACACTGGGCATGGAGCCCTACACAGGGCTCAATCCCAGAACCCCGAGATCAGGACCTGAGCCAGAACCAAAAGTCGGGTGCTTAACCGACTGGGCCACCCAGTCCCCCCAAAATGATTATTAATGGATCAGAATAAGATTGATTTGTTCAATTTCAGTGTAGTTTTTGTGCTCTTATAATAAAGAGTGAATAAAAAAGAAAATGTAAGTAAAATACTTTTATTCAAAAACGTGGTTTATCATTCTCTCCCCTTGCATCATGGGAGAGTTTGTGTGATTGGAATAATCCAAGGTAGAGAGGCACTACTTTTTGGTGTTTAGAGCATATATTCTTGAACCAGGTAACCTAGCTTTGCATCCTAGTCCCAGATCACAGTTTGGAGAGTAAGTTAATTTATCTGTTCCTCATACTGGAAGGATGGTTTAAGGTAAAAAATTATGAAGTATTTGGGATACTGGATGTGTAGTAACCACTGAAAATTTTAGATTACTTCATTACATGCATCAAGAATCCTAATGTTAAACCAAAAAGCAGGCAATGTGATGGTTATAAATCAGATGCCCCCTAAACTTGAATGTGTAGAGACTTTAGACGACGGCCTCTTCCAGAGATAGGTCCCACCCCCTTCTGACAGGCAGCTAGATTAGGGCAAAGTAGCTCATTGCAATCAGGTATTGGACTTTGTAAGGCTCATTTGACTGCTGCTTTATCCTACACTTGGGACGTAGCCCTCCAGATTCCCAGTTGAGAGCCAGAGGTATTTGTAAGGCCCATTCTCCATGGCATATCTTGAACTCTACTTTTTTTTTTTCTGTTAAGCCCTGCTTCTCAATTGCTTTCAGCTTGGCTTTTTGGCTTCTTACCCCCGAACAGCTGAAAACATCTTGGTCTTTCAACTGACTAAAGAAATACATAACGCTAGCAGCCCTGGAGATTGTCCCATCCTCTATTGATTTTCTTGAGGGATAGGCGCAATTTTGTCTGGAAAACAGAACTGACTCGGGACTCAGCCAGAAGGTAACTGTGCCTTTTACTTGGTTTATTTCTAGTTTAAGCATTGGCCCACAAAGCTATCTGCAATGATAAAAGTGTTCTAGGACCATATTGTTCAATCAGGTACCCACCAGTCACATGGGGCTCTTGAGCACTTAAAATGGGGGGAGGACAGCTGAGAAAATGAATCTCTATTTTTATTTAGTTCTAATTATTTTAAATGTAAATAGTCGTTACATGGCAAGTGGCTGTCCAAAGGGACACTACAGTTCTATATTGTAGTTTTAGGTACAGCAGGTGACAACTTATATCCAGTTGGAAAGAATGTTATATAAAATGATTAGCTAACTGGAGGGTCGATCCCAGCTGGTTAAGGCCACCTCTATGTGCCAACCCTCCTTAGAAGAGGCTTCATGAGGCAGCAGCACCCTTAAAGTCAAGAGACTCATTGCCTGTGGTAGAAAAAGGAGTGAGAAACAGAAATGTTGAAGAAGATGCACTTGCCCATCTTTAGGGCATAACAGAGTGACATGCAACATTTTCAAACCTTGTTGCTATTATTGTTTTGCAACAGACCTTTTTTGTCACACTGAGTCTTTCATGGGAACTCCAATATATTGGAAAGATAAAACTGGGGATGCAAGACTCATAGTCATACGTGATCTTGTGTCTTCCTTTCCCTGTTACCCTACAGGATCCTGCAGGACAGTGTGAAAACCATGATTCTAGAACAACACTGAGATTTTATACAAGAGGAAGCCAAAGCCCAGAGAAATGAAGTGCTAGCTAGCTCCCAGGCACTTGGCTGCTAAAACAAATGGGACTACATCCAAGCTTCTTGTCTCCCAGTTCAATGTTGCCATGATGTTGCTTCTGCTTGAAGCTTTTCTGACTTCATTAGTCTTTTTAATGCCTCCAAAAATAGGAGTAGTCTGTACCCTATAACACAGAGGGCCGTCTGATCCTCTCTGGAGTTTCACTCTTGTCTGTCGTGTCTTTCTCTTGTTTCCTTGTTCTTGCTGCAAGTTCCCTAAAAGCGGGAACTGCGCCATCTGATCCTGTTAGAACCCCTGGACGCTTGGCAGAATGGAAATAAGCCTGTGGTCAATATCCATTTGAATAATCATTCCCTTTGCAAGTCACTTTATTGAAAGTTCACTGAAAGCCCAGCAGTGCCCTGCTGCCTTGAGCACATACAAAATATAAAAAATAGTCTCTCCCTTTAGGAAGCATAGGGCTGCGTGGGAGAAACAAGACAGAAGAAGGGAATAACTACGATGGTGTCTTTCTGTGTGAGCTCCGTAGATCACCTGTATCAGAGCTACCTAAAGAACGTCTTGAGAATCCAGATTGCTGGGTCTCAGGCGCAAAGATTCGGATGAGGAAAGACCCAAGCATCACCATTTACCATAAATTTCTCAGATGACTCGATGCACTTAGAATTTCAAAAATTGGACAATATGAGTAAGTGAGCAATCATCTATGTTTGAATGAATGTCTTGAATGTGTAGGTTGAGGCAATATTAGAAAACTTGGATGAGCTAAGGAGGGAACTCTGGCGGCAGGAGTAGAGGGAGAAGGAGGCAAGAGCAACAGGCCTAGCTTTGTTGAAGCTGACACTCCAACCACAGAACACTGGGGCCACTGATCTCCAAGATGGAGAGCCCTCCACTCTGGTGGTGGATTATGAGAGTTGCTGATGTGCCCCTGATCAGCTTGCACTCCAGATAAACTGGTTACCAGCTCAGGGAAAGGGAATTGCAGGCAGGAAGAGGCTGTACTTTTGGACAACCCATGTGGAGGAGAGCAGAGGAAAGGATCAGTGTGGAGGAGGATATGTCAGGAGCTGTATTAGGTATCTATTGTTGCATCACAAAATATCCTAAAACTCAGTAACTTCAAATGACCAGTATTTATTATTTCACACAGAATCTGGGAGCAGCTTAGCTAGTGTTCCAGCTTAGGGTCTTTTACGAGTTTGCAGTCAAGATGTTCGCTTTGGATACAGGCATCTGAAGGCTTGACTAGGGTTAGAGGGTCTGCTTCCATGCTCATTTGCATGGCTCTTGGCAGGAGCCTTCAGTTCCTTGTTGACTAATGACTGGAGACCTCAGTTCTCCACCCTGTGGGCCATTCCAGAGGACTGCTCATGAGGCGGCACATTCCTTTCGTAGGGCAAGTGATCTGGGAGAGAGAGAGACTGGGTGGAAGCCACCGTGTCTTTTATGATCGCATTTCAGAAGGGATAAACACCATTACTTCTGTCCTATTCTGTTGGTCACAGACACCAGTGCTGGTGGGAGGAGATTATGCGAAGCTGGGAATACCAGGAGGAGGAGATCATTCAGGAGCCATCTCAGAAGCACGACTACAAGAGTCTTCTGGGGAAAAGAGACTCCTAACATAGCTTCAGAGGGGCAGCTTATTTCTTCAGTTTCGACCAAGTATAAATCTTCCTATTTAATCTCCCACAAAGGATGTCTTCTTACACATTCATAGGTAGAAATCCCTGACATCTGTTCTTGCCCAAGCCATTCTTTCTTGATGCTTTTGTTTTCCCAAACTTTCTTCTATAAACATGTTCTATATCCACTACTACCGTATCCAATCAGTGCAAGGTATTTTGACGGAGGTACCTTCCTATAACAGTTATTCCCCACCCCACTGAGGTGGAAAACAATGGGAATTACCTTCTAGTGCATTTCTACAAGGAGTTGTGAATAACCTGCATGTGTTTCTTTAGTTATTTGTTGGTGAAAATTGTTTCCAGGAAAACTGCCCCAGAGCTGCCCCTGTAACAGTAATGTGCTGAGTTTCTTATTTATTAAACAAGCTCTGTTTTGTTTTGTTTTGTTTTGTTTTGTTTTTTGCATGCTGGAGTGTGAGCCTTCATACAACTTCTTCAAAAACGTTCTTTAAATACAATTTTAATTTTATTAAAATTTTGGCATCTTTCATATATATATACATATTCATATGCTCAGATATACACTCAGATTTTTAAAGCATGAACTACTGACATGTAGTACTGTATTCACTGTGTACGTATAATATTAAATCCTGTCTACTTATTATTGTTTTTTATCTAGGTTCCATTGTTTTACATTTTCTTTATAACCACTTTTCGTGCATTCCTTCAACAATTTATTAAATGCTTACTCTAACCTAGGACCATTCCAGGCACTGGGGATATGGCCTTGAACAAGAGAGTGAAATTCCCACTCTCAGCTTGCTGTCATTCTCTTTGAGGAGAGAAAGAATTAGTAATCAAGTACACAAGATGATTTCAGGCAGTGATAAGTATCTAGCAAAATAAAGCAGGTAACTATGATGGAGTGCCTGGGCCGGGGTGTTTATTTAGGTTGAGTTCTTAGAATCAGGCATCTCGGAGGCTATGAAATTTGAGCTGAGTCCTGAATTATGGAAGAGTCAGCCATGAGAAGAAGTAGGGGGAAAAATTATGGACCAGCAGAACAGAAAGTGACTATCCTGTAAAACCAGAGTAAGTTTGTGTGGCTGACAGCAAAATAGAAAGCCAGTGTGGCTATAATGTTGTAAGTATTGTGGAGGGAGACACAAGAGAAGGTTCAAAAAATAAGATGGGGCAGATTATAAAAATATACCACATCTTCTTTATCCATTTGTCTGTTGAAGGACATCTCGGCTCTTTCCACAGTTTGGCTATTGTGGACCTTGCTGCTATGAACATTGGGGTGCATGTGGCCCTTCTTTTCACTACATCTGTATCTTTGGGGTAAGTACCCAGTAGTGCAATTGCTCTATTTTTAACTTTTTGAGGAACCTACACACTAGAGGGGAAGAGGGTGGGGGGATGGGTGAGCCTGGTGATGGGTATTAAGGAGGGCACGTATTGCATGGAGCACTGGGTGTTATATGCAAACAATGAATCATGGAACACTATATCAAAAACTAATGATTTACTGTATGGTGACTAACATACCATAATAAAAAAAAATTATAAAGAAAAAAAGATGGGGCAGATTAGGTGAGGTTCCATGGATCAGTGTAAGGAATTTTGTTATTCTAATTGCAATGAAATGCACAGGGTGGGGTGGGGGCGGGGGATGCCGGGGGTTAGCTAACAGTCCAAACAAGGACATGGTTTGCAATCAACAAATATTTGTTGAATAAATCAGCAAACTATGGATGACTTAACTATTTTATGGAATAAGTATTACTTAACTATTTATAGAGTAAGATAGACATGTTTCTATTATAGATCATAAATTTACTATATTTAGCTCGTTTATATATTATTTTATTATTGTTGGAGGTTCTAGTCCCCAAGTTTTTGGGGACAAGAGAAAATTCATAAAAATATCTCTGTCCAAAGATGCCAGAATACGTTCGGCATTGATTAGAAAAAATAAAATAAAATTCAGGTCCTTCCCAGGCTTTTGAAATGAGATCAAAGACAGCACAAGTTCTTTTCAGAGAGTCCTCATTTTAATACTGTATTGTCACATGTTATTTTTTATGTCTACTTTCATAGTACTTTGTGTCAGTTGCATATTGGGTGAAAGAACTACAAACCACTTTAAGTGACTCAGTGATGGAAACACCTTCCAGAGTAAAAAGCAACTTCGGTTTCTTGTTGTATTGTGAACCATATCTGAGTAGAACAACCTTGAGAGACTTAACTTCATCCAGAAATACTGCCCTTTGCTAAAATATTAAAGATTTGATGATCTTAAAAACATCCTGCTGGCTTGTTACTGCCATAATTCTCAGACTAGAAAGTACACATTCTTTTTTCCAGAATGGGTCCATATGAACTCTTCTACTTCCTCTGGAGCAGAACTATCAGGAGAAGACTGGATGTCTGCTAAACATGGAGGCTCTCCTCTTCTGGCTGGAATGTGAAGACCCTCAAAGTCTAGAGCCTTCCAGCACAGATTATAATTTATGCCACACTCACTCAGTAAACTGGGCAAAACCATATGATGCTAGAGCCCTGGGGGGTTGGGGTGATGGCCCTTCACCCACATTCTCAGTAGATGACTTTATCTCTTACTTCACCATGATAGCTCTTCTCCACGTGTTCGTTTCTCCCACCAACATATTCTTTGCTCTTCTCTGGATTTTCCTCTTGACTCATCCCTTAAATGTTAGTGTTCGGGCGGGGAGGGGGGGTATTGTCTGGGGATCCTTTGGTTCTCATTCTACACATATGCTTGTAAGATCTCAACCACTCCCGTGGCTTCATCTATAGACAGATAACTCTCAATTCTGTAGATACCGTCAGGACTCTTCTTTTTATTTTTTAAAGATTTTATTTATTTATTTGACAGACAGAGAGAAAGCGAGAGAGGGAACACAAGCAGGGGGAGTGGGAAAGGGAGAAGCAGGCTTCCCGCCAAGCAGGGAACCCGATGCGGGGCTCGATCCCAGGACCCCGAGATCATGACCTGAGCCGAAGGCAGTCACTTAACCGACTGAGCCACCCAGGCGCCCCAGGACTCTTCTTTTAAAATAAATTTTATTTATTTATTTGACAGAGACAGCAAGAGAGGGAACACAAGCAGGGGGAGTGGGAGAGGGAGAAGCAGGCTTCCCAACTGAGCAGGGAGCCCGATGTGGGGCTCGATCCCATGACTGTGGGATCATGACTTGAGCCAAAGGCAAACGCTTAACAACTGAGCCACCCAGGTGCCCCAACAGTCAGGACTCTTAAATCAGCATAGCCAGAACTGAAATGATCATCTTTCCCTCTCCATCCACCTGAAACATCACCTTTTCAATTCTTTATCTCAAAGCATAGTCTCATGGGCCACCAAGCTACTCGATAAAAAGTCCTTGGAGTCATTTTTGACTTCCTCCCTTCAACTAATCACCAACTCCTATAAACTCAAGCACCTAGGCTTGGATGATCCAGCCTGTGCTAACCACTTCAGCTTCCTTTGTAGAGTTTTTCCTCAGTCTGCAAAATGCTCCAACCCTACAGAACTAACTTCAGCTCCTCAAGATTTTGTCTCACTCTCCCTTTCATCCAGGCTTTTGCATACCCTGTTCCTTCTGCCAGGAACACTCTTCCCATTGCTCGAACCCTTTACCTGAAAAAAAAAAAATGCATTTATTTCGTAACTCTTATTGCAAAAATCACTTCTATCTAGGAGTCTCTTCTGGATAGTTTAGACTAGCTCAGGACCTCTTCTCTCCTTTGTCTCATCCCAAGGGGCCTTGTCCTTTTTCTCATTATAATTTAATATTTACAATTACTTAACAATCCATCTTCTCCTCTAGACTTCTATTCACCACCAATTTCCTAAGTCCTGGCAAATGGAGGTTACTCAAGTTGAACGCTGAATGAAAATTAGGAGGTCAGGGCTTTCCCACATGTCTAATGACCATATCTCTAAGTCACGGTTGGGGGCATATCATATGTACAATGTTTGACATGGGGTCTGAAAGACTCAATATTTGAAGCCAAACTGTCCAAACTGTTAAAGAAAAAACTGCATGCAGAAGGTATTATGAAGGGTGTGGTGTGTGAGGAGCGAAGGGGGTCATGGAAGCAGCCTCTTGGTCATCGCTGCACTCCCCCTATCTCTTTCCACCTATCTCCAGGCAAGTTTATCTGGCCCTTGGTTATTTTCTGTGAAGCTAGTCAAATATCGGGGCCAGAGAGGATTAAGAGAAAAGTAAGTGCAAAGGAGCAAAGGCAGTAAGTGAGCTGGGTCCCTCGGCGCATGTGCACACCTCCCTCACCGGCTCCTGCCCATCCTTTGCCTCTTTAGCCACGTCTCCCCCTTCATGAGCTCCTGTAAGCTATTGTGTGCCAAATCTTCTATCCTTTCACACCCTACACTTCCCTGAGTGGCTTCATTCATGCCCAGGACTTCAACCTCCACTCACAGATTGATGCCCAAATCTTTATCTCTAGCCAACAACACTCGCTGGGGTGCCAGATCTGTGTGACCAACTTCACTGTCTAATAAAAACTTCCAGTTAGGCATCCACAAAGCACCTCAGTGTGTCCCCAAAACAGAGGTATCATTTACCTTGCATATTTGCTTCTTCATTCTACAATTTCCCAATATAAACTTTAGAGTCATCATAGTAATAAAAAGCACACATTTATTTAATGTTAACAATAAGCTAGGCACTATTCCAAGAGTTTATATACAGAGATCATTCAATCCTCAAAGTATCAGGTACTATTACAACACCATTTCACAAATGAGACGCAAAGAGGTAAAGGAACTTGACCTAAGTTGTAGTCACAAAAGGCAGGATTCAAATCAAGAGAGTTTGGCTCCAGAGTCTGGACATAACCACTCTGCTCTGTGCTTCTAGAATCATTAGGTTTTTTAAATATCGTTTCCTTCACCAAGGACCAGATTCCTAAGGACTGGCTTCCTAACTTAATAATCTTAGAAAGTCTAGCACCAACCTCCATGCCTGGTACATAGTGGTGTTTACTGAATAAAAAAAAAAAAAAAAAGAAAAAAAAATGAGCGGGAGAGATTGGAAAAAAAACTGTGAGGTGAACCACAATTCCAAAAAAATCCATTGTAGAAAGCTGTCCTTTATGTCACCCCCCCCCCCCACCACCACTACATGACCCCTTCTACTCAAGTATTTGCAGGATCTTCAAAATCCCAGAAAGAAGTCTATACAATGTGGCAGGACAGGAGTGGTGGGAATGAGCAGAAGGAAGAAGAAACAGAATGGAAAAAAATTCTTCCCTTTTCTTATAGCAGGAACTACTTATACTTCTTCAGGCTTTCATTTGTCACATTAAAGCAGTCTGATGCTTTCACTGTAGTTTTAAAAGTATAGTTATTTGTTAATCTCAAGAGGAATACAATATAGCCATATATTTTTATTTTTCCAGTAGAGAACCAAATAATAGTAACTAATTTTTACTGAGCTATTATCAAGTTCCAGGTCCTGAGCCAGGCGATTTACTCTGGGTACCACTATCAGTTCCACTGTACACATGGGGAAATTGAGGCAAAGAGAATTGTTAGGGAACTATCCTGGGACAAAGGAACAAATACATGGAAAATAAGAATTTGAACACAGGCTGTGCCAATGGAGCTTCTGCTCTTAACCCCCAAGGCTGGACAGTAGCTCCTCATGAAAATGGGCTCTTAAAAAGCCTAAACAGTGATGAGTTGGGGATAGGAGGCCATTTATCATTGGCAATATTTTTCCCATTTTGTGAGGGATGGTGAGGAGGGTCGTTTCTTGATTCCGTGGCCAAGATTTGCCCCCATTCATTTTATCATGGCTTCATCAGCATGCAACATGGAAAGGCAGGATGAGGGAAAACAGCCATGAAAAATAAAAGCAAAACTTAAAGTCTGTTCAATCAGCTGCAGCTGCCATTAATTTCAATAAATATCCAATTAAATTTGTTGACAGGCAACTCATGAATCTTGGAGAGAAATGGATCACTTCAAAGAATTTGGAGCCCTTTGGAGGCTTGCTGAGTAATGTCATCTTTCAATGTGCTTACACTTAATATTAATTTTAATTTGCTGAATATACCCTGGATAATTTGGAAAATCTATGCGACTTGGTTTACAGGTTGCTTTACCTTTTAAGAAGATGAAAAGTGTAAAAGCAGAGTTGATTAAAATGCACATTTATTATAAATACACTGGCAGAAGATTGCTTATTCCTCATGACTTCAAGCATCTAAATACTCATATCTTGATCAGGCATGCTTCTGGTTTAGGTTGGTGTTTTGTGATGGTTTGCATTAGCAGAGATTAGTCAATCTGCACAGAGTCTGAAAGGAAATTCTACCCTTTCCTGTCCAACTTTGATATTAAAGCCACTGCTCAGGATCAAGTACACCTTTAGCCATTTTAATAAATATTTACTTCTGTGTTTTTCTCAGCTGAGACCAGGAAAACAGTGCCCTTTATTATAATTTTAATAACCAGTTTTATAAGTTTCTGCAGTTCCATAAGAGGAGAATGTTTCTAAAGCAACTGAGGAATGTTTCATTTTTAAATTATAATCTCTCACTGCCCCCAGGACTACTCTGTTTTATCCCACAGTTTTCTAAAACTGCATCAGAAGTTGAAGAAGACTTAGGAGACACAGGTATATATCCAAATACAAGAAATGGACAAACAGACTCCATCCTCTTTGGGTTCTGTACATAAGCCTGCCATTTCCTCCATATAAGTAAGTCTGTATTTGGGACCCAATCCACTTGAGCTTCACAAAGCCATTTTACCAAGCAGTGTGTTTGAGATCATTTAGTTATAATTGTTTTCATATTGTCACTTTTTTTAGGGTGGGGGGGAGCAGAAGGAGAATCTTAAGCAGGGGTTTAAGCCCCTAATGTGGGGTTCCATCTCACAACCCTGAGATCAATACCTGAGCCAAAATCAAGAGTGGACACTTAACTGACTGAACCACCAGGCACCCCTCATGTTGTCACTTTGACTGTTTTAAGTCATATTTTTTTAAAAAGTCAGAAAACAAAATAACTCCCCTCAGTAAAGTACATCATTTCCTCTACTCTTCCTCTTGTTTTTTAATTCCTGGAGATCTAGAGAGGAATTGAGATGAAATATTTAGCAAACACTTATGAGAAAAGTTTACCACAGTGGATGTTTTTTGTTAATACCTAGTGCTACCCTCCTCCTTGTCAGCTGTCCCATGTGCTGTAGGGGCTTAAAGTCTAGAAACTACATTTCCCAGACTCCTTTTGGATAAATTTCACCAATGAGAGGTGCTTGTGGGAGATGCAGAAGGGGAAGAGGAGAAGGCATTAGTTTATTATGGCTGCTGTAAGCAGATGCAGGAGGGGTTTGCAGATGATTTTCAGAAACCCTCTGAGAATCACCTTGGTGAGATCAGTAGCTGCATTCATTGGCTTTCAGTGTCTCTGGGTGTCCTCCTAAGAATCACCTACCTTGGTGGTAGAGAAAGTGGGGACCCTGGTGGAAGCCCGCTGCTCTCACAGCACTTCTGTGTATCTAGAAAGTGTCCTTCCATTCTTTCCTTCTCCAATCTTCCCAGAGCTGTGCAAGCCTCTCACATGCTGGGTTAAACTCCTTCCACCTCTCAATGCCTCGAGTCATTTCTGGTTTTCTGACCAAACCCTAACCAGTAACAGGTTACCTGATTTCTTAATATTTTGAAGAAAAACTCATTGTGAGATAACATTCTAGAAAGACAAAGAACTATTCAGTACCTATAAAAAGGGGTTCCAAGAGATTTTGTTATGCCTGAGTAAAATGCTACAAAATGAACAGTAACTTGCTAACACGCATTTTTTTTTTCAGACTAAGAATTCAAAATAGACTTTGTATTTCATATATGGGGAGAATAAATGACCTAATTTGAATTGAACCTTTGCTCTGTGCCAAAGCCTTTTATTTCTTTTTAATTTCTCTGCTTTCTCTGCTTTTTGTTGTTACTGTGTGTTGTAATTGTTCAAATATCTCAATGGCCTAGGTTATTATATGGCACAGAATAGTCGTTTAATAAATGTTGAGTAAATGAATCAATGGATGCATGAGTGAAACCTGGTGTATTTCAAGTACCAAAAGCATCTTAAAGTTTCTTCTGGTATATCTAGTGTTCTGAATTCACTTGAAACTCTCTGTCTTGGGAAGTCTAGGGATACCTAACCAACCTGGGGATTGGCTGTAGCTCCTCAGTCTTCAGTCCACCATGTCTTCGTTTACTCTTCATTCATTCATTCATTCTTCTATTTACTTGCTCATTCATTTATTAAACACACTGATTGTGTACAGACATTATACCAAGCAAAGGAGATCAAATGATAAATGAGGCACAGTTCCTGTCCTCAAGGACATTAGAGTCTAGGGAACTATAAAACAATATAACATAACTCAGCACACAATGGAAAGAGTGCAGGGCAGATCCATAATCCCTTTTTGAACATTCTTGTGGCCTGGTAGATTTCAGAACAAAGCATTTTTTTCAGCTTTAGAAAGATAATCTGGTACCTATATTGTATATTTTTTAACACTCCCCAAAGTGTCTGAGACAGCACTCCAAAGCCACACACATGAATTTTTCTACAGCAAAAAATATGACTATTCTCACCAAATGGGTTATGTTTGCACCAAACTTAACATTAAAAAAAAATTGGTTTTCAGAGCTTTGTGTATTTTGTGATTATGGAAAAAGCGTTTGGGATTTACAAAATTCACTATGATGTAATGCAAAGAATACAATGGGGCGGGACAAGTTGCTTTGGAGAAGTGTGTGTGAGGGGCTCTATTCCAATTTGGAGCGTGGATAAAAGGGTTCCCAGAGCCCAAAAGCTAAGTAGGAGTTGGTGAGGTGGAGAAAAGGGGTGTTAATAAGATGGAGAAAGATGCTCCTGCAGTGTGATATACTAAAGCAGGTGGTGTGTGAGGCACTGCGGGACCCAAGAGCATTCATGAAACTTCCAGTGATGTGGTGAACGAGAAGATGGGGAGCCTGAAGCTGTGAAGCAGCAGTCACCCCAGTTGCAGAACTGAAAGTAAGAAGAGCTAGCTGTCATTCCTGAGTGAGCTCCTTCTGAGCTGGCAAAGCTCCATCACCTCAGGAACTGACATGGTAACTGCTCTTCCTTAGGTTTCAAACCAGCTGCCTCCCAAGGGCAGGTCTATGTCGTTGTGAACTAGAAGCAAAGCCTTCCCTGGCTATCAACTTTCTCTCTAGACCAACATGGCATTGGAAACTCTCTCCAGCAGCCTGAAACCACAGTTTCCCAACTGACTGCTTTATAACCAGGCTCTTAGACAGTCTTGTCACTGTAATGTCCTTATTGTCAAGGGTTCTAATTCACCCCCTGCAGCTTAGAATCAGTGACGGATGCAATTCAGCTTCCTAATCGCTGTTATTTTAACCATAGGGTTAGAGGGTTCTGTTTTTCCATCCGCCCCACTCCCCTTTAATTATGCCAGGAACTACCCATGTAAGCGCAAGCCTTGCAGCCATCTGCAAATATAATCCTCACTTCCAATTCCATTTTTATTTTCAACATTCTTCTTTCACTTTTTGAATTAAGCAGCCATAATAGTAGCTGGTGCTACTTTTGGTCTTTGAACCTGTGTTAATCATAAATTTGCCACTTACTAGCTGTCACATCAGACAAATTATTTAGCTTCTCAGATAATTTCTTCTTTTGTAGAATGCAAATATAAAAAACAAATGCACCTCGTTGGGTTGTTGTCAAGATGCTGCATGTGAGGTGCCCAGCCTATGCTGGGTGCTCATTATTGCCACGTACTTTCTGTAATATCATTACCTCTTCTCTTGCTTATTTGAGTATATATCATGTGGCTCTTATTCTCATCTTGTCTCAATGGGATCACAGAATAAAGTTCCTTGTGTCAGTCAACTGGGGACAAATTAGTTTCTCAGATAGGAAACCAGATCTTAGTTGAGATGTTTTCTACAAGTGAACATAGAAATTCTCATTTCTTTCTGGTTCTCATTTCTGAGATTTGGACCTTTTGGAGGACAAATTTCTAAATATGGGCTCCAGGTGAGTGAGTAATATGATGCCATAGGAGGCAGATGAGGTAAATGAAGCATGTTTAGAGAAAGCCATGTCCATTCAAGGAGCTGTCTAATTCTGAGATATCCTCACGCAGGGTTGCCTTCCTGCACAGCTCCAAGGGGCCCCATTGTCATCCCAGCTTAGGTGCATGGCACCCTCCCCACCCCAGCCTGCTTCATCAGCCACGCTCCCTGCCACTCTGCAACAAGCACTGTGGTTTTTGTTTCAGGAGACGTAAAATTGTTGCACACTCCCTGAGTGTGTGTCCACAGTGACCCAACCCTGGCTATGCTCAGGGCACCTTGCTGTCTGCACTTCAATCCACCAGAAGTAGACTCTTTTCTCTTAGTTTCTATTCTGTAGAAATATTTTGAAGGGAGAGGTGGAATTTGCTCTTGTCCAAAGGCCCCATTAAGAATGCACACTTTTTTTTGGAGTTTCTCTCAAAATTAAAACCTTCTGCTGGGAAAAGATCTTGCACTGGTAACTTTCTTTGCTGTGCTTCCTCTAACAGCAGAGTGTATCTGACTGTCCTCCCCAATGTAGATCCATTTTTATACACACAATGGAAAATGGAAAATTGGGACAGTTATTCCAAATGCTTATTATTTGTCATCACTACATTGAATTTTATATACATTTTCTTTAATACTAACAACCACCCTATGACACATAAACTTTTACCATTCCCAATATAGAAATGAATATTAAAAGAAGTTAATGAACTAAAATAAAGTTGGTAAGAGATTGAGGAAAGATCCCACACTACACCTAATTTATCCGAAACCCATACTTCTTTTTATTCTCTTTTTTATTATTATTATGTTATGTTAATCACCATACACTACATCATTAGTTTTTGATGTAGTGTTCCATGATTCATTGTTTGTGTATAACACCCAGTGCTCCATGCAGAACGTGCCCTCCTTAATACCCATCACCAGGCTAACCCATCCCATCCCCCTCCCCTCTAGAACCCTCAGTTTGTTTTTCAGAGTCCATAGTCTCTCATGGTTTGTCTCCCCCTCCGATTTCCCCCCCTTTATTCTTCCCCTCCTGCTATCTTCTTCTTTTTTTTTTTTTAACATATAATGTATTATTTGTCAAAACCCATACTTCTAACCTCTATGTTATACTTGCTCTAAGTACGGTGACTGAAACAGAAATGATCTGAATTTAAATGTCTCTGTTCATTTGCACCAGTAGTTGAATCTGCTTGTATAAATGTGATGGCATTTAAGAAAATTGAAAACCTCCAAAAGAAGCTCAGCTGCACAGACTCCATATCCCTGTCCATTAGACAATCATGGTTCTTCTGTTCCTCGACATTTAAATTAGTGTCCCTTTCCTTCTGGGAAGTGTTTCTGAGTGCCTGCCCCTTCTCTGTGTTTTTTCCTTTGTCCACACCTTCTTTCCCCTTCCACCTCCACGCACAGGCATAACGGGTCTGGCTTGAGCCAATGCTACTTTGGGATTCAGGCATGCCAGAGTCCTCCTTGTGGAAGTTCAAGGAGACTCTTCAGAGGGTATATTTCCATGAGGCCCAGAGGAGTCTCCTGGGGAAAAAACTCATGCTAAGTGAGTAGAGGGTCAGGCCTACAAACCTGTCCCTACAACACTTCCTCAGTCACCGAAACAGGATGCTGGCAGGGGGATGTGTGTGAGGCAGGGAGGGATGGATTCTAAGGCTGCAAAAGGTTCCATGGCTTTTCTTCCTCTACTCCACCTCACAGACCCTAGACAAAATCGGGGGAATGCAGGGTAGGTGCAGTCTCTGCATGTAGCAATATCCAAATATATTGTTTTTACTCATCTGAAACATGAGGTCCAAAGAAATGGGACTTTCAGTGCCCAGGGGACACAGTGTAGGGAAACAGACACATTCTCTTCACTACTCAGTTTGGAGACATGGAGGATTCTAGAGACCACGGTGCTGCTTGGATCCATTAAGGCTCTGACTCACTGGCAGTGTGCAGAATGCCGGGTCCCAGGGCCTGACCACGGCAACTGTGATACTAGGGACAAGTGACGTAGGTAGCATGGGACCAGCAGAGACCAGTGGCAGCGGCAGTGATTCTGAGCACCCCAAGGCAGGACCCAAGGTGAAGAGGGGTCAGCAGAAGCAGATGCCACCACCCTGTGTACTCCCACGTGGCTTTGCTGGCAGGAAGGGTGAGGGGACTTGTACATGAGCATCTGAGAGACACCGTTGTGGTCATCTAGGGATAAGTGGTTGACTCAAGACTCCGGAAATGGCAAAGGAGGGAAGTCCTGGAGAAACATCTGCGTTAGTCATGTAATTACATGTATGGTCCTTTCTCTTTGACTTTTATAAGGACCCTCTGAAATTTGGGTTGTTATTTCTGTCTTATTTGAGACAAGGTTGAGGCGAGGTAAATCACCCAAGATCCAATAGCTGGTAAGTAATGCAGAGGGGATCAAAAGTCAGATCGTCTGACTTGCCATTCTTTTCCGTACCCTTCTTACTTTTCACAGTTCCATGAAAATGGTTGTCTTGAGTTAATTTATGTTTGTTTCCCTGGCTAATTAGGTTCATGTAATTATACTTTTCCTTTTTGAATTGGCTGTTAGAAATCTAAATAGGATTTATTTTTTATTCTATTGACAATATTAATCTAGGTGGTTAATATATTTACCAGATTTTTCTTTTAATGATTTTAGATGTCCTGTTTCCCTTTTAATTGCCTTTTTTTTTTATATGTTTCTTTTCTGCAAGCTGCTTCAGTCCTTCCAGGAAGCAAATGGGATAGTCCCTTTAAAGAAAGAAAGAAATCTATAGACTAGAATCTCGACCAACAGAGTGTGAATCAAGTAGGTTAGTGATTCCCAGGAAATAAACTGAGCAATTCTAGGATGGATTTCTATGAGATATCACCTAAACTCTGATTTTTTTTTTCCTCCAATAGTCAATGAATTTTACTGACTTCCCAATAGTCCCATAAAATCCTCCCTTTTCATCAATGTTAAATGTTTAAGAGAAGCTTGGAGGGGGTTGGGCAGCCAGACTTCAGCCATGAAACACAGGAAAGGATGTCTAAAGGTTTCTAAGAAATACATGGAAATAAAAAATATGTGCAAACCACTGCAGATTCGAAGTACACAGAGCACACTAAAATGTGCCAAAGTTAAGCTTGGTTGACTCCGTGCTTTTTAGACTTCGTGAATATTTGTCAGCAAGAGTCTGCCATGTGAGTTTGAGAAGGTATGCTTTGAGCATATTGGAAAGATAAGACTTCGTCAGTGAGATAAATAGCACTTGCTAAGAGAGAGAGACAGGAATAGACAAGTCACACACATGTGAATATTAGCAGTTGCTGCTAACTAGAGCTGAGAGGATGTTCCAGAAAGGGGAGGAGAATCAGGTGGTTGGAAGTTCCTGGGGAAGAGAAGAAGAGCCTGAGAACAATTAGGACTTTGGAGTGGCTCTGAATTCAAAAGTGGACGCAATCTGAGAATGGAAATGCCACTTTTGACCGCACAGTGGGGACATTATATTACCTCATGGAGGAAGGATGGAGGGGAGTAGAGAAACCACTGAGACAGCCAGACAAAAGCATCATTTAAGTCTCAGAAGGAGCCTCAGTGAAAATGCATGTCAGAACGAGGCTGTGGATTATGCTGAAGATATTTGCAGAGAACCAGAAAACTAATATTTTTTTAAATGATGTGAGATTCTGTGAAGAGGATAACAGTGGTGGCAGCAGAGATTCTGGATCTTCCCAAATCCCCACATTAAAAGCAACAAAGCAAAGAGATAGCAACCAAGCAAACAAAAGGCACGGAAAAGAATTTACCACATAACCGGATGGCAGGGTATCTTCATGAATCCCAAAATACAGGTGGGTGAGGACAAATGGCCAACAGCGAGGAGACTGTGTGATATCTGAGTAATAGCTGACATTTGAGTGAGAAGAAGAAAGGAAGTAGCCCTCTGCTTTCAACACTTCAGAGCAACAGAAGAGGGAGCTCCTTAAAAATAAACAGAAAAACAAAAACCAACTTGAACTCGGCCCTTGCCTAAAAGTACAAATAAACTAATGTCATAGGAAAATAAGCAACAGAAAATTATCAGGCAAATGCCTCGCAATGTTAATATAAGGAAAAGTAGAATAAGAAGCATAATGACATGCTACCGACAATGAAATAAGACTATAAGAAGCAAAATAAGTCCCCCGCAGACAATGAAAGCACTCCGGGAAGATATCTTCCAAAAATAGATTAAAACTCTAATATACTATTTCAAAACAACTAAGGGAATTGAGAAAAGTAGGTAAAACATGAAGGACACATTAGTCATAAATAGAAAAAAAATTCATATAAAGGTGACAACTTAAGAATGGTTTCAAAATAAAAGAAACAAAATAAGAAAATAATTAAACTGGAAGGTATACAGCAGACAAACACAACAAATAATGCCATAAGAGAAATAGAAAGGGAAAAGGGAAAAGAAAAACTTTAAAAAAAATTAGAATGAATTGAAAAAAGTGATAAAGAGGTTCTGACAAATACTGAAAAAAAGAAAAAGAAAAAAAGACCTAATATACAGAAATAGTAGTCTCCAAAGAAGAAAATCAAAGCAAGGAAACAGAACAATTAAGAAATGTTATAATTTGGGGCACCGGGGTGGCTCAATCAGGTAAGTGTCTGACTATTGATTTTGGCTCAGGCCATGATTTCAGGGTCATGAGATTGAGTCCTGCATTGGGCTCTGAGCTCATCGGGGACTCTGCTTGAAGATTCTCTCCCTCTGTCCCCCGCCTCGCATGCCTGCTCTATCTCTCTTTCCCTCTCTCTCTAAAATAAATAAATAAATCTTTAAAAAATTCTCATAATTTAAGGCACCTTTCCTAAAATTAAAAATAAATATTTAAAATAAAATATTAAAAGAGCACACCATGTTTCTGAGAATCCTGGCTCAGAAGATCTGTTCTAGTAAAGACTAGGCAGATTCCTGTCTCCCAGTGGTGAACTGGTGGTTAGAGGAATGCTCTAGCAGGATTGATGTATCTGAAAATTTGGAAATATGGAGCAAACTGTAGATACAAAGATAACCATATTGGATGACTATTTTTGAACACCACTGATGTACTACGAAGGGCTAGTGAACAGCTGACAGTGAGTAGCACACAACGGAACGGCAGGTGTGAAAGGATAAGAGCAAAGACAAGACTTCTATCAATAAGGAAAAGATCAGAAAATATTCTTCCCATGAGCCCTTCCTAAGGAATAAGCTTCAAGCAAACGAAATGACCAGATAGACATCAACATGAGGACTGTTGATGTGTATTAAGTATGGAGTTACTAGGAGAACCAAGGTTAGTTATATAAGTGTGAAAATGAAGACATTGTACTACGGGATGATCTGACAACTATTTAAAAATTGAAGTGGACAGATGGATAACATATACGATTTAAAAATATTTTTACTAATCATAATTGATGTTATTACTATCTGAGATTATTATATTGAATATGAAATAAAACAAGCAGTAATCTCAGATTATTGTAATTCTGCAATCGCCTGTGTCATTCAGAACCAGGATTTTGAGTGTGATAGAAAGGAGAAACAGATGTAATATCAAAAAGTTAAATAAAAAGTCTGGTAGTTCTGAATTAAACTGGAAATATGACTGTGAACTCACATAGTAATAGGTATACAGATAGTTGATAGATGATAGATGATATAGATAGATAGATAGATAGATAGATAGATAGATAGATAGATAGATAGATGATAGATATAGATAGATGGATAGATAGACAGACAGACAGATAAATAGATGGATAGATAGATAGATAGATAGATAGATAGATAGATAGATAGATAGATA
>NC_058408.1:10606613-10691873 GCF_002201575.2 Neomonachus schauinslandi | reverse complement strand
ATAGATAGATAGATAGATAGATAGATAGATAGATAGATAGATAGATAAATGCCTAGAAACAATGACCAGCCAGTAACAGTGATGTCCAGATTACGCTTTTGAAGTACAATTTTATATCAGTGCTTCTTGGAGAAAAATCTGATTCCACATCAGAGGCAGTAAAAGTCAGAAAGAGCCTGGACCATCTTAACATACCAAAAAGCAAGAAAGCTATCAGAGACTACTATTAGGATCATGTGAAAAGGACTCAGGGGATATGTTCAAAACACTTCCATTGGCCAAAGATAGAATAATTTTGACTTCAAGAAGTAAGAGTATGTGTTGATGCTCATAAAATATATTTCAATTTTTGTGTCAATAAGGAGATTTAAAATGATATAAAACCAGTTGCTTTGAAAACTGGGTAAATAAAAGGAAGGAATCAAGTATTTTTCCTGTTTTTCCTCTGTGAACTATACCACTGGATAACTACATAGTAGATGAAGGGAAGCATCTTTTTAAAGAAGTCTTCTACCTGATCAACAAAAACAAAATAAATTAAAATACCACCATTTTGCAATCCATAATGGACTTATGTTATCAATGGCTAATACCCTTGAAACCAAAAGCAAAAACCAGACACCGTGTGCACCCTGAGGAAAGACCACAACACCACCACTGATAATATTGAACTTGAGACTAGCAAAGCCTCTAGATCCAGCTGCCCATTTTCAAGAAATAGCGAGGACAGAGAAACATGTTGAACTACACCATGAGCGTGCCATCTGCAAAATCCAGGCTTGGGGAACTCCAGAGTTCAAATAATCAGTTGTTCAATGATTTAAGGAAACAGAAGAATTGGAGAGGGGAAATTTAAATGAGAAGAGACTTAATGCACTTATGTTTATGGCACCGTTATTTACAATAGCCAAATGTAGAAGTGGATAAATGGATAGACAATATGTGATATATCTATACAATGGAGTATCATTCAGCCTTAGAGAGGAAGCCAGTTCTGACGCATGCTCTATGTGTGAGCCTTGATGACATGCTGATATATAGTCACAAAAGGGTAACTACTGCTTGATTCCACTTACACGGGGTACCTGGAACAATCAAATTCATAGGGATAGCAAGTAGGAGAGTGGTTGCCATGGGTCAGAGGAAGGAGGAATGGGAAGTTATTGTTTTTAATGAGGACAGAACTTCAGTTTTGCAAGGTAAAGAGAAGGAAGGTGCTGATGGTTGTGCACCAATGTGAATGTCCTTAATGCCACTGAATTGAATACTTAAAAATGGTTAACGTTTTACATTGTGTACATTTAACCACAATTAAAAATGCTTAATTAATAAAAAAGAGACTTAGAAGAAAAAGAGATGTTTGATGGGCAAGTCTAAACTCTAGTGTCTAGGTGATAAAACTTTAAAGAAATGCAAGGAAGTTCCTGCTTGAGAAAAAAAACAGGATATTGGTTATGTGACCAGGTTGGAGCGGGCTGTAACCGACATTCCTCACACTTGTGGTTACTCAGACCAGGGGGAGGAGAGGCGAGGCGCAGGAGGCCTCCAATGGTCCACATTGCCTGCAGGCTCAATATTGAAATGTAGGGATTTGGGCTGCGCGGGCCAAGAAGGGTCAGGGCAAAGCTGCTGAAAGGTGTGTGTGGTTGCCAAAGTGCAGGACTGACTAAAATCGGGCCAGCTGGGGGAAAGAGCAGGGAGTACCAGGCTTCAAATGTTAGGCTCAGACACTTGGGCTTGCGAGGCCAGGAACCCTCAGGCCAAGCGCGGGGTCTAACTCAATCCCTGGGCCAGAACAGGGCCTGACACGAGGTAAGAATCGAATCGCTAAGCCAGTGCATTAAGGTCAATAACATGTGGCTAAAAGGGAACGGTATGGATGCTTGCACTTCATACAATCCTATTTGAAAAGAAGGATAAACCATTGTGATTCTGAAGAATTAAGTTTATTTATTTATTTTTTAAAGATTTTATTTATTTATTTGTCAGAGAGAGAAAGAGCACAAGCAGGGGGAGTGGCAGGCAGAGGGAGAAGCAGGCTCCACGCTGAGCAAGGAACCCGATGTGGGACTCGATCCCGGGACCCCGGGATCATGACCTGAGCTGAAGGCAGACACTTAACCGACTGAGCCACCCAGGCGTCCCATGAAGAATTAAGTTTAAAAAAAAAGTACCATAAAACTAAAGGTCACATTTAACAAATAAAATTCCCTTTGTCTTACATCTTGCAAATTACCACTCAGTAAATTTTGCAATGCAATTTTTTTTCTTACTTCTTTGAGTGTAATTGCTATCCCTATTTTTTTGATCTTCTCGGGGTGATTTTCTTTTCTCTCCAAAAACCCATTTGAGTTTTATACCAATTTATACTTGCTTCCATCCTGTTTGTTAAGTTTAAAATGGCCATAGGCGAGAAGACAAAATAATCACCTAAAATGCTGGGACCTGACTCATTGACAGTGGGTCTTTAAATAAAATATGGGCTCTAAGTGGAGTAAGTCAGAGGCCGAAGAGCCCAAACACGTCATACATGAGTTGTCCAAGTGCACCCAGTGATCTAGGAAATGGGTAAGTTCCCTGAGACAGCCGTCCTTCCAGAAAACAGCACCACTGACAAAGCAGAAACTGAGCAGAGGTCACGTTTCTCCTCCACACTGACTCAAGAAACAGCCCGGCCACCGCCAGAGCCGCAGACACTGGTGCCTGGTTGGACCGCAGCTGCGTGGTGTCTGTGTACCACCCACGCTGTGGGCCTCCTACCCACACTGGATAAACAGACGTAACCGAACCACCCAGAGCACAAACACCATTCCGAGGACATTCAACTGCACATCATAATAAGAATTTAGGCTTGCACCTCAAGTGACAGGAAAAAGTGTTGACCTGTATTCTGGTTGGGAAGTTCTTCTCTGGGTGGCTATGATAGCCACCTGCCACGGTGGCCCTGACCTTGACCAGCTGATAGGTCTGTGGTGTGAGGCTGGGGAAGACCACGAAACCACGGAAGCTGAGCGCCCAGAGGAAGGGCGTGCAGGCTGGCAAACTAAGAGGCACGACCAGGCCAGGTGACCACAACATGCACCAGAGCCAAGCTCACAGGGGGCTCATTTTGTTGAGGAACATGACGCAGATGGACACCAGCGGATTGAGGAGGACCTGGTGTCACCTGCTGCCCAGCCCAGGAGAGGCGCATGCCCACCCCTTCCAGGTGACGGGCTGTCTCTGCATGGGTACATGGGCTCTGCCGACCCATTCCAATGACGGACTCTTGAAGACCAAAAACTACAATTGTAAGAAATTCAGGTCTTGCGGCAGGGTGGGGGTAGATATGTTAGTTTACAAAAGATTTGGCATTCCTCGTGGATCCGGGGATCACTTCATTTGGGCATCTCTTTGCTTTGCCCGTGGGAGCAGGTGTCCTGAGCTAGTGCTCAGGGTAGGATGCAGCAGGTTCTGCCCAGTAGAGTATCACTCTTGTCCCTTCCACGGGACCTTATGCAAGCCCTCTCTTTGATACAGTTGTTGGTATAAAAATGTGCTAGAAGTCTTGAGGAGAACCTTAAACTCTGAAATCACACATGATCTCAAAGAATGCAGCGTCCGGGCCTCCTTCCTGAGAGACACGTGTGCCCGGCAGACAGCTCCAGTTCTAGCTTGAATCTTACTAGCTGTGTGGCCTCAGGTACCTTACACTCTCTGTGCCTCGGTGTTCTCCTACGTAAAATGGTAATATTATTAGTAGTCAGTTCGTGTGATTGTGAGGATTAGTAAGTATGCTTGGCACTCAGTGGACACTTTTGTTAGCGATCATGAATTATAATCACTCATTTCAGAAGGCCCTCTGAAGGACCATGCTTTTAGGTAATTTCTAAAACTGTATAATGAATACATACACATTTCAGTTAAAAATTACGTTAAAATATAATTAAGGTACGTTTCTGTTGTGAGATTAATTTTAAACTGTTCTTCAAACAAAGTTTCTAGTGTAAGTTTAGAAATATTCCAGCTTTGTCTCTGAATGAACTGTTGGTTAACCGTAGAAGAGTGATTCTCGATCGGGGGTGATTTTGATGATTTGATGTGTCAATGACTGGAGACGTTTTTGCTTGTCACCGTCGGGGGTACTGCTGGATGTGGGCCTGTCCATCTACGGATCTATAGCCCAGAGATGCTGCTGAACATCTCCCCTTTCAACAGGCAGCCCCTTTACAACAAAGAATTACCTGGCCTCAAGTGTCATGAGTGCCAATATTGAGAAGCTTCTCTAAAAGTACTTAGTAAACAGAAATCACTAGCAAACAACTGATTTTCCATTAGGGGAAAGAACATTTTCTCTTCAAAAGGAAGGTGGTTCGTGAAGACAAATGTGCAACCTGGAAAGATAGAAGTCAGGCTTGTTGTGCCAATGTGTGATTGCTGCTAGCGTATAACTCTGAGCATCCTTTCTGCGCTGATGTTTTGTGGGGAGGGTGTCCAGAGAATCAAAGGAAAGAGAACAGAAGAAACAGAAAATGAGTCTATGCATTTAAGTATAAAAGTGTAAAATGCTTGCTTCTGTGATAAAAACAAACCGAAAGAAACAAACGAACAACAACAAAACACGCAGCACTGACACACAAGAAAAACCATTTCTGCGGTTCCAGAACTAAGTCGATTAGAAGTCTCGAGGCTTCGTTGGGATAGCTCTAACTCTAAGCAAAAAATTGAGTAGAAATGAGCCTTCCACTTCCCTCTTTCTTATTCCGATATTAACCATGTGCATTAGAAAATGAAGCAGAAAACTTTTAAGAACAAAGTGTTAAATAAAAACAAGTTATCGGAGAAGTAGCTACTTAAATATCTTTATGTACGACTGAGTCTTCATAAACACAGGTGTAAAAACCTGGGAAGTCTGTATTGCTGTAATCAGAGATATCCAGGCTGTTACATTTGGGTTTTTAAATGTCTGGGCTAAAGATGTTTGAGCTCCATAATAAACGAAAGCCACTAAGTTTGGGGGTGATTTGTTCTACACCATTATGGTGGCAGCAGTAATAGATCAACAGGCCTTGATGATTTTGCTTTTAAATGAATTCACTACAAATGGGATTCTACATAGATATTTGCAAATTCTTTTTTTTTTTTTTTTTTTCTCCCTACGGGGATAATGACTGTCACTTCTGTGTTTTGAGTTGCTGACCGTCGTGTTTGTCAGAGACTGGAACTGCCTCTGGGAGGCCAGACGTCTACAAGTCTTAATGCTTGAGAGGTTTAAAAACGTCCTTCAGATCACTTTAGAATTCTTTCAGGCCTTCAGATAACAGTGGCCTTCACTCGACTGCATGTGAGGCTTTTGAAACTGAACAGGTTCTGGGCTAGAAAACAGTGGGTGTGGTATTACCCATTGCATTCCGGGGAAAAGCGGAGTGGCTTCAGGATTTCCATCCTTGAATTTCCAGGAACATTTCTTCCATTTGGCTTGTGAGATTAGGGATTTAGCAAAGAAGGGACAAAGTGGCACTTGAATAGGCAACTGATGAGCTGCTTAAACAAAGTTTATTGATTCTCCGCAATCAGAAATCTCATTTACATAAAAGGAGGATAATTAAATGGCATTTTAATTGTGATCTCTCCTAATTTAATTGAATCTCAACACTTAAGTCAATGGTGGGAGTGCAAAGGCAATTTCTTCTAGAAAGGTTTTAAAATTAATTTTCCTCCTTATTCACTGGAGGGGAGGGGGCGATAGGACCCGATGTGAACGGACTATTAAATGAACCAGTGCTAGCTTTTGGACAAGCACATTACATGGGTCCAACAAGCTTGGGAAGGTTGCCAGCTGAATTTAGGTGTATTTAGTTGTCACTGGTGAATTTAAATGTGGAAGTGGACGTAGAAGGAGTGTTGTGTTATAAGCTACAGACAAACATCTTTAGTGGTGTTTTTTTCCTCTCGAGTATGAGGTGGACAAAATGAGCTTGAGAAGCAGTCACCTAAAGTTGAGATCACTAGAATCGGAGAATGCTAGAATTTGAAGCCACCTGAGAGGCCTGCAAACCCGGTCCAACCTGCCACATGAGGATATGGAAACCCTCAGGAGTCCAGTGATCTACCCAAGGTTGTACAGATAGTGAATTCCACAGCTGAGTGATCCCTGATACCTAATGTTAGGTACTTCCCAGACAGATTGAAGAAAGATGGTCTGACTGAAAGTTCCTGAACACAGAAATCATTCATTATGGTCCTATGTATAGGTGGGACTTACTGACCTTCAAAGGCAGAAATAGCTCCTGCTTTTGCTTTGCTATGGCCTCAGTGCACCTTTGGGGGCCCTGCTGGTGGGAGAGGCCACCTGACCATTGCCTTTCCCACTGAGGGTTCTCCCAGAGCATTGCTTCTCCTGGGTCCCGGCCCCTTCTGGAGTCCACGGTTCTGCAGAATCTCTTCTGACAAAGCTGCCATGGGTGTCCCCTGGCCTCATGATCGTGTCTGTCCAGGAGGCGTGGTTGTCTGGGCCAAGAGTGTAGGTCAGTGGCTCCTGGCAGGCAACGGTTGCATAAGCATCCTGCCAGCCGCCCGAGCGGAAACTCTGGCCCCAGCACTTCCGCGAGAAGAGAACACGCCAGGGGCAGTGTGCGGCTGGGGGCACATGTGTACATGCTCACTGGCCTGGCCAGAATCTTTGCCAATGCCCTGATTCTCCGCATCGTCACAGGAAGCATGAGAAAAGTCTCCTTCATCTGCCAGACGCGGGCTACCCTGAAACACAAAGTGCCTCAGCCTTGTCTGGTCTTTGAGGGGGTTGGGGTCTGTTTATTTTTGTAGTTCCTTATTCTTTACTCTCATTTCAAGTGGCAAGCACCTTATCCAGTTTTCTCAGTGGAGCGGGAACAGACTGATGGGCCCTCTGGGTGTTCGGGAACGAAAGGTCATCCATCCACTGTGCAAGCACATCCACTCTCGCGGAGAAAGCCCAGACAGTCTGTGACCTGATAAAGCTCCTCGTGTGGGGCCCCTCGGCCAGGCCAGGCCACATGCTTTCCGGGGGTGGGGGCGGTGCTGAGAAGCCAGGAGGACCAACTCAAGGTTAGGACATGGCCGGGGGTCGCAAGCCAAAAGGACAGAGAAGGTGGGAGGGGGTAGTTAACAGTATTTACAGCAGGAGGGAGAGAGTGGGGCTGGGGGATGTGTGGTCGATCGGGGGGAGGTAGGTGGTAGAAGGGGACGAGCTGCTTCTTTCTCCTTGAGAAATATTTCTAACAGGAGGGCATCCAGGCAGGAAGAAAGCAGGCCTCCATTCTATTCTATCCGGTTAACACCAAATATATGTGTTTACTTCCAGAAGCACAGTTTTGTTTATTCATCAACTGATCAGTGAGCAAGCTAACGCAGTGACTAAAAGCTCAGCCTCCTGAGTCTAACTGACATGAATTTGAGACTCATTAACAATTGACTGCATTTTCCAAGGCTTTGATTCTCTCATTATAAAATGAAAAAAGAATACTAGCTACTTCATGGAGTTACTGTGAGTAGTCAGGTAGTGTACGAGCGTGCTTGGCAAAATGTCTAACATGCAGTTCCTTCTCGAGTATTAGCCATTGTTATTATGTGTAGGAGTAACAGGATGCCATAGCACCCACAGGACTTAAAGAGACACAAAGGACAGGAATCTCCCTCAAGGAACTTACAGTCGGCTTGAGGATAGTTGTTTTTTTTTTTAAGATTTTATTTTTATTTATTTGAGAGAGACAATGTGAGCAAGAGAGCACAAGCAGGGGGAGCAGCAGAGGGAGAGGGAGAAGCAGGGAGCCTGATGCGGGACTCGATCCCAGGACCCTGAGATCATGACCTGAGCCGAAGGCAGCTGCTTAACCAACTGAGCTACCCTGGCACCCCTTGAGATAGACTGACATACATGAAACAATACAGAACAGCCAAAGCAAAATGCATGCAACACACTGAGGTTCTACATGGCTTTACAAAGTCCACAGACATGAAAAGCCAAGGTGGTATGGCTAGTCATCAGTGATGTGGTATATATAAGTAGGTGCTAGAGATGGACAGCTGTATTGTGCGTACGAATCCCACAGAGATCTCCTCATAATGTAGATCATAGCTTGGTACTGAAATGGGGCCTTGGACTCTGCATTTCTAAGAAGCTCCTAGATGGTGTCCATGTTGCTGGTCAAACCACCCGTCGGGTAGCAAGGACTTAGAGAGGTGTTGGAGTACGTTCCAAGCAGCTTATGCTGTACCTATTAAGTATTAAACACAGAGGAGGACAAAAGTGAGAAGGAAAGAAAAGCCAAGAGAAATAGGCCGTCAGGTCTCAGCTCATCAGGAGTTTTTTTCCCCCCTTCCCAAATTGTCATTGATCATGAAAACATCATCATCACTGCCACCAGAAACAGCAACAGCAACTGTTATCTACGCGAAACAATGAGGGGGAAATAGATAAGGGGGCAATCACCATGTGGCAGGACTAGTTAGGGAGGGTTTCCTGGGTAAGTGACATTTAAGTCCAAAGCTAAAATTCTGGCGGATGAAGGAGCCCCTCCTCCTCCCCGGGGAGCAGGGGAGGTAGACGGTGACAACACTCAGGAACAGGGCCTCCCAGCTCGACATCCTTTACTTCTGACTCTTTCTTATCACACAATCACTCATGTGTTGCTCTGATTAGTTTTGGGGATAACTTATTCAAATGTTTCTGCAGCGGTCCCTCCCCACCCAACACGCAAGTAAGTTCCTCTCTCCTGGTACTAGGGATCAAAATTCTATTCTTCTTGAGTCTTCGGTTTATCACTGGATTAAATTTAAGCCAGGTTTACTTTTCCAGAAAGAAAATAAAGCCTAGAAAAGAGCCAGTTTCCCAGGTTGCAAACCATGAACGTGTTCTTGAGGTTGAAAGCATTGCAGAAATGCAGAAATCAAGGACGTGTTGTCTGTGTGAGTTGTGTAACTCTATGTAACAATGTGTGTTCCTTCTGATTTATAATAATACTAGGTGCATTGGATGAGCTGCTTCCGTGAGGGAAAGAAAACTGCCTTGGGCTCTTACCCAGCTAAGCAGATCTTAAAACAAATGCTTTGCATTGTTCCTTCTTCCTTGGTATATTTCCGAAATCTTACCCACTTTTCTCCAGGAAGCAAATTGAGGGAGAAATTGCAGGGAGGGAAAAGAGTTGGCTTATTGCCTACATGGATCTATTCTGTAAACCCACATGTAGAGACCGGAAGGGCATTTTGTCCCTGGGACCAGAACAAACAGGACTTGGAGAGAGGCCTGACCAACCCAGAGACCTTGGCCATTGGAAGAATAGAAGGCTTCCCAGAGGGAGTGATTTCAGGAGGCTTAAAAGGATTCCTTAGACCAAATCCTCCCCCATCATGCTTACTTATTACAGAAATTCATAGACTATGGAACAAAGACTTTGATTTTGTAATTAGAGAGATTAATAATAATTGCCTGCATTTTGGAGCCTTTTCACCCTTGATGGCAGGATGACAGCCAAACACAGCAACAAGTACCATAATAGTTTGTCTTTTCGGAAATCACATTTCCCTCATATTGGCTTTTATGTTCTATAATGGCTTTTCTGTTTTATCGCCTCTTTGCATCTTGCGCTCTGATTACTTCAGCTTCAACAATCAGCCCTTCAAAGGTCACAGGGAGAAATCAAAGCGCCTGCCTTTTCAAATGCTAGTGGCTTGGGTCTTGTTTCCTTTGTCTTTTTTTTTTTTTTTTATCCTACTCACCACATCAATTGGAGACTGACTTTCCTAGAAATGAGGATCCTCTGTTTATCTACGAGACTGGAGCTCCACACACTGCTGACTAGTCCCATCTTAGGCAACGTCAGGCTTCTCATCCAAGGAAATTTCAAAATAGCTGTTTCTATGCAAACGCAAAAATCCTTAATTGCTGATTTTTTCAAAATATCTGTTGAAGTGTGACCATTTTTCCCCCAAGTCGACATAGGGTGGGGGGACAGATTTCATCATTTCAAGTGTGATTTTTTTCATGGTTTTATAGATGAAAAGTGGAAGAGAGTGTGACACCCCACGGCAAAAGAAAGAACAGTTCCCCCATTCCCTGGCTCCCCAGAGGATGTGATGACTCAGGTAACCAAAGTGGCCCTCGACTCCGGCCCCCAGTCCTACCCACTGAGAACTTGGAATGCCAAAGACCAAACAGATAAGGAATCAATTGACAGGCCAGATCTGGAGCCTCTGACCTCCCTTCTTCTACTCCATTATAGCTCATTGTCTCTGAGAAACAAGCAAGGGAAAACTTAACCCCAAGGAGTAGAGTGATTGAACTAGACTATACTAAGATATCAAGGGTGCCTGGCTGGCTCAGTCTGTAGAGATGCGACTCTTGATCACAGGGTCTTAAGTTCAAGCCCACGTTGGGTATAGAGCCTACTTAATTAAAAAAAAAAATCTTTAGCTATACTGAGATATCTATGTAACATGTCTTTGAGAAAATCTCAACCAAGGCGATAAGCAGATCCTGAAAAATCAATGGCCCAGCTCTGATAGTACCATCATTTCCCGAGCTACTTCAGGATTGGTTGGGAGCAGCCCGAGGAAGCATGGCCTCTGCATAAACACTGGGATGACCTGAAGACACAGTGGCTGGGAAGTTGTTAACAATCATGCTCTTTGCATGATTCCCTCATATCTGGGTAGTGCACTGTGAGGACCACCAATGGGCCCTTAACTGTGCATAAAGTTCATATCATGAAGACAGGGAAGAATTATTTTAATTAGAGAAACTAATGTGAACTCATGTGAATGGAGATAAGAAGATCATAAAAACAAAAGAATTTATGAAGAAGAGTGCAACATGCATGCACGCATACTATCAGCAAGCTTTAAACTAAAGCTTAAAAAAAATCTCTGAGAGGGGAAAAGGACTCTTTAAAAAAAAAACAACACTGTGGAAGCATGAAGAAAAATGAGAAAACTATAGCTCCCTTTCTTGGAAAAGATGGAACAACATGAAAGTATTCATTTACTCACGCAACCAAAATCTACTGAATATCCCAGGACACACAGAATTCAACTAAGCACCAGGGAAAAAGATAAAAGATATTTTCTCTTTTCCATTAATATAGAGAGAATCTTACCAAGCTATAAACCAAAGATGGCAAAGGGGCGGGGGGAGAAAATGTGGTGGTGGTGGTGAAGAGATGAAGAAAGAGGAGAAAAATGGCATTGGTAAATAGTCACAAAATCTTTGGGTGCAAATTCATGGCCCCCCTTAAAAGGGGGGATGCTAGGTTTCTGAGTTCACCAGATTATAAACTCCTCTAATTCATACCTGTCTTCTGGAATAGAAGAATGATTTTTCAGACAGGAACAAATAGAACAAATATTCACTAGAATAAGTGAAAAAACACTGTGGGAAAGTACAAGCTGTTCTTGGTGTGTTTATGTCTATTGGTTGTAACAAATTCACCTCAGGATACTCAGGGGGTATATAAAGAACACAGCTAAATCACATCTGTTTTCTGAAAAAAAACAAAACAACAACAAAACAAAACAAAACAACAGCAACAACAACGTAGAGAACAAAACACATGTTGGATAAATGATAGCACAATATCTCTAAAGGGGAAAAATATAAACTGACAAACACGTTAGTAATCCTAAGTATTATTCTAGAACAGGTTATATGTACTTAGGAATGGAGAAGTGGTCTCTAGTTACCAATATGCATTTAGTAAAAGCAGAGCATAACAAACTAACCATGTATCCTTTTGTAATTGGTCAGCACTAGACTGGCAGGGTAGGGGAATAGAATGAACATCATATTCTGTAATTTGGCCAAGAATTCATAGATTATCTCATATGACCATTTTATTGGACAGAGCAGTGCAAGCTACATGATAATACAGCCAAGGACATATGCAAATGCTTTGTGCCTGGACCTAAGGGACCTTTACCTCTAGACTGATGTCTTCATTGGTGTTTTTTAAGACTCAATCTGGCCAATGTCCACTTCAGTGTTGTATCAGTGACTATGACGATTTCCTAGAGAGCACGTAGTTACAAGATGGGAATAGCACCAAGCTAAGGGTATAGCTAATATTGTCACAAAAGAATCAGGATCTAAAATTGATGGATTTAAGTTGGGGCCTTTTGTGTTTGTTAAATTTGGGTTTAATGGAGCTTGGACATTCAGAACATAATAATATCGTTTCATTTCAGGTAGGTTAGGCCATGCTTTCAATAGTACCACGTGTACTCCTGGGTGCCATATTTTTAATAATATATTTACAGACTGCACCTGTCCTGATGAGAAAGACAGAATGATAAAAGACCTCAAAATAATTCAATATAAGGAATGATTAAGGAACTGGGGAGTGTTCAACATGGAGAAGTAATTTCATGCTGTTCATGCTGTTCAAATTATTCAGAAGGATTACACAAAAAGAGAACGACACATGTTCTCTGTGGCTCAGGAGGAAAGAACAGGGGCAATTGAATATACATTACAGGAAAATGCTGACTTAGTGTAAAGAAGAAGATTTTTACCACTGATTGCCAAAAAACAATGGAAAGGAGATGTTTGGGGAGTATGACGAATATCCCATTGCGAGAGGTATCGAAGTAAATATTCAAGGGGATAACTCAAAGACCACCTGGTAATGTCTTAAAGAGAGCCACAACTTAGGATTTAGTTGGACTAAATGCACTTTAAAGTACGCTAAAGTGGAAAGAAATTCTGAATAGAGGCAGGGGTCCTTGAACCTGGCTCTCAGCTTCCTTCATGGGCCCTTCTTGAGTTTTTCTAATCAAAAATTTTGATGCTGTCATGCTGTGGGACTTTTAAGTTCATTTCCATGATCCTGTACAAGTCCAGATAAATTAGGGTATGCTGCAGCATCTAGCAACTCCAAAATCTCAGTGGCTCAAAATAACAAAGATTTGTTTCTTACTCATACTACGTGCCCACCTCGGGTTGATGGAGGGCCTTAAGGATCTGAAGCATTTTGATTTGTGTAGCTGGTAGAGGGAGAATTCTGTACATTATGCACTGGCTTTTGCAGGCTCCTGCCTGTCTAGAACTACTCACAAGATTCCCTCAACCATAAGGACAGCAGGCAAGGGACGCTCTTCCCTGCACTCAGAGAGGAAGCCGGTTATCCTGAGCAGTCACTAATGACTACTTGAAACTCAGATAGGTAGATTCATGCCCTCAAAGAACAAAAGAATGCAAAGAAGTAGCACCAATTTCTCTTCTGGAATCAGGTCATGTTCTTGTCCTGAACTTTCTCTGTAACTCTGGGTAGACCGCTTTACCTTTTCATACCTCCATTTCTACCAAACAGGGGAAGAATATTTCTTTCTCTCTCTCAGTATGCTGTTTCAGGACAATGAGTCAACAAGTATAAATGCAATTCAGAACATCTCAACAGCCACACACATGGAGTGGGTAATGAACCCTCCCTGCCCAACACCTAAGAGAAACAGCATATGGCTGATAGTTCCCTGTATATTGAATGTGTTTTCATAAATTATTTTTTAAATGTGGGGAGCACTCCTACCTGTGCATCTTAATATTCTTTTACCTGTTTCCCCCACTTTCCAGGGATAAATGCAGCTGTCTCACGCTGTGCCACACACACAGACGGAGGCACACAACCCAGCACGGAGGCCTCTGAAGACACCCACAGACCACAGCAGGATCAGGAATAGATAGTCCCTGCTCCTGATTCCTGCCATGTCGGTTTGCAGATTCTCCCTCCACCCTTTGGCCTTGCTCCCTCTCTGACTCCTATTTCAATGGCTCTACAAAGTCTTGGCTTGGAGAATGGAGAATGTGGGGTACTTGGGCAGCGGACGAGAAGATCTTCCGCCAATGGCCCTCTCAAAAATAGTTCCAGTTACCCCATGACCTGGCCTGCCCCCATAGGGAGGTCACATGAGGGAGGCTGGGAACAAGATGGACATGTGTTGGCCCAAAGGCAGCCCAGATGTTCCAGGCGCCCATGCTCCCCCTACAGATGGCCAAGTAGTAATGGTGTCATCCAGGAATGTGGGCCCAGGTCCATGTGTCGCCAGCCCTATAAATGCCCTACTCAGGGCACCGGCTGTGACTTGGAAGGTGAATTGGAAAGTTTGGAGGAGCGGGTCACAGACTGAGCAGAGTGCATGCAGATCTCAGCAGTCTGCTCTCCCATCAGGGAATGCTGTCCTACCGTGGTTGAAGGAGCAGCCGTGGGAGAGCTGCCAGAGGGTCCTGGGGAGGGTGGGGATATGTGCACACACTCACATGTCACACTCACCCTCACGCTTCTCAGCAACAAGCTGGCCAAGTCAACCCAGGAGGATTTGCCGAAGACCCAGTAAGAGCTCATCAGAACGCAGACAGGCAGAGTGCCTGCGCTCAAGGAACTCAGGAGCTGACTGGGGAGATAGCACATAAACATCTGTCAAAACTGGAAAAACTTACAAGACAGGATAGAATACAACTAAATGGTGAAATTCAGATGAGACAGTTCAGAGATGGGTCTGAATTATCGAGGAAGTCCTGATGGATAATTTCGTGTATGGCTCGCGCCTAAAATCTGCCCCTTCTGCACTAGTCCAGACTATTCCAACTTCTCCCAATCTAATATAAACAGTTTCTTCTCAACCAGCTAGATGGCTTATTGCCCCCAAGCAAACCAGGACAAAGAAGGTCCCTTCCACAGGGAAGCAACTAACTACGCATCTGTAAGATTAAGGCACTAACACTAACACCCTGAGGCAGTAATCATAGCTGCTTTGCAGGAAGGAAAATGATATTTGGGTTCATTTGTTTAAAAAAATCCAACATGCACACATACAAATACACAGTCATATACATGTACAATGTGTACATACATGTGAAAGATTTAAAATTATGTACCAAGTTGAAGAGTTGCAATCTACAGGAAGAGAAGAATGGGATTTGGAGAGAGAGGAAGAAGTTATGAAAGACTTTTAACTTTTACCCCATGAACCTTGGTATTGTTTCCAAGTTTGACAACTAGAATGTCTTCATCACACTTATGTGATGTTTAAATCTCTTAGCATATAATATGAACTTAAAAGGGGGGGGGAAGGAGGGAGGGATTTAGGAGAGAGAGAAGAAAGAGAAATGAAAGAGAATGTACAAATTACCAAGAGCCAAAGCCATGAGCGCTGAGTGAATGAAATTGTTGGAGGTAAACGAGGCTAACTTAGCAAGACTTTATGAAAAGGTTAAATTTTGAGCAGAACTTTTAAAATAATTAAATAATAATAATATGCTTGCTATCTCCTATAAGACCTTCTCTGCAGAAAATTTAGAAAATAGAGAACACAGAGAAGAAAATTCTACCATCCGTAGCCCAATCGCACATTAATATTGCAGTGGATTTCCTTCCATCTTCTCTACTTTTTCATTTTAGACTATGTTTTGAAGGGCAACAGAAACATCACAGAGAAGAGGGTGGTGGAAGTGAGAAGGCCACTCTAGAAGATCAGTGGAAACGTGTTTACCAGCTGCCATGAACTGCTTCCTTATCTCAGGCCTGAGATCTCGGTGACTGTGTTTGGACCTGGAATATTGGTATTACGTTTACCTCGGAAGCCTCGTCAGAGTAACAGCCTCTCTGGGCTTCAGTTGCCTTTTCTGTAAAATGGAGATATTCTCTTTCTCTTACCCGCCTTGCTGCATTACATCCCCCAGACACAGACAAACACATTCCAATTACAAAATCAGTTCTTACCTGGGATCCAGAGAAATGATATTATGCAGGTTTGTGGACTAGCTCACAAAAGCCTGTTTACGCATAGGTAGTTGAAATGCTATCCTGGGTATTTATAGCAGTATAACTTTCTACTGTTTTTTCTACTATTAGTATGTCATTTTTAATCACAGTACGGGCATTTTAAGGCAGATTCTTGTATTTGTCTGTGGACTGCCACTTATTTCTCTGAGAAAGAGCATTTTATCTGCTTGAAGAGGAAGCTGTGAGCCTCAGGGAGAGGAGTGCAGTCTGGGGCAGTTTTCGTTGTTGGGGGGCCCAGGCATCGCACAAATCAGTCTCCCCAGAACAGCAGCTGCAGCGACATGTGGACTCAGCCATGAGAGCAGTTACCCTTTACTGAGGGATATCAGCTCCTAATGGCGTCATATCCGTTACCACGTTCAATTCTCATGTCCACCCTATTGCGTACAGTTATTCCCCGCATTTTACAAAGGAGGAAGCAAAGCACAAAGAGGTTAGGTAGCATACTCAAGGTCATGTAAATTAGTCTTGCTAGCATTTAAGCCAGGATAAAATGACTCTATAGCCCGAGCTCTTATCAACCGCTAATATATAGGCGGAAGGGGGAGCCCCGTTACCATGTGTGACCTGCCATGGCAAGGAAGTTATGTAGGCTGCTTTGGAGATCATCTGTCCATACTGTGAGCTTTTCTAAAGGGTCTATCTACCAATAGACATATGCAATATTGTTATTGCATATGGAATGCAGGTAGATGGTAGCAGGAATCTGATCTCCCTCCAAGGGAGGTTTAACAGGCAGTTTCTATCCCCTCGCCCTTCTCCTCCCCAGAGATGCTGCCCAGGGTGGCCTGGCATTGGGGAAATTGCCCCTGTTGCTGGTGGCAATAATGCCGTCCCTGGGGAAGTTCATTTAAGGTTCTATGAACAAATACTCTGACTTTAGGATTTGGGGTGGGGGTAGGGGGGCATAATCATCCCATTCTCTCATGCAGTGCCCACTCCTCTGGTGGCTTCATATTTTTGAATCATCTCTCAATTAGAATCAACCACCCATAGCATGCTCTGTTTCAGAAATGTGTCCTTTGATTTTAGCTTCGACACATTTTTTTTTTTTTTTTTTTTTGCTGTTTTGCTGTATTGCTTATAATGTTTATGCAGCTGTTTGGAGAGCTAAATATGCAATCAGTATGATGCAATCATGTCCCGTCCTTATCAGGGAAGGAAGAAAATGCCAACTTGAATTTTATACAATTTTCAAGAGCTCCATGATGCAAAATGATAAGTTCATTTAATTGATGTGATCTTAATTGGAACCACAAGGGAAATTGGAATGCACATAGAGTTCAGTTGTTTGTGTTTTTAATAGCACTGTTTGGCTGAGATTGGACCATTATCTCCCTCTGGTTCCCCAAATGATGGAGAGTTTGTATTTCCGAAGTTTGCTGAAAATGGAATGCAATATTACAGTATTTTTTTGTGGCCTTTTCTGTTATGTTGTTTCACATGAGATTTGGATTTTTTGGGTTATGTTTTGAGAACGAATTACCATATATATTTCTATTCATGTTCCAGCAATTAGAAGCATAGGTGTAGTCATACAATTTCATTTTCAACTGAATATTTATGTATTCACTTGTTTATTCAAACTTTTATTCATTCAACAAGTATTTTTTGAGCCCAGGCCATCTCCTTGTCTCTCTTGATAAACAAAGGAGGCAGACAAATGAGTAAGACTAAATCCTGCTTTCAAGGTCTCACCATTGTTGGGGAGATGAGCAAGTAAACTTTGCGGCAGACACTAGGATAGAGATATGTACAGGGTATAGAGGGAGCAGGCAGGGAGGCATGACTAGACTGTAGATGCTCAAAAGATCTAAAATATAAGGCTGAATTTTACCTGAGCGTGGAGAAAAGATGGCCCAGCCGTCAAAGAAATTGGAAAGATTTTACTTTGTTTTTAATCTCTCTTGCATGTGTTAATTAAACTGAATAAACTTCACATAGCTCATTTGTTTTATCAGTCATGTTCTTCCTTTAATTTTGTATAGGAAGAGCTTTTTTTATAAAAGAGGGGAGTGGGGCGATTTATTGATAGTTTATTGATAAATATGCATTGTTCTAGGTTGTCAGATAACAATATTGCATATGTCTATTGGAAGCACGTATCATGAAGCATCAGATTACATGAAGTACAACCAGGATGTGACTTTGTCTGTAGCCTTGATTCAATCCATCAAAAATGTGACAGGTATAAACTATACCTAATTTCTGCCCTCAAGTTAAAATCCAGAGGGGGTTGGAATAATCAGTTACACAAATTTATTTGTTTAACATTCAAAGAGATATTTTCAATGCATTTTCAGGGCTATCCATTTGCAAATAACTTAATGGGAGAGTGTGAAGATGTGTCACAACAAAGCCCATATTGTACTTTCCCATGTAGAAGTAAGAGAAAAGTGACCCTAGCATGACATCCTGGTGTGTGCTACCTTCCTTTGGGATGACTGTAGACCCTAGCCACACCCTAAAAAGAAGAAACCATTTCAAACACTGATCAGGAGAGGAAACTGCCCCACAATGGGAAGAATACTGAACAAAAGTGATCAAAAATTTAGAGAAATGTGTTCTGTTCTTAGCTCATCACTCTACGTGACTTGGAAGAATTCCTTAATATTTCTTTTCTTTAAAAAAAAGATAGATGTATTTGTTTGTTTGTTTGTTTGTTTGTTTGTTTAGAGAGGGGCATCGGAAGAGGGAGAAGAGTGTCCCAAGCAGACTCCTCACTGAGTGCAGAGCCCCATGCAGGGCTTGATCCCAGAATCCTGAGATCATGACCTGAGCTGAAATCAAGAGTCAGGTGCTTAACTGACTGAGCCACCTAGGTACCCCTTAATGTTTCTAATCTTCAGCTTCTTTATCAAAAATGTGAGAGAGTGGGATATATGGGTCCATCAATTCTAAAAGCAGATTTCTAATAGAAATACAACATATGAGATGACTCTTTGTTACTTACTTTGAATCAGTCAATAAAAGGGTTAGGAAAAGAAAATTGAGTTAAAAGGGCTTTTGATAGAGAATCAGGAGACCATATTCCAGTGTCAAGTTTCCTACTTACTTACTGGTGTGATCTTGCAGCAGCTGCTTCCTCTGTCCATAGCTGCCTCATCTATGAACTAGTGTGGGATGTGTGGGGAGTGGGTTGGGGACATAGACTATGCTAATGCTATGGTGCCTTCCATTTCTAGCTTTCAATGGTTCCATACCTGGGTCAAGTTTCCCTGGGATGTTTTCTAGTTTTTCTCTAGTTTCCCTAAAATACAATACATTTACCTTTTCTAGAAGGGAAAAGCAAATTATCATTTCAATTTTATAATTCTGAGTCACGGGGCGCCTGGGTGGCTCAGACGGTTAAGCGTCTGCCTTCGGCTCAGGTCATGATCCCAGGGTCCTGGGATCAAGTCCCGCATCAGGCTCCCTGCTAGGCGGGGAGCCTGCTTCTCTCCCTCTGCCTCTGCCTCTCTCTCTCTCTCTCTCTGACTTTCATGACTAAATAAATTAAAAAAAAAATTTAAAAAAAATAATAATTCTGAGTCACTTTTCCAAGACAACTCAGATTTTGAAGTTCTTATGCTATACTGGTTTAATTCTCTTATCTTAGACCTTGTGATAAACACCTTCAATCACAGGATCAGATAGGACGTTCTTTCTTCCATTTTCTTTGACTATTTCCAAAACTAAAGGGCTTCCTATCCCTTTGAAGACAGGTCACCCATAAAAAATGGGTCAGTGCATTTCACAGCTTGTTCTTTTCTGGAGGTCTTTGTGTGTGTAATTTAATGTGTGGAGACAGAAGGTGGAGCGGATGTGCTTGCAAGCTCTCTTTGAATTTCAGAAGACTTTGGTATATATTATAAGCCTGTTTAATTTCCTTACTTGGGGTTCCAGTAAATAAAGAGTTTGGGGAATAAATTGTAAAAAATTATTGGAAAACTTCTGAACTTTTATCACTGCCCTTACTAAATGTTAGTCTTTATTGCATTCCTGGGCCTGGTGAGGAAATGCAATAATTTAACAAGATTTTGAGCTGGTAACACTTGCTGATATTTTTATAATTTAGTCTTCACAGAGAGTTTTCATATGCATTAGCCTTATAAAACCTACAAACTCGGTAACAGTAGTCCATTTAACAGATTGGAAACCCAAGGAGTGGGTGACCTGTAAATGACTCCCCCAAGAATGCATATCTAAGAAGGGCTGGAGCAGGAATGGCAACTCTATTTTCTGATGTTTGATTCTGTCTCCTCTCCACCAACCCTTTAGCAACAGTTCGTTGACTCTCCGCTGTATAGTGGTGCTTCCCAAATTGGGTTATTTGTCACCCATGGGGAGCCCTCCGTTGGATGTGGGAGTGATGGCAGCCTCTGCATCACGAATCTGGTGGTCAATAAAACCTTCTCTTCTAGCTATTAACCCCTCTTTTTTCTCATTTTAACATGTACAGTGACCTTGAAACGGTATTGAATCTAAAAATCTTTAAGCCACTTGTTTGTTAATGAATTGCTTTATAATACTTCTTGGGAATTCTTGAGTGGAAATGCTTCCTTTATATTTTAGAAAGTGAAACATTAACTAGTATGTTTCTTGTGTCTTGGGTTGGGAGGCTTACAGCGCCATAGGCTGGATTTCTGAAAACCCAAGGGTGAGGTATGGCTGGTTTTATTTCTCCCACCCAGAGGGCATGGTCAGAAGTAGATTTAGGTGGAAACAACCCAAATGTCCATCAAACAATGAATCAATAAACAAAGTGTGGTATATACCCATCTACAGAATATTATATTTGGCCATATAAAGAAATGAATTGATGTTACATGCTATAACATGCATGAACCTTCATCATGCTAGGTGGAAGAAGGCAGTCATAAAAGACCACATATCATTTGATCCAACTGATACAAAATATCCAGAGCAGGGAAATCTGTAGATATAGAAAGTAGACTCACAGTTGCTTTGGGCTGGGCGGGAGAGGAGATGGGGGAGTAGGAGAGTGACAGCCAAAGAGTATGAAAGTTTGTTTGTTTCTTTGCTTGCTTGTCTGTTTTTTGAGGTGATGAAAATGTTCTAAAAATGATGGTGGTAATGATTGCACGTATGTGTGAATAAATTAAAAACCATTGAATTGTACACTTTAAATGAGTGAATTATAAGGTACATGAATTACATCTCAAAACTATTTTTAAAAATAAGTAAATATATAATCATACAGTATTCTCTCTTTTGTTCTCCATTAAAACGTGAGCTGCCCTGACACTCTTGGTCATTATAACATCATTTACCTACCATCCCCTTAGCCAAGGACTGACTAATGAATGATCATGCTAGCTGTCGAACCCTTTCCCTAAACATCATAAAAACCCTCTATCTTTTCCTAAAATAAATAGCTTTTCCCCTGGAACTCCTGAAACATTGAATTCAAATGTCTACCTGATTCACTTTTTATTGTCTTTTTACGTGTCAGTTGTCAGCACTTGATCATGAGCCTATCCAGGGCCGGGGACTTTGCTGATTTGTCTTTGCATCTCTAGCACCAAACATCATGCCTCAGAGCAAGTAGGTTTTGCTTAAAAATGGAAAAAAGAAGGAAAGAAGAAAAGGAGGGAGGAAGGAACGTGGAAGGGAAAACTATTATTTCATTTCATCAGGAGTCACTGAATTCCTGAATGCCCAGGGGATAGTAGTTGCGTTGTGTGCAGGGGGCTGCATCAGATTCATGAGGCCGATGATGTCCCCAAGCAGCATGCAATTCAGTGATGGGATAGACACGGGTTGAATTTATGCACACTTGTGGAAAAGCAACAGTGATGCCATCAGAATGTTTGAATTGGAGACAAACCATTTAATCTTGTTTATAATAAATACAATGTTACTATTTAATTACTCCCTGTTGGTAGCTTCATCAGCGAAATTCAGCATGTGCATTCCCTTGGTCCGTGTCGGTTATAAACTCAAGTCCTGGGATCTTACTGTCCACATCTTATATGTCTCCCAGAGCATGAACTACAGAGCAATTTATTAAGAAAGACTTATGCTCTGAATAAATGGCTGAATGGCAACATGAAGTGAATTTTTTAGGGAATTTGACACTGTGTGGCAAGTTTTAATAGTAAGGTCAGGTTGGTATTTTTTTAATCAACTATTAACTAAACAAGTTGATTCTTCACACATTAGATGTCCAGTTACTCCATGTATAAGTCTATATCACAGGCTATTCTGTGTCACTGATGTAAAAGAAAATACTTAATATTTACCTAAAAGAACTTTTGTATCTTCAATACAAGGAGATCAAATTATTGCATCTGTAATGCCTGTGGACACGAGTGGCCAGGTGCAAAGAGGAACGTATTCTGTTTGACTTTGCAGGTCCTAGTCCCCAGGCATACCACCCCTGCCTGTCTTGGCCGCCAAACCATGGCATGTGTGAGAGAGTCAGGTGCTGTGCAGTTCTTTCTATGGTAACATTGTTTGGCCCATGCCAAAATATAAATCATTATCACCATTAAGCACTTATTAAATGCCTACGTGTGTATGATACCAAAGACTGGGTTTTATAGCTAGAGTTCTGGCCTGCTGTGACTTTATATACCCTCTTGGGCAGGGGATTTGAAAACCAAATTGAAATTTGGTTGTTACTTACAAAGGGACATTTTTAGCAAAGCCAACAGGAGTATGGTTTGTCACCTTGTCCACACGGAACATTCTTGGGGCAAATAGGAAGCAAATAATTCAGTCAAGAGTGTGGATTTGAAAGTAGGATGTGCGAGTAATGGAGCTGTGCTGCTAGTTTTCTACTGGGAAACTGGATCCGGTGGAGAGGCACGGTGATGGGCTCAGGTCCAGGAATTACAGGCACTATTTCCAGTGCTTCCCGCAACTCAGTAAGGCTGGCTCCACAGTGCCTGGGGAAAGGCCAACCTCCGGGCAACGTGAGGCCACACCGGGTGTCCCTAGGTGGCCTTATGTGTGAAGAAAATCGTGTCCCTGCAAGCTCGTGGACTTCCATATGTGCGGGTCTTCAAGAGACCAGACTTCTGGACTGGTGGAACGTGACGGAGACACCGGAAGGCAAGGCAAGCTGTGGGCGCACTGCTGGTTTGAATCCTCCTCCCCGACGAGCTTCACCGCATTCATTCACTTGATTCAACAAGTATTTACTGTGCAGCTACTATGTACCAGACACTGTTCTACATGCCAGGAGTTACAGCAACCCCTAAAACAGTCTCTCCCTATGGGACTTATTTTCTGGCGGAGGAGGCGTGCAGGTGTGGGCCAAAGGCTGGCAGTCTGTTCTTTCCCAAGGCCGTCTGAGCTTGCTTAGTTCTGCAGCAGCTCGTGGATTCCCCTTCCAATCGGATACTTTCTTGGCCAGAGGGACTCATGTGAGAAAGATATGGTATACGATCCAAGCAAGAATGCTTATTCTAACTTAGCACATGGCCTTCGTCCTGAAAATCTCACTCCTAACAACCCTTTGTGGTAGGGAATGAAAATAGTAAGAGGTAAGGCTGCAGAGCCAGACTCTGTTTAGATTTGAATACTAACTCCTCCACTCACTAGCTAGGTGTTGGAAGGTAAGTGCTGTGGACTGAATGTTTGTGTCTCCCCCACCCCCAAGTTCATATGTCAAAACCTATTCTTTTCAGTGACATGGTATTTGGAGGTGGGGCTTTGAGGAAGGGATTAGGTCACCAGGGTGAAGCCCCTGTGAATGAGACCATGGCCTCATGCAAGGGATCTCAGGGAGTTCCCTTTCCCCTTCTTCCATGTGAAGTCACAGAGAGAAGACAGCTGTCTATGAACTAGAAAGCATGTCTCACCAGACACTGAACCTGCCTTGAGCTTGGACTTCCCACCTTCCAAAACTGTGAGAAATAAATATTTGTTGTTTATCAGCCACCCAGTCTATGGTATTTTGTTATGGCAAGCTGAACAGACGGAGACAGCAAGTTACTTTAAATTGTCTGCATCTTGCCTTCCTTCTTCGTAAAATGGGAAAAATATGAATAGCTACCTCATAGAGTACCCGCGATGAATAAATGAGGTAACACATGTAAAGTCTGACCTACCATACACGTTCCCCTCTATTTTTTTCGTTTAACTTATTAGAGATATGCTGGTTTCGAATGGGCCCAAACTGTCTCACTGTACGCCTACTCTAAGCTCTCTTCCAGCTTCCTCGAGGTAGAGGTCCTGTTTTGTGCATCATTCTGTCTCCTATAGTGATCTTTCCAATGGTTCTACACACACTAGGGGATGGGAAGTGCTTGCTGACTACTGCTGAGAAAATGAATCGGATGCCATTTTACTACCTTGGTATTGCTGAGAAAAGCACACCATGTATAAAGTCACTTACCTCATCTCCCATCTGCCTTACTTCTGTCCACAGTCCCAGAATCTCCCCACTGCCCAGAGTCCAGACCTTAGGCATTTCTGGTCCCCACACTTTCATTTGTTCAAAATACTCACTCAAACTCCAATGATCAAGTCTTGGGAAGCCTCCTTTTGTCATACCTTTTCAATTCATTCTGTGGCTTTTACGCCACCAACACCGCCTTTGTCTTGGATCTTATCATTTTATGCTCTTTGTTGGTGAAGTACTTGTCTCTGATTTAGGTTATGGATGCTGAATATTTAGTTTTCATCCATTGACAAAGAGCAAACAGATGCCATTTTATCATCATATAACAAATATATGTTAATGGAGAGTTCCCATTGCCTATAAATCCCAAGGTGGGGAAGAAAGCAACTGGGGATAGCTTATCTCAGAAATGTCCTGAAACCTCTTCCTCTATTTTCTTCAGAAACTAGAAAAGCAGATTCAAGCTCTGGTTTATTATCTAAAGGGAGTAGATATCTGTTATATTCAGGAATCACTTCCCTGCTTATAAATAATACTATTGTATAAAACAAAAATAAGTTGTAAATAAAAATTTCTGTAACCGTAGTGAATTGATAAGAGCTCAAGAAAACTCTCTTTGACTCCCCATCTCAAACAATTCTGAAGCACTGGCCCTCTTATGTTGAGAATAAGCAACTCTGACGAAGTTCTTATTTTTCACAGCTTCATCTATATCAACATTTATTTACCATTTCATTCCATTTGATTTTTTTTAAAGATTTATTTATTTATTTTATTTATTTATTTTTTAAGATTTTATTTATTTATTTGAGAGAGCGAGAATGAGAGAGAGTACATGAGAGGGGGGAGGGTCAGAGGGAGAAGCAGGCTCCTCGCTGAGCAGGGAGCCCGATGCGGGACTTGATCCCGGGACTCCAGGATCATGACCTGAGCCGAAGGCAGTTGCTTAACCAACTGAGCCACCCAGGCGCCCGATTTATTTATTTATTTGAGAGAGAGAGAGAGAGAGAGCACAAGCAGGAAGGGCAGAAGGAGAGGGAGACAGAATCCCAAGGAGACTCTGCGCTGAGAGCAGAGCCTGATGCAGGGCTCCATCCCAGGACCCTGAAATCATGACTGGAGCTGAAACCAAGAGTGGGATGCTTAACCAACTGCACCACCCAGGCACCCCAAGTTCCATTTGATTTTGTGATCACATTCTCCCTATGCTTGACTGCAAATAAGAAACACCTAGGAAACTTCTGGATCAAATTTTATCCTGGACTTCTGGAAAAGATGGATTAATGAAGGGTGGATTTATCCCTTTGCCTGGAACAAGTAAAACATGGAAAATAATATGTTAAACAATGGCATTCAAAATATTGCATGTCAGACAATGAAGGACAGTGAAAACTGAAATGGAAAAACAATGGGAGGCATTCTAGGCTGCCCTCAGTTACTGCCTTGAGAAAGTTTCAGGAAGTGGCACAGGCAGGGGAATCCCAGGCAGAGCCCTACACTCTCCCTGATTGAAGACCTGGAGCTAGAATTTCAGGGATGCCAAGAGAGCTACAGCTCGCAATGCAGAATACAGGACAGGAGAGAAACTCCAGGGAGAGAGAACTCCAGAGATCTGCAGAGACTGTGTCCAGATTATTCAGCTAAATACTGATTATCACAAGAATATAAATTAATTACTCATGGCTGGGGAAAGAACCACCCTAAAAGATTAGAAGAAACAGTGCCCAGGGTTCAAAAAGGCTGGAAATATTATCCATCCACAATAAACACAGTGGAAAACCTTATACTTTAGGGAGAATTGGTTAGACTTCTAAAGACAGTCACACCTCAGTAGTGGGAAAAATTGACCTCAGGCTGAAATTCAGCTTTGATCCAACCTAACAAAGCTTAAAAGGAAAACCCAAAAGGATCAGACTGTTTTCAGGTGATTTAAGCATGTGCCAGAACAAAATTCTCAAAATCCATAAGAATATAAAAATATACTGAACATGACAAAATAAAAACCAAAATGTTTCATATCCAAAAAAAAAATTACCAGGCATGCAAAGAAGCAAGAAAATACTAGCAATGATGAAGAAAAAATTCAATAAGTTAAAACTGATGCAGAAATGTTACAGGTGATTGAATTAGAAGACGGGAACATTGAACAGTTGTTGTAATTGATTCCATATGTTCAGGAAGCTAGAAAAAGATTGAACATGCTATGTAGAGATATGGAATACATACAAAAGACCCAAACAGAACTTCTAGAGACAAAAACTATAATGTCTGAGAGGAAAGACACACTGGATGGAATAACATCAGATTAGGTGTTGCAACAAAGATTAGTGAACCTGAAGACATAGGAATAATAACTTTGCAAAATTTAAATACACAGAGAAAAAAATGTTGAAAAAATTTTAACATAGCATCAGTAATCTGATGCAACATTATTAATTTAATTAATTGATTTCAGTTTTAAGCAACCAAACATATATGTAATTGATGCCTAAAAAGGATATGGTGGAGAGAGACATTTAAAGAATAACAGACAAAACTTTTCTAAATTTGATGAAAACTGCAAACCACAAATCCAAAAAGCTCAATAAACCCTAAGCATAGGAAATATGAAGAAAAGTACACTAGGAAAATCAAAATTAAATTACTTACAGCCAGTGATTAAGTGTAAAACTCAAAAGCAGCCAGAGAAAGAGATACATTATGAATAGAAGTACAAATATAAGAACGACAGCAGATTTTTGTCAGAGATAATGCAAGCAAAAAGAGCAGAGCAACATTTTTAGTGTTAAAAGAAAAAAAAACTGTTAAACTAGGACATGTTACCAAACAGAAATATATTTGAAAAATGAAGGTGAAGTATCAACTTTTACAAGGATAGAAAAGCTGAAAGAATCAACCATCAACTGCCTGGCAGTGCAAGAAATATTAAAGGAAGTCCATCAGATAGAAGGAAAATGATACGAGGGGAAAACCTAGAACTACATAAAGAAATTAAGAACATCAAAAATGGTAACTACTTGGGTAAATATAAACATTTTTTTCTTGTTATTTAAATCTCTTCAAAAGATAATCAAATGCTTAAAAGAAAGTCATAACATATGTAAGAGTGGATTGTGTGACAATAACTCAAAGGCTGGAAGTAAAGGAATGAAACTATACTATTTATTAGTATACATCAGGCTTTTGTAGAAATTAACAAGCTATTTTTAAGATGCATATGAGAACACAGAAAACCCGGAATCGATAAAACTACTTGGAAACAGAAAAACAAAGTTAGAGGACTAATATTACCAAATGTCATGATCTATTACAGAACTACAGAAATCAAGACAATATGGTAATGACAACAATATAGATCAATACAATGAATAGAGTCAAGAAATAGACCCACATAGTGATAGTCAATCAATTTTTGATAAAGTTGCCCAAGGGAGTCCTATGGAGAAAAAGTAGACTTGTCAACAAATAGTGCTAAAAAATTTGGATATCCACATACAGAAGACAGTAAACTTAAATGCGAAAAAACCTAAAGCTATAAAACTTTTAGAAGAAAATATAGAAATAAATCTTTGTGGCTTTAGATTAAGAAAATTTTCTTAAATATATCACTGAAGGCATAATCCACAAAAGACAAAATAATGATAAAACTAAGGACATTTGCTCTTTAAAAGATACTGTTAAGAGACAAGCCACACCTTTCAATAGATGCAGAAAAATCATTTGACAGGGGCACCTGGGTGGCTCAGATGGTTAAGTGTCTGCCTTCGGCTCAGGTCATGATCTCAGGGTCTTGGGATCGAGCCCCGCGTCGGGCTCCCTGCTCAGCTGGAAGCCTGCTTCTCTCTCTCCCACTCCCCCTGCTTGTGTCCCCTCTCTCGCTGTGTCTCTCTCTGTCAAATAAATAAATAAAATCTTTAAAAAAAAAAAAAAAAGAAAGAAAAATCATTTGACAAAGTACATCCATTCATAATCCAAACCCTCAACAAAGTAAGTTTGGAGGGAACATCCCTCAACATAATAAAGGCTATATATGGAAAACCCACAGCTAATATCATTCTCAATGGGGAAAAAACTGAGAGATTTTCCTCTATTGCCAGGAACAAGCCAGGGATGTCTACTCTTACCACTGTTATTTAACATAGTATTGGAAGTCCTAGCCACAGCAATCAGACAACAAAAAGAAATAAAAGGCATCTAAACTGGCAAGGAAGAAGTCAAACTTTCACTATTTGCAGATGATATGATACTCTCTACAGAAAACCCAAAAGACTCCACCCAAAATTGCTAGAACTGATTTGAACCAACATTTCACCAGAAAAAACATACAGGTGGAAAATAACCATGTGAAAAGATACTCAACATTATTAGCCATTGGAGAAATGCACAGTGAGATGCTGCTTCACACCTGTTAGATTGTCCAAAATTGGCAAGGATGCAAAGGAACTGGAACTCTCACACACTGCTTGTGGAAAGGTAAATTGATACAATTACTTTGTAAAACAGTCTTCTTCTTCAAAGGTTAAATATGCATTGTACACATGGTACAAATATTCCACTCCTAGGTATTCACCTAAGTTATATTCATATAAGAGTTATGCACAAACATTTATAGCAGCTTTATTTGAAATAACTCCAAACTGGAAAACCCAGTGAGGGTGATCGATGTGTTCATTATCTAGATCATGGATGGTTTCACGAGTGTAACCATATGTGAAAGCTTAATAAATTGTGAACTTTAAACATGTGCAGTTTATTGTATATCAATTATAACTCCACAAAACTGTTAAACATAATTATTCCTATGACTTACCTCAGATAATTTACTGGGCTTGGGAAACTTAATTCAGGCCATTCTGGACAAGCATCACCTTAATGGCTATCATTGGAGCTACTTTTCAACTCAAGTCATATAAAAAACTAGGCATGATATTCAAAAAGTATAGCCACTCATCTCAGGGTACTTGAAGTAGAGCCAAGAGACCATGAATGCATTGATACATTCAAGCTGAGCCATTTACCAGGTGCTGGGAGTAGAAAAATGAATAAGAAACGGTCTTTGAAGTCCATAACTGATTATTACAATAGACATATCTATGTATCTGTGTATTATATCTATATATCTATATGCATATACAATAAATATATATAAAGAGTCATTATGGAGTACATCAGAAATATGCTTTGGCCAGCCATGGCAGCTCAGGGAAGTCAGAGTATGGTGAAATCTAGCTGAGAATTAATGGGGTCACAACTCTGGAGAAATTAGAGGAGTATTACCTGCAAAGGGAACAATCTGTATAAATAATCAGAGGCAAGACTAAGAATGAAATGGGGGGAAGTAGAAGAGATGGGTAGGACGGGGGGTTAGAGAATTGGGAGTAGGAGTGTGTAAAAGGGGCTCAGAACAGGAAAGGCTCCTTGCCATCCTAAGGATTTTGAGTGGTGGAATGCCACTGAAGGGTTTTTATTCAGAGAGTAACATGTGTGAGATGTTGTAAGGGTAAAAAAAATCACTCTGCAGTGGGTAGAACTGAAGACAAGACTAGGCGTAGGAAGCTCGGGTAGGAGAGTGAAATATTCAAATTAAAAGAGGAAGGGAGCCTGAACCAAGACAGTGAAAGTGGGATTTAAGATATGAATAATTGGGGAAAATGTCCTTGGTTTCTGTTGTCAGAAACTGAGTCAAGGACTACAAGAGGAGAGTAGTTTATGGAAAAGATGTCAAGTTCAGTTCTGAACACCTCCATGTGCTTGTGGAGCTCCAAAAAGATTTGTGACACCGGGAATGGGCTTTACCTGTATCTATACTTTTTTTTTTTTTTTTCAAAAATAAAAGCTCAATGCAAATAAAGCTAAATGTTGTTGCTTGTTAATCTGGGCCAGTAATACATATAACATGCTTTACTTATTTTCTTTAGTTTGCTGTAAATTCGAAACATTTTAAAATTAAAAAAAAAACCAAAACATATACAATACATAGTAGGGTAAACTCCAAGGCCCTCTGCTGTAATTTAACTGAAAACTGGACAAATTAGTAAGCTAACCTTTTAAAGTACTACCTGAACTCACAAAAAAAGCAAGGGAAATTTTCAGGCCTCACTCAGAATTTTTAAAGAAATTCACACTAGGTTCCTGGGATCTGAAATCTAATCCCAGGGTCCAATAGAAAATGAATGTAAGACCCCTCTTCATTTTTAGGGACCCTCAGGAGAGACTAAAGAGTTTGGCAGATGCAGAGTCAAATGGTTTCTGGAAGAAATTAACTCAACTTAAGCCCTCAGTATTCGCACAGATAAAATTCAATAAAACAAGAACTCATACACACACAAAAGGCAAGAACACAACAGATTTAGATCCCCAAGTCCTTCATACATTGGAATTACCAGGTAAAGAATATTTATGCATAAAATGTTAAATGACGAAAGATACTGAATTTTGAAAAATGAGTGAGGAAAAAAAGTCTATCAAAAACAACCCGGTAGACTCTAACAAGAACATTCATAAAAGAACACTTCTATAGAAGAAAAAATAACTTTATTGAAATGTAGAACTCAATAATGAGGTAAAGAACATACTAGGTACAGTTGAAAAGAGGGTTGGTGAGCCATGAAACAGAGCTGAAAAAATTAAACGAGGCAGAGAGGTCGAATGAGAGAGAAAATGTGAAAGAGAAATAAGAACTATGGAGGATAGAGTGAGAAGGTCTCACACATATCTAGTCCAAAGCAGAGAAAGCAAAGACTCAAGGAGATGGTGACAGAATTCTCCCAAACTGGCCAAACACATGAATGAGAAGAATGAATGGACATTGTGTGACCAGCTGGAAAAATAAAAAGAAAAGGACCAATCACATGGTAGGAAGACTACAGGACACTGAAGACAAAAAGACACATAGATCTTTACCTCCCACAAAAATGACAGGTAGCCCAATAGTGACATATTAAGAGCAATAATAGAAGCCAAATAATCCACTGTGTTGAGAGAAAAGTACGGTCTATTAGAATTACCTGAGCAAAATGGTCTTTTAAGAATGAGGTATTTTAGGGGCACCTGGGGGACTCAGTCAGTTAAGCGTCCAACTTTTGGTCAGGTCATGATCTCAGGGTCACGAGATCAGAGTCCCACATTGGGCTCTGCACTCAGAGGGGAGTCTGCTTGGGATTCTCTCCCTCCCATTCCCTCTACCCCTCCCTCTGCTCACACCTGCTTTCTCTCTCTCTCTCTCAAATAAATAAATAAATCTTAAAAAAAGAGAGAGAATGAGGTAGTTCCACATATTAAACACTTAGAAAATATCAATTAAATGAATGTGTATAGACTATAACTGATAAAAAAGAAATTGGTCCCAGAAGAAATAGTGAGCAAAGGACTAGCGAATGTATAGAAATATAAAGAGGCAATACCCATAGGAAATGAAGGAACAATCATGTCTCATCTATGGGTTATTATTATTATTATTATTATTATTATTATTAATGCCAGAACTAAAGACTTGGACTTGAATTGTTTGAATGTCAAGAGGGAGTGGCTGGAGTTGAAGTGTTCTGAGGCATTCATGTTGTCAGAAAGAGGAAATGTTTTCATTAGCTTTAGATTTTTAAAAATGAGAATGCATAATAAAACTTCAAGTAATCGAAGCAAAAGTACAGATAGTAAAATGTAGCAATTAATTATAGCAAATAAAGAGAGAAAAAGAACAAACTGTTTTGAAATGCTGAGTAATTAGAGTAGATGGGCACCCACATGTTACAATATATGATAAATCATCATAAATTGAATATGATGCAAGTCAAACATAATTTAATATGAAAACGGGGAAGAAAAGAGTTCTTTAGTAAAATTCCCACAAAATAAGGAATAGGCAAGTGTGCCCATTATATCTACTGCAATTTAACATTACTCTGGAATTATTACACAATGCAACTAAACAAGATAAAACACTTAGGAGCATAAGAATAAGAAAAGAAGAAATAAAACTACCTCTATTTAGAGCTACCAGAATAATATACATGGAAAACCCCAGAGAATCAATGATTGGATTAACTCAACAATAAAATAATCCAACAAAGCAGCAGGATATAAAATTAACACACAAAGATCAATGGTATTCACATATACAAACAATAACCAACAGATAAGAAAAACTCCATTTACAATAGCAATGAAAAAATTTAAAACATTAAAATAAACTTAACAGGAAATATTTAAAATCTATATATGAAAAACTGTAATTCCCTCCTGAAGGACACAAAGTAGCCAATAGTAAAGACATCCCTTGTATGTTAGTAAAGCTTGGCATCGTCAGGATATTAGTTTTTATTAAGTTAGTTTACAAATTTAATGTGATCCAATAAAATACCTATGAGACTTTGTCATAGAAGTAGATAAGCTGGTATCATAGTCCATATGGAAAAATCAACACACAAGAATATCCAGGGAAACATGGCAAAGGAAGAGAAGAGACTATTCCCACCAGATATTAGTAGACAGACAATAGAATAGGATCAAAGTTCAGAAATGGACCCAACCACATATTGAAATCTGATATATTATAAAGGTGGTATTTCAGTCACTGGAGCAAAGGGTCTTTTTAATAAGTAATGAAAAAGATAAAATACACACATGCCATATCACACATCAACATTAAGTCCAAATGGATCAAAGGTGTAAATATAAACAGTAGAAGTACGTAAGGACTACGGAAAAAAAAAAATGTGGTGAAATCCTCCTTGATCTGTATTCAATAAAAGGAAATAATAAGTTGATACATTTGTCTACATATAAATTTTTAAAAAGAACTTTGGATAGCAAAAGCCATGAGCAAAGTGAAAAAAGAAATGACAAACTGGGAGAAAATATTTGCAACATATATCACGGGGAAAAGGCTGATATCATTAAGGAACAAATGATTTTTTAATTGAGGAAGAAAAGGTTAGAAACCTTACAGAAAAATGGGCAAAGACCCAATGTGACACTTCACAAAGCCAGCTACAAAAATGGCCCTTAATCAAATGAAACAAGCCGTCTTACACCCAGCTGATGGGCATACACAATGATAGCATCCTTGCGGGGGATGGAACTTGGCAGGACCTAACAAAACTGCATGTGCATTTATTCTGTGGCCCAGCATCTCTTGACGGGAATCTAACCCAAAGATAACTTACAACATGAAAATGCATTTGCACAATGTTACTCACTGCGGCTTAATTTGTAATGGCAAAATTTTGGAAAGAATGTAAACAAATGTCCAGGCTGGGAAATGGGTTGAATAAACTATGGCATACACACACAAAGAAGGAAGTGCTATGCAGCTGTATAACAGAATGAGGGAGAGCTCTTTACGCTGATGCAGGATGATTCTAGGAGAGGTTTTTTTTTTTTTTTTTTAAAGATTTTATTTATTTATTTGAGACAGAGAGAATGAGAGAGAGAGAGCACATGAGAGGGGGGAGGGTCAGAGGGAGAAGCAGGCTCCCTGCTGAGCAGGGAGCCCGATGCGAGACTCGATCCAGGGACTCCAGGATCATGACCTGAGCCGAAAGCAGTCGCTTAACCAACTGAGCCACCCAGGCGCCCATCTAGGAGAGGTTTTTAAGTGAAGAAAGCAAAACTGCAAAATATCACATACAGTATGCTGTGTTTTAGTGAGAAAGAGGAGCAGTAGTAAAAAGTGCATGTATCTGCTTATTTTCACAAAAAGAACTGGGTGAAAGAAAAACCAGAAGAGAATAAAGCTGGTCACTTACAAGAGGTGAGTGTGGTATGGGATGAAAAGGTTGTAAGGCCAAGAGACACTTCCTTAAGTCTATCTTCTTGATTAGGGTTGACTTTCAGAAGCATGCTAATGATCCACATATTTTATTCTTTTTTTCTTAGGACTTTATGTATTTATTTATTTGAGAGAGCGAGCGCACGAGCAGGGGGAGGAGCAGAGGAAGAGGGACAAGTGGACTCATGCTGAACACTGAGCCCCGACTTGGGGCTCGATCTCACGACCCTGAGATCACAACCTGAGCGGAAACCAAGAGTCAGAGGCCCAACCAACTGAGCCACCCAGGTGCCCCCCACATATTTTAAAAAATAAAATTAAATCAACGAGGAAGGGAGAAAAGAAATTAAAACTAAAGCAAGTTGAAAAAAGAGTACTCAAATGAGTACTGTGCCTCATGGAAGGACAAATCTATGGAAGATAAACGAATCCAAGTAACCTATTGACACACTGTTTGACTGTGGGGTGGGTGTTAACTGAAAAATCCTGAGCTACTTTTAGCAAATCTGTTTTTTATAGTGGTAGGGGCAAGGCAACTCAGAAATCACTGAAAGTGTATTAATAGGATTGAGCAAGAATAAATACATCAAAGCTATTGGGATTCAGGATGGTCTAGCCTTTGACAGATTTTCCGGAATTGGCAAAGCTGCTTCAGGCCCTGAACACCCTACTCCCAGCATCTTTTTTCATTTCTCAAGAAGCTCCTCTTAGGGGAAAGCTAGGGGAAGAAAAACAAAAGAGAAGAACCCTTCTGATGCTAAGGCAGGGTGCGTGCTGTCAACACATGCTTCCGATGTCTTCACCCATGGCCCCCAGGATCCCCTCTTCCTTCCTTGCTACATCAAGAATGTTTCCTCGCATAATTGAGGGCACTAATGCTGGTGAGGAGGACAGGCTGTCAGCCGGTCTGTCTGAGTTTTTACCAGGCTCTACCACTGATGGGCTGGAACCAGTTAGAGTATAAATACTGCAACGTGAGGACTGCATGAGTTAATACGACAAAGCACAAAACCCAAAAAGTCATAAAAGTTGAATCCATTTACTTATTGTTTTAAATCTCCTTAACACAGCCCTTCAAATGGAGCAATTTTAGTCTCCTCTCCCATAGCTATATTCTGCAATGTACCTGTGTATTAGTCTCTTTTATCCAATCCTTTCTGTTTCCCTCATTATCCCTTAAGCTGACTGGGCCATATTCCTGGTAAACAGTCACTGACCCCCGGACGTGTATCCATGCACGCACACACACCCACACATGTGCGTGCACACCAACTAGACTCTGCAAAAACCCTGCACAAAGTGAAGACTTTTCCAGGTCATTCAGGAAGGGGCTCTCTCTAGCCAGAGAACACAGGGCTACAGGCAGAGGGAGCAATGGATTTCAGAAGCCCAGAAGACCCTTCTGGCTCCAAACATCTATCTGATGCCCTAAGACCCTAGTATGCTAAATGCTTTCTTGAGGAGCCTGTTATTTAATTGAGGTAAGGCAGGGACACTTTAGGGGAGACCGGGGTCTTTGCTACTTCAAACTGTTTAGGTTCCAACTGTTGCTCTACCCTACCTTCTGGCGGTCCCTTCACCTCTCTCTGCCTTAGTCTCATCAACCATAAAAGATAGGGCCTGTGTCAGAGACTCAACACAGGTATACGTGTCAAGTGCTTAGAACGAGCATGTAATGAGTCCAAGTTAGTATCACCTATTATTAGTATTATTTTCTCTATGTACATTCAACAAATATAGTTAGGCAACTACATTATGCTAAACGCTATGCTAGGGCCCTGGGAATATGGTGATGAATAAAACAAATAGTTGGTAGGTTATTGGAGGAAATCGGCAATAAAGAGATTTTAACAGGAACAAATTGTCATGTGTACATGAATGGAAAAGAAGCAGTCAGAGGGAGGATAAGGATGCTGGTGAATGTATGGGTCCCGGCAAAAGGGCTTGGCTTTGACCATCAAAAAAGTCTTCTCTGAGGATGAGGCATTTGACCTGGGGCCTGAATGAGGCAAAGAAGCCAGTTATGGAAGAGAAAGAAGAAGAGCCCTCCAGATCCAGGGCGTAGATCTGTGCCAGGTTCCCCGGAGTGGACAATGGCTGCCCAGTGGGGCCCGACTTCATGGGTGAGTGTGTGAGTAGCCTGTAATGCAGGCAGGGGTCAGATCATGCAGGGTCTAGCAGAGCATGGGTAGGAATTCAAATGTGATTTTACAAGTCCTGTGAAGTTATTGAAGATTTTTAGGCAAGACAGTAACATGACTGCCATATGAGAATGGATTGGTCCAAGGGCAAATCAGAATACAGGCTGACCCAAACCCTCTCAGGGGATTTGGCTGCTACATCCTCTGAACTGCACAGACCACCCAGGCGGTGGTCTGCTGGGTCACACAAGCAAAATGCATCCCTCTGTGTTTCAGGGAACCAGCCCAAAGCCTTATGTACTTTTTGGGCTTGGATCACTAATGATCCATTGGGGCTGGGAGGGATAGCATGTTCTGGCTTTTGGATAATGTCTTACATCTTGCAACATGTGGCTTTGATCTATTTGAGTGGGATCCTCAGTCTGTTTAGCTGACATCATTATTAGAATCTCTCTGGCACTCAAGAGATAAATTATGTCCCTTCAAATTTTTTCTTTCAATTCTACAATTAGCTTGTCTTAATATTTTACTATTATTTAAAAGATCTGCTCTTCTTTTCCATAAGTGGACATTTGAAGAAATAATCCCAAATTCAAAATCCTTTCCATATTGAGATTATCTATATGCTCAATTTTTTTGGCTGAATTGCTGTGGCTTTTTGTTTGCTTGCCATTGAACAAATAATGTTTCAGTAGCTGGATCTACATGGTTCTGTTAGTTTGACTGTTTTTTTTCCAATTTTTATTCAGATCTATCAGGTGTTACATAGATAGTTTTTAATACCTGTCAATCCCTGTTCTGTCTCTAAATGGCTGTATGAATTTGGACCTCAGAGACTGTCAGCTCTTCCAACTGTGGCCATTTCAGTTCTCATGTCCCATGGCTTTGGATGGTATTGAGTATACTGGAGGACATAGAATGGCTTCCTTTTAGTTATGATTTTATCAAATTATGCCTCTTGGGTTCTCTGCGAGCCAGAGACATGTATGAGAATTATAAAGCAGCATTACTTAGTATAGTTCCAAACTGAAAACAATCCAGATATCCACTAACAGTAAAATGGAGAAATTAATCAGATATAAAGCAGCAATAAAAATGAGTAAGCCACTGATACATGCAACATGAATGGATATATGGATGCCATAAATGGATGCATTATAAGGCAGACACAAGGAGTACATACAGTGGTAGGATTTTATTCATAAAACACAGAAATAGGGGGAAATTTACAGTGTTAAAGGTCAGAATAATTGTCAGTTTTGAGAGAAAAATTAAAGCAGTGACAAAGAGGTACCATACTGTTTCTGCAGCATTGGTAATTCCATCTTGATGCGGGTTGTGTTCACTTTGTGAAATTTCGTCTAGCTGCACACTCATGATTTCACACTTTGCTGTGTGCATATTTTACTTTAATGAAAAGTGTGTATTAAGCAAAATAAAATTAAGCACATATAATTAAAAAGATAAGATTTGATAGATCTAGGTACCTGCTTGGTAGCACATAGCTATTGGTTATAGTATGTTTCATTTTTTCATGTGCTTACAAAATTCATTATAAAAAGTTTAAAAGAACTTACAATAGTGACAAGTCAATACTAAGCTTTCTCATTCTGTTGAGAGTTTGTTTAGTAATTGAGGTTCATTAATTGCGGGAGAAAATATTTCCTGCTTAACTGGTCAGGTTGAACATAAAAATGTAGAAAATATTATCATGCAAATTCTAACCAAAGGAAAGTTTATATAACTGCATTTATGAAAATAGACTTTAAGTCAAAGAGCATAGTACAGATAAAGTTTAATTTGAAACATAAAAGTTTTAATTCAGTGGGTAGATACAAAATTAAAACTTTGTCTGTGCCTCAAGGCATAGCCTGAAAATACACAAAGAAAAAAGTAATGAACTACAAGGGGTACCAGACAAATCCGCAATCACCTAATATGTCATAGAAGACATGGATTAAAATATCTGTACTAAAATACGAACTCATGATAGCACTGTAAATATATTTTATACTATAATAAAAAATACTACTTAGAAAACTTATGAGAGGCAAGTAAAGCAGGTCTTAGAAAAAAATATAACCTTAAGTTACAGATTAGAAGAATAAAGACAGAAAATTAATGACTAAAGAAACCATTTGAGGATGTGAAACAAAACAACAATATAACTCTTAACAGAACAGAAAAAAGAACATTTTAAGATAAAAGTTAAAATGAACCAAATAGAAAACACATATACTGTCAAGATTGTAGTAGCTAATACCAACCAAATTCATTTCTTCGAAAAGATAATAAAACTGACAAACCTCTAGTTAAATTGATTTAATAGAGTAAGCACAATAGGTATTAAGAATGAAAAGATCAGGGGCGCTTGGGTGGCTCAGTCAGTTGAGCATCTGACTCTTGATTTTGGCTCAAGTCATGATCTCGGGATCATGAGTTCAAGTCCTGCATTGTGGAGCCTACTTTAAAAACAAACAAACAAACAAAAACATATATACCTACACACATATATACACACAGCAATCTCGATTAAAATGCCAACTGTAGCATTTGAGTAACTTGTTAAGCTAATCTGAAATTGATAGAAAAATATAAAGGGCTGAGAATAACCAAGACAGTGTAAAGAAAAATAAGGTGTGAGCCCTGTCCTACCAGTTAACAAGATATCTTAAGCTATCATTATTAAGATTGTGTATCTCTGGCACACCAATGTACAAATAGAATAATGGATCATGAAGGATTGCCCAGAAATAGATTATGCATTCATGGATCCTTGTTTTATGACAGATGTTATAGCAGATCATTAAGGATAGACTTTTTAACGAATAGTGCTGGGAAGATTTGGTATATCCACTTAGAAGCCTCATGTTATATAAAGACATCAAATCCAAATGAAGACAATCATAAAAAACAAGAGTATGAAAATTTAAAATAGGATGTAGGAAAAATATTTTCATAACTCACACTAATGAAAATATTTCTTTTTTTAAGATGTATTTATTTATTTGAAAGAGAGAGAGAGAGCCTGAGTGGGGGAAGGGAAAAAAGGAGAGGGAAAGAGGAAGCAGACTCCCCACTGAGCATGGAGCCCCACACAGGGCTTGATTCCACAACCCTGAGATCATGACCTGAGCCAAAATCGAGTTGACATGTAACTGACTGAGCCACCCAGGAGCCCTGGGAAAATATTTCTTTGGCAAGATGTAAGAAACATGGGGCGCTTGGGTGGCTCAGTTGTTAAGTATCTGCCTTCAGCTCAGGTCATGATCCCAGGGTTCTGGGCTCAAGCCCCGCTTCGGGCTTCCCGCTCTTCCCCCTCTCCCACTCCCCCTGCTTGTGTTCCCTCTCTCACTGTGTGTCTCTGTCAAATAAATGAATACAATCTTTTAAAAAAAAGATGTGAGAAACATAAACTATGTAGAAAAAATTATAAACTCGAGTACTATTAATTTAAGAACTTCTGTTAATCAAGAGATATATTAAAAGATTGAAAATACAACCTACAGAGTAGAGGATTTTCTAAAAATATATCCAAAAAAAGACTACTACCCAAAATATGTAAGTAACTATGAATCAATAAAATAAGTGAATTGAGAGAAAAGTAAGCCCAAGAATTGAACCAATATTTCACATAGAAGAAAACTTTAATAACAAGTAAATGTAGGAAGAAAGGTTTAACATCATCATAGTCAGAAAAATGAAAATTAAATCCACAAACATATGCTATGGCATACCTTCCCAATTGTCAAAAATGTAATTATTGGGCAAGACCAAGTGTTGGGGAAGATAGGATCTCTCATATACTGCTAGTGAGAACATGAATTGCTTCATCCATTTTGGAAAACAACTTGAATTATTTAGTAAATTTATACTTATTCATTCCTGGCTACCAGCAATTCCATTACCAGCAGGAATGTTCAAAACATCATTGTTGGTGGTTGCCAAAAACCATAAATATTCCAAATGTACAACAATAGTAGAATGGATAAATAACTTTTGGTATATTCATTACTTTTCTTAAAAGATCAAACTACAGCTGTATACACTAACATGGATAAATCATAAACATAATATTAAATAAACATAATATTAAACAAGGAATAAAAAACACATTTAGTGTGATCCATTTATACAATTTTTATAAGCAGGAGGGTAAATAATATATACGAAAGATGCATATACACTTATAGATGGTGAAAGCTTTCTTTTTTTAAACAAAGCAAAGAAATGATTATCAAAAAAGTCAGAATACTAGTTATTCAAGGGGATGTCCATCTGGGAGGGTCACAGAGGGAGCTTTTAAACTACTGTCAATGTCTCCTTAACCTGGGTGCTGTTTGCATAGATGCTCATTTTAATATTATTATTTAAAATGTATATAGTTTTATGTATTTTTTGTATTCTACAAAATATTTTAAGTAAAAAAGAAAGAAAAGTGAACGTTCTAGGAAGCTGAGTCTCAAGAAGACTTGGCCCCTTCCCTAAAAGGAAGGATGATCTGTCACCAAAGCCAACGTCCAAGATGGGAGACATTTGGTCAAAGCAAACACTTCTTGCTTCCACTTGTTGGACTGGATCACCTGGATACTTTTGCGTTCTAGAGTTACAGCCTTTGATGACCGGGTGTCAAGAGACTAAATAGAGCGCCAATTCAGCAAGAACAGTAAGAACGTGTAGGTCACCCAAGCAGTGTGGGAAGTCTTTTTGCAGGTTTTTTAAAGCAAAATACATATTTACCCAACAGGAATGGACTAAAGTATCTCCTGGTAAAATAAGAATGGAATTTCTCCATTTCCCAAGACTTCTCCAGTTCTATAAAATCATTTCTTTCATGTGTGTGCCTTCTCATTATATATTCTCCTACTACCCAATTATAGGAGAAACTAAACACCACGTAGGGGACTTTTCAGTGAATGGCACCTTTTTAACAGAGCAGCTCAGCCTAAATATAATTGCCTCAGGATAATTACTTTTAACTTCCTTTTTTATAATCGTGAAGTCACTTGTAATTATTGTTTGTTTCACTTCTGTGTTGTATACTAAAAATCTCTGAGATGGGGACCCTATCAATATTGTTCACCTCTAGAGTCCCAGCTCTTAGAAAAAGGCCTAGCATAGAGAAGGTGTTCAGCAAATATTTGTGAAATGATAAGTAAATAGACAAATGGACCCATGAATCAGTGAACATTTAATGCCACTTTCACTGACTCCTTCACACAACTGCAAGTGCAGGATTCAGAAATTTCTCTTCTCCTTGTTTTTACTATCAAGGTAATTTTCCACAGATTCAGTGGATATACTAGTAAGCATGCAATTTAAAGGAAAAAATAATCAAAAGGAATGTAAATTAAATTAAAAACAGAATATAGGGCGCCTGGGTGGCTCAGTCGTTAAGCGTCTGCCTTCGGCTCAGGTCATGATCCCAGGGTCCTGGGATCGAGTCCCACATCGGGCTCCCTGCTCGGCGGGAAGCCTGCTTCTCCCTCTCTCACTCCCCCTGCTTGTGTTCCTGCTCTCGCTATCTCTCTGTCAAATAAATGAATAAAATCTTTAAAAAAAAAAAAAACAGAATATAAATATCTGCCATTTCAACACTCAAAGATGAAAAAACATAAAATAAAAAGGATAATAGTCAATTTTGGCAAAGCTGCAAGGAAAAGGCACTCTGCTATGGGGAGTATAAACTATTAAAAGATGCATGAAGACAATTCATCAAAATGAACGAAAAATCTTCCAAATTCCATTTCTAGGCACCTATCCTTAAGAAATACTAAAAGATACTCACAAAAAATAGTTGAACGTGGTTCACTGAAACATTGCTAATAATTGTGAGAAACCGGAGACATTCTAAATACCCCCCAAAACAGGAAATTGGTTCAACAAGTCAGGGTATATTAACTCAATACAATACTATGTATGAGGCTTAATATTTGTGTTGTAAGAAAATATTTAATGATATAGGAACACAGTCTTTATACATTATTGAGTTAAAAAAAAGGAGATTGCAAATCAGTATGGTTGGTATCATCTGGTTTTGTAGAAAAAAAAAATCATATATGGACATACAAAATGCCCAATATAAGCCTTAGAAGAATATGTATCAGTATTAGGGTGCTCACCTTTGTGTGGTGACATTATGGGTAATTTTTAGTCTTTCTCCTGCCTATTTTCTGATTTTTTACCTTGAATTTATATTTCTTTTATGGTGACAGGAAGTGGGAAAAGTTCCTTAAATTCTAATAAAAGGTATATATAGCCGTAGGAAAAGATTGGAAGGATGCACAGCAAATTTTAAATAGCCCTTATCTCTGGGTATCACGTTCTGGGTTATTTTTTTTTTTTCCACTGGAAAGTGTTTCTGCAGCAATCTTATATCACTTCTGTAACAAGAAAAGCCATAAAATTCCATTTAATTGTAATAAAATGCATGGCATGGCAGAGGAAAATTTGTAAAGCTGTACAGCAAAAACCAAGCAGCAGCTACTTATTCTTGGGAGTAGCATTAAGGGACTTGTATATTTTCTTCTTTCTGCCTTTTCAAGACTTACCCAGCTTTTAGACTGAGTATGGACTATGTCTCTAATGAAAGCAAAGAAAATGTTATTACAAAGAACTTTTCATCCATCAAGTTACAGAGAAAAACGTCTCCTAGGATAACCAAAAGCCCCAGAAGAGTCACCTGAAGGTCCTGAAAAGTTGGTTGAATGGGCAGTATCTTCCAAGAATTGCCACTGAAGAGAAGAGAACAGTAAATCTATATCAATATGTTTATCAAAACCCAGGTCAGGTAAAATTGGCACTCAAAACATCAAAGTTGGATTCATAATGCTTGCTTTCACCTATGAAAGTCTAGCTACATTTAGTTTTTAAATACACAGAGTAATATGGAAATGGCAGATTATCTGACAAAAATTAAATATTTCTTTTTTTTTTTTTTTTTTATCTGAGAGAGAATGGGAGACAGAGAGCATGAGAGGGGGAGGGTCAGAGGGAGAAGCAGACCCCCCGCCGAGCAGGGAGTCCGATGCGGGACTCAATCCCGGGACTCCAGGATCACGACCCGAGCCGAAGGCAGTTGCTTAACCAACTGAGCCACCCAGGCGCCCCAAAAATTAAATATTTCAATGGAGTAGTTGCTTTAGGAATTCATAACCTTATCCATTCTGAAACTCAACATGTAAACCAAACACTGGAGAAGAGATGACCACTGCCCTCAGCAAAGGAAGTTTTTAAGAGAAACTTTATGTGCTACAGACACATCTTCATGGATGGGAATTAACCTAGGGGGAAAGCCAGAAAGCCATTTTGAATTAATAAAATTCTGAATTTTAGAAGATTCTAAAAAATTATAATACTATTTTATAGAGTAATTGCAGTTAGTTGTGAATTATTACTAAATAGGGTCTAAATCAATGATTTTTAAAGCCATCTTATGTTTTTATAACATTTACTAACACATAAAGCTTTTTCATATTTACTTATTTTACTACAGGCTGTGAAGCAGTTAAGACAACCTCAAATATGGGCGCCTGGGTGGCTCAGTCGTTAAGCGTCTGCCTTCGGCTCAGGTCATGATCCCAGGGTCCCGGGATCGAGTCCCGCATCGGGCTCCCTGCTCGGCAAGAAGCCTGCTTCTCCCTCTCCCATTCCCCCTGCTTGTGTTACTGCTCTCGCTATCTCTCTCTCTGTCAAATAAATAAATAAAATCTTTAAAAAAAGACAACCTCAAATGTTAGAGTTCCCAGCATCACCAAGAATGTGACTGAGAAAGGCTTTGAACCTTGGTCATCTGACTCTAAAGCCAATACTCTTCACACCACAAAACTCTGATCCAGTTCTAATTAATTGTAGATCATTGACAAAAAACAGTGTGCTGACTGAAGCCCATAAAATCCTTCCTTTTCCTCGGTTGATGGCATGTGGCATCTGAAGTCCTACGCCATGTTTCTTCCTCTTAACATCCTTCGGCGTGGAGGCTGCAGAAATATCCTGCTGTCAGGTCATGGTTGAATTATTATAGATTTCCACCAAGTGCAATTGCAATTGATAAGCCTTTGATACAACTGAAAGATTTTTGGTTTGGTTTTATTTAATTGCATCACGAAGCCTGGGAAGAAGTGGAAGGTTGAAAGCAGGAGCCAGGAAGTAAGAAGGGATGAGGGACGGGCAGGGACTTTAAAGGGTGCAGTCTGGGGGTGTGACAAGATGAGACGGGGCTGGCTGGGTGGGTCTGATGTAAGGAGGACAATAAAGTCACAGAGCAGCTGGTCGTATTACGCCACACTCAGAATAACATAAAAAGCCCACATACCACAGACTAATTTGGCAGTAATCTGAGATAGAAGTGCATTAATCCAATTACTTTTTCTGGCACCCCAAACCACTTACTACCTACAAGCTTTTAGGAGCTTCAATAACCCCAGGGCTAGAGTGATAAAATGAGCCCCAGAATAAACAAATTTCATTTTAGGGCAGTGTGAGTCACCACGGGAGGCCTTTATGGCCACAGGCCATGTTTCCTTACCGACATGAATGAACCAGCTCCTACATTTCTGCCCCTAGGAAACCTCTTTCTCCTCTGTCCTATTCTTTAACCAGTGCCCCCAGCTTTGAAACATAAAACACACTTTCCACCCTGCCCCAATTATACAGTGACAGTTGTTGATCTCACAGACAGAGCTCTCTGCTACTCTAAGATTTATAGACGATCCAAGTGTGCATATGTAAAATCTCAGGTGACTGTGTTTACAAACCCTGGTGGGTTAGGGAAGGAACATCGTTAGGTACGACATGGAGAGAAATGAAAATTTCAGAATTGGAAGAAAGAAGGTTGAAGAACCATGTGATCTACCCTTTCCTTCTTGCAGATTAAATACATAATATATTATTATATATAAAATACAAACAAATATTTTTGATCTGTTCTTTTAAAAACATGAGATTTTATGGTTGGAAAAAACCTATAAATAAGATGGCAATTTGTTTGCATTTCACCTACTAATGTCAATCAGTTCATAGCAACCATCCACCTATCACGTTGAAATGAATGACTTGTCCAGACTTAAGGAGCACGATTGCCATGATGGTTGGGTTGCCAATGACAGCTCTCTATTTAATTATTTTAAATTTTAGGCACAAAGGAAATGCTGAAGTGATCACATAAAGTGACAACTATAGTAACTCAGGTTCCACTTCTTCATCTTTAGAATTACTGTGCCACAACTGTTTGTTTAGTAATAGGCAGCTCAACAGAAGCTTCACTGGAAGGGGGTTCCAAAAACTGAACCATCACAAGCTTACTTTCAAAACAGATGCCTGTTGTTGAGTCCACACAAGGCGGGACACTGACTATACACTGGAGAGTTCTCCAAAGTCACTTCCATATTACTGTGCAGTACAGTATAATGGCTAGAAAAGAATTTAAAGTTTATAAAAACATAAAAAAGATGAGGTAACATGTATTGAAGCTTACATATCTATTATTAAAACAAAGCAGTAACTGTTGGAATTACTTAGAACTTAGGGAAAAAAATACTTTTCAGGGAATACACTGACTTTCATAGGGGACATTTTTTTTTTAGAATTGCCTACTCTTTAATAGGAGACAGTTCCATTTTTAGTCAGTTTCACTATTGTTTTGTTATTTTCTGTAGATGATGTCTCCCCTGATAGCCTGCCTCTGGGCAGGCAGCTCTCACTGGCCCTGTGCACGCTGCCAATGACATCTGTCCAGGTGTTTGTCCCCTGATGCTCTATAAGTCTCCTCATTTGGGGAGTCCAAGTGAAAGGACCTGTGGTCCCACAGGTACTGAGGACAGAGCTTAGACTGGGACTTCAAACACTTGTTTCAGAGAGTGATCTGATTCATTGAATAACCTCCCATTCCCCTTATACTGCAATGTCAACTCTGTTAAGTATCAAGTTTCAGTCTTCGTATGGATCTGTGTCTGTGCTCCCTGTTGGGTTCAACATACTTATTCCTATGCCAGTCTACATTGGCTTAATCATTGTGGTTCTACAACAGGTAGGGTAGGTGCCCACTGTGATTCTTTTTTCTCTCCAAATTGTCATGGATATTCTTGGCCCTGATTTTCTTCATTAAATATTTTAGGACCAGCCTTTCCTCTAATCCTATCTGGCTCCATAGAAAAACTTATTGAGTTTTTTTTTTTTATTGGATTTTGTTTGAATTTATAAGTCACTTTGGCAGGAATTAATCACCTTTACGATATTAACTTTTTCTATTACATGAATTTGATCTCTCTCTCCTTTTGTTTCCATTAACATCTATCAAACATATTTTAGATTTTTCCATAAAGATGGCTATGAATTTCATAGGTTGATTTTTAGGTGCTCTATATTTTTACATTCATAAATTTCTAAGCCTTAGTTTCTGGTGTATAGAAATACAGTTGACTTTTATATATTGATTTTATATTACTAAATTCTCTTATTAATTCTAATACCATACCTGTAACATGTTTTAGATTTTCTATGTAAACAATTATATAATCAATGAATAAGGGTGGTTTTTTCCTTCCTATTCAATTCTTTTTCCCTTTATTTTGTGTTTTGTGTGTGTGTGTGTGTATTTATATATTTGCTTGTCTTATGGCTCCGGCTAGGATCTCCTAAACAATATTAGAAATGGTGATACTGAAAATTCTTATCATGTTCCTGATTTTAAAGGGGATGTTCTTTACTTTTCTCTATTAGGGATGTTTGCTGAAATTTTTTTTGTCTAAAGCAAGGCAAGTGTTTATTTTCCTTTTTTGATAGAAGCAAAATAATTGGAAATCAGATGTCTTCACTGAGAGCAGGACTTTTTTTTTTTTTTTAGTTTCAGAGGTAGAATTTAGTGATTTATCAGTTGCATATAACACCCAGTGCTCATTACATCAAGTGCCCTCCTTAATGCCCATCACCCAGTTACCCCATCCCCCCACCCACCTCCCCTCCATCAACCCTCAGTTTGTCTCCTAGAGTTCAGTGTCTCTTATGGTTTGCCTCCCTCTCAATTTCCATCTTATTTTATTTTTCCTTCCCTTCCCCTATGTTCACCTGTTTTGTTTCTTAAATTCCACATATGAGTGAAGTCATATGGTATTTGTTTTCCTTTGACTGACTTATTTCACTTAGCATAATACCCTCTAGTTCCATCCACATCATTGCAAATGGCAAGATTTCGTTCTTTTTGATGGCTGAGTAATATTCCATTATATATATTCCATTATATATGTGTATATACACACACACACACACACACACACACATATACCACATCTTCTTTATCCATTCATCTGTTGATGGACATCTGGGCTCTTTCCATACTTTGGGTATTATGGACATTGCTGCTATAAACATTGGGGTGCAGGTGCCCCTTTGGATCAGTCCATTTGTATCTTTGGGGTAAATACCCAGTAGTGCAATTGCTGGGTAATAGGGTAGCCCTATTTTCAACTTGTTGAGGAACCTCCATACTGTTTTCCAGAGTAGCTACACCAGCTTGCATTCCTACCAACAGTGTAAGAGGTTTTTCTTTCTCCTCATCTTCACCAACATCTGTTGTTTCCTGAGTTGTTAATTTTAATGGTTGTTGAAATTTTTAAATAAATGCCTTTATCAGATTAAGGAAGTAATGATCTATTCTTATTTGTTAAATAGTTGTTGTTTAAAGACTAGGTGATCATGGTTTGTCTTTTGCCTGGCTCCTCATTCCCTGTCTTCTCCACTACCCACTCTGCCCATTGCTCATGTTCATCTCAGCAGCAGGATTTCACATTGTTGAACGATTGCCACCTTTGGGTTTGGGGAGTGGAGAGGGTAGAAGTGTATTTCAGGACAGGACAGAGTGAATCATTACCTGTTCTTTAAAGATTTGGAGATCAGTAATACAAACCTCATGGAGTCCTTCTGTTCAGCACATGAGATAAGATACTACGGATGATTGCAAAAGGGTCTCTAGATGGACTCTTAAGTCCTTGAGAGTGGACAGTGATAAACTCCAAGTGTGGGAGGGAGGACAATGTTACAAAGTAATATGATCAAGAAAGGGTGAAGCAGCATCACTCGTTGATGCTGACAGCTTCCAATATGAGAGAGAGCAGCATGGAGGGAGGCTAATTTTTAAAGGTTTGGTAGAAGAGAGACTGCAGACAAGCTTGGTGGACAGAGGTTATCAGCCAGGAAGCTGGAGTGAGACCAAGAAAGGCACAAAAGTGGGGATTAGCAGCCACACAAGGAATAACAGAGGCTTCAGAGACCACAGTGTTTTACATTCTGATTTTTTTTTTTTTTTTCAGGAGGAAACTAAGGTCCAAATACTTTACTGAGATTTTCACAATGAGTTAGGGACAAACCTAGGACAAGAACTCAGGGCCCCAGATCCATGGCAATTATGCCATCTCTCCAAAGTTAATCAATGATGCAGCTGGAAGGAGCTCAGTGTTCTTAGAATAACATTTTGCTTAGCTTTTATCCATCAAATACCACAATATCAACTCCTTCCAAATGACGGCATTCCCATTCTCAACTAGCCTAGCTAGACAAAACTCCTGGCAGGTTTTTCCAGGAGTATGGGTGGGCCAGGAACTATCCCATGCTGGCTGGAAAAATGCTGTGAATTAAAGAATACCTTTAACTTATTCATCATAGCTGTTGCAGAGGAGCCTCAAAGCATTGGCTCCTCTCCTGGAAAATTTAGTAACTAGTTTTGTGAGCCTGACTTCACTGATTGCACATCTAATTATTGGCCAATAAACTAGACCACCATTCTTGAAGCTTCTCAGTTTTCCATGTTAGTTAGCAGTACCTGAGACTTGAAACTCAGATCGAAAAAGGCTTCATTGCTTTCCACTTGAGGGTTCTTAGCAACACAAAAGTCAATTTGAGAAGACGCATCTCCCTGGTTCAAAGTCACCCACGTGAGGATCTAAGGATAACAAAGCAAGAGTCTGGGTCTTCCCAAACAGACAAAATGAGAAGGGTTCTGAACCATAACACTCAAAGCATGAGTAAATATCACAAATACAATGCTGATCAAAGGAAGTCAGACACAAAAGAGTACATATTGTACCATTCCTTTTATATAATAGTTTAAAAACGGGCAAAACCAACCCTTGTTATTAGGAGTCTGGAAGGTGGGGAGCCTTGCTGGGGCTAGTGACCCTGAGGGACATGACAGGCCTTCTGGGAAGCTTGTAAGTTTGTTTCTAGATCTAAGTGCTGGTTATGTGGGTATGGTCACTTCCTAAAATTTTGTCAAGCTGTAACTCATTATTTTCTTAATTTTCTGTACGTATGTTAAACTTCAATCACATTTGCAAAAAAAATAGTAATAATTAGGGGAGGGGGTTCTGGCATAAATTTCTGATTAAAGAGGAAGACAGTATTATGGTTGTCTCAAATCTCTACTTTCAATTTTACTTCTTTGTTTGTAGGTAATAGGGTTAAAGAGGAAAAGAAGGCAGAAACATGGCACACATGTTAACCAATGTGACTGGGCATGAACTGGTTACGCAATTACATAGACTCCAAAATGGGATACCCTAGGAGAATCTTTAAAGGTATAAACTGAAGTTAATTCAAATTAATTATGCGAATATTCACTGTAATCTATTATATGCACAGAACAGAGAGTAACACTATAGGTATTTCCTAAAATTCTCTTGCCTTCACTGCAGGGTGGCAGCAAAAACAAAGCAAGGAAAAAAGACACAGAGAACTCAGATGGGAATAGAGTACCATAGGCCAAAGAGGGAGAAGTCTGACAGATAACTAACACTCTCAGAGTTTAATGGATAAAGAAACTCTCCTTAGTAATAAAGTGACACAGACTCTATTAGAGTAAACTTTGAATTAATGTCTATGTAAAGAATAAGGCCTTTGATTTTCAAAAGCAACATCTTACACAAATTGGAATCTGACATGCACAATATAGGACATAGAACAGTGTATTTTATCATTCGTTGGCTCTGTGTCAAACACTGGGAATACAGTATAAATAAAACAGATGAAGTCTCTGCTCTTATGGAGTCTGGTTTTTAGTGTGAATATTAAAAAGAGAGAGAACTTATGTAAATAAGTAGGTAAATACATAATACGCCAAATGGTAATATGTGCTGTAGGGAAACAGAGGTTAGGGTGAGAAGGTCAGGAAGTGCCAAGGGGGAGGGTTGCTATTTTACAGGCAGTGATTATGGATTATGGAAGCTCTCACTACTCAGGTGGCATTTGAAAAAAGGCTCAAAAGAAGTGAGGGAGTAAGATATGTGGGTATATGGGAGAAGAATGTTCCAGGTCAAGGGAAGAGCAAGTGCAAACATCCTGTGGCAGGGAGGTGCTTGGTGTTCAAGGAATGACCAAACCAGTGTTGCCAGAGCAGAGCAAGTAGTGAAAGCATGACAGAAGATTAGCAGAAGCTCAATGGCAAGGGGTCTTGTGGACCATTATCAGAAGTTGGCTGAGTGCAATGGAGAGATGGAAGACATAGTGTAACTTAAAAATTCATTTTGGTTGCTTAAGTTTCAGAATATACCATACACTAGAAAGAGCTGAAGTAGGGAGATCCATGAGGAAATTCCTGCAATAACCCAGAGGAGAAATAACAGAGGCTTAGCCCAGAACAGCAACACTGGAAAAAATGAGGACTGGATGGACTCTAGGTGTGTTCGAAGGCAGAGTTGACAGAAATTCTAATAGATCCCATATGGGGTGTGAGAAAGAAGAATCAAGGAACACACTACAGTTTTTGGCCAGAGCAGTGTTTGGAGTTGAGCAAAAAGATCTGTACTAGATAGGAAGTGTGATATGATGAAATTTAGAATCCAACGAAAATCATGAAATTAGATAAGATTACTTAAAATGTCAGTGTAGGTAGAGAAGAGATGAGAGGACCAAGTCCTAGGTTGGTCAGCATTTCAGAGATCAGAGGGATGAGAACACACCATCAAGGGAGGCTGAGAAGGGTTGAGCACTGAGGTCAGAAGACCGAGACCCAGGAGCCAAGTCGAGGGAGTATCTCAAGGTGGGGGGAGTGGCCAGCCAGCCCTATCCAGTACTGTTAACAGATCTACTGAATCTAGAAGATTGAGACCTAGACATTGGATAGGTCACTGGGAAGGTCACTGGTCACCTTGAGGAAGAGTTCAGTGGTAGGAACAAACGTCTTATGTGAATGGCTCAGGGTTGCACAACAGAACAGAAATCAGAGGTAGAGAGTATGTGCAACCCTTTTGAAGAGTTTTAGCAAGAAGACAATTAGATAAATTAGTGCTTTGTCCAGGGTTATAGTTGATGTGGTGTTCTAGAAAACACACCACTCAGATCTTTGGGGCCAGGAACATAGTTGATGAGCAGACTCTGCTGCTGTCCCTCTAGATCTACCACCCCATTTGTACCAAGGCCAAGCTTGCCTCCAGCTTGCTCCTGGACAATGAGGGAGCATGGAAAAACAGGATTCCCATAACGGATGACTGTGGCTTATAGTGTCCCCTCAGCATGGCCGATGATTTCCTTAGAAGTAGACTATAATTTGAGATTCTCCAACCCTATCTCTTTGCTTCCCTTCCCTTCCCATGTGTCACACCTGCATTATGACCCAAATTTCACCTTGCTTACTACTGTTTCTGCCTCTCTACTGTAGACTTGATGGCTGTGTCTCAAAAGACTTGAACATAGTTGGTAAGTGATGAAATAAAATTTAAAGTCTTAAACCTAGACAACACAGCTTCAGAGGCTGTACTGTTTAACAGAATTTTAATGCCCTCACTTCAGCGGAGGGTTGTCCGCAGACTCTGAGCAACATTGGCTAGAATAGAGATGGACTTTCCTGGTTTTCTATACAAAGTATCAAGACATTGTGTGTGTGTGTGTGTGTGTATTTGGCAAAGCTCATAGTCTCTCTTTTAATATCTGTAGGTATATAACTATACCTAAATTAATGATAGTGTTTGCATTTCAGAGCATGATTTAAATAATTCTTAATGAATCTTTCCTCCATCTCTTCAACTTCCTAAATTTAAGATCCTCCCTAAGAATTGCTATATGTTTATCTATAAAAGGGATAATTATTAATTAGCAACAAATCTCACAGTTCCTTGGTCTGTTCAACAAATATTTGTCAAGCTCCTGTTATGTGTTGGGCACTAGACTGAGCACAGGGGGACACAAAGGGGAAGAAGATGGACATGACATCTGCCACCACGGAATAGCAACTGAGGTTTAGGGAAGATAAAGTAAGACATTCTCCTACCAACTGTTATCTGTATGGTATGCCACGGAGGTTAAGAACACCAGTTTTTCAACAAGATAGACCTAGGTTCAAGGACTATCTGTGTTACTTATCAGTTGTATGACCTTGAACAATTGACATAAACTCTCTAAACCTCATTATCTCCTGTGTGAAATGAAGGTACTAATCCTATCTTAGGTACAGGCTATAAGAACTAAAGGAGATAAAGCATATAAAGCCCCTAACAGGTTTTTGGTAGATATGAGAAATATGTAAATGCAGCTGTCAGTTTTAGGTCTGTGATTTCTGACAAGATGTGCTCTATGTCGATGGAATCTTTGAATCTTACTTCCGTAAAAGCCTCTAACACCCGCAAATAATTATGGCAAGTTACAATGTCCTGATGGAAACCTGCGCACACTCTCTCTCAGGCCACCACCGTGCAATTGACCCATTATCCAAGAGTGCTTCCCTTGTTTCTAGATCATCAGTGAACTCTCCTCCCTCTTTTTACCCATTCCTTTGTTTGACTTTTAACTATTTTACTCCTTGTATGCACTTTGATTAAACTTGAGTATCTGAAAAGAAAAAAAAATCAAATCTGCTTTTTAAAAACAAAACAAAACAAAACCCCATAAACTTGTTTTAGTTTTAGGATAAGATTTAACAGTTAAAAAAAAAAAAAAGCTACTGGTACAATTGGATAGGTAGCTAAACATGGACTTATTTTATTCATCCTCTTTTGTGTGCCTAAAACCCGGAAAATAGACAATTTTCTGTTATTTACTGTCATTCTCTGGTAATGACCTTGTTTGAGATGTCATTTCCAATGTGAACAGACACCATTTCTGACATCTCCCCCAATCTATCTACAAACAGAGAAAGCATGGGGGAACACACATCAGGAAAATGATAGCTCATTCGTGAAAAACATGTCTTTTCTTTCTGATAAATGTTGTTTTCAAGTTCAAATTTTCACAGTAAAATGCCATTTCCAGTGGGGAGAAATCGTCACAGAATCGTAGCAATTAAAGGTGTTCAAAAACAAAATTCAACTGAATAAATCTGAAGACCTAATTGGCTTTAGTCAACAATTCATGAATCAGGCAACAGCCCATCTAGCAAGTAGAGAGGAGCTCCTAGGAGCTGTACAAAATAAAAAGGATTTTATAAGCAGAAACAGGGTGGGACAAGGATGGTATTCGCAAAAGAAAAAAAAAAAAGATTGTTTCAGGCAAGGTCACCTTCCCATGGGGGGAAGGGCAGAAGGTCTTATACAGATGATCTCGCTAGTGCTAATCACGAAATTCCAGCTTAATTAGTTTAAAATTCCACTCATAGGAGAAGCTGAAACTGCAGTTAGTTTAGACTTAAGTCTTGGTAAAACTTAGCACAAGTGACTCTATTTTGGACCTGTTGCTTCTTTTTAACAAAGAGATATTAGATCTTATGAATCCCTTTAGTTTTTAAAAGAAGAAAGTGAGTCTGACAGGTTTGAATGTTACTGAGCCAACCAGTTTATACACCTGATCCATTAGCGGACCAATATATTCACTTCATGTTTTCTGCAAGATGGTGGACTCTGACGTTAGAAGGAAGGAACTTCTTAAAAATGCATACCTTGCATTTTTTCAATCCTTTACTGTCTTGGCCCTGGGGGAATGGAATGGGTAGTTCATTGGTAAGCTGGTGAAGAAGAGGCCCATGCAGGTCAACTCCGCTCTTGGCAGTAGGCCCATTTGTACATCCCAGTGACAGCCCCCAAACCAGCCCCAACGAGGCCAGGTTTGACTATACTTGGTGAGCACCTTCACCCAATTCTGGGGACCAACATGAGGAAGGCTGCTTGGCCAAAAGCCCTAAAACCATGACTCCTGTCCAGTCTCTCAGCCATAAAAGGGACATTTTGGCCTCCACCTCCCACTCTTTTTTCTCTCCATTTCTTCGTAAGCAGAGCAGGGAAGAAAGATACCATTTATTGGGTCCCCTAAGACATCAACATTTTAGTACATTTAAAATTATTTTAGCCCACTGATGATAATAGTAATAACTTTTCTGGGAACATAGCTCCTGAGGAAAGGGTGTGTGATTGTGTTGTTATGACATAAAGCCAGGCACCCCAGCTGCTTATCTTGTTTGTATTAGGAGCATAAAGCCTGAGGGCAGGATTCTGAATTTGTGACAGATGATCAGACCTACAGAGGGTCCAAGTATCACACCTATAAATTTTTAAGGATCTTGGGCATACGTTTGCCAGCTATGGGTATGTGCATGGGGAGAGGGCAAGCATGGATAGAACTAGAGAAGAGGATAGAGGGGGGGCACCTGGTAAAGAAAAATTGTTTGTGGGCTACTTGTTAAAGTTGATAAGGAAAAGTTTATGCAAGAGGTACTACTGCAATGGGGTTTTGCAGGAGGGGAGAGAGATTGGGCTCAACTCCAAACTGGGTACAGTCAAGACGCAAGATGCAAGGTGGAGGTCAGTGCATAGAAAATTACTAAGGAAACATGGAGGCTAGGGGGATTGTTGTTGCTAGACCAGACTTGACACGTCTCTTGTTGAAAGCACACTGGTGATGAGATATCAGGGTGGGAAAAGGAACTTAATCAGATATGAGGAGTGGTCAGATACCAAGGGTGGGGGACTTAGGCTAAACTGACTCAGCAGAATTCTGTCTAAAACTGGACTGAGCAGGCCAAAGACAGAGCCCAAGTTCAGGGCCTCTTGGAGAAGAGGGCTCAGAAGAGCCTGACTCAGGTTTGGTCAAAAGACAGAGTCTTTTATTAGGAACCAGTTGAAATTTATTCAATAAGATTTCTTGGAGTGATGACCTTTTTTTCTTTTTTTTTCTTTCAGTTTCTCTTGTTTCTTTTTTCTTTTCCAAGTTTTTATTTAAATTTTGGTTAGTTAACATACAGTGTAATATTAGTTTCAGGTATAGAATTTAATGATTCATCACTTCCATACAACACCCAGTGCTTATTACAACAAGTGCCCTCCTTAATACCCATCAACTATTCAACCCATCCTCCCACCCACCTCCCCTCCAGCAACCCTCAGTTAGTTCTCTAGAATTAAGAGTCTCTTTCTTGGTTTGCCGCTTTCTCTCTCTTTTTTTTTTTCCCATGTGTTCATCGGTTTTGTTTCTTAAATTCCACATATGAGTGAAATCACATGGTATTTATCTTTCTCTGACTGACTTATTTCACTTAACATAATACTCTCTAGCTCCATCCATGTCATTGCAAGTGGCAAGATTCCATTCTTTTTTATGGCTGAATTACATATATATATATATATATATATATATATATATATATACCACTTCTTCTTTATCCATTCAGATGTCAATGGACATCTGGGCTCTTTCCATAATTTGGCTACTGCTGATAATGTTGCTATAAACATCAGAGTGTATGTAGCCTTTCAAATCTGTATTTTTGTATCCTTTGGGTAAATACCTAGTAGTGCAATTGCTGGGTTATAGGATAGTTCTATTTTCAACTTTTTGAGGAACCTCTATACTGTTTTCCAGAGTGGCTGCACCAGTTTGCATTCCCACCAACAGTGTAAGAGGGTTCCCTTTTTCCACATCCTTCCCAATACCTGTTGTCCCCTGTGTTGTTGATTTCAGCCATTCTTACAGGTGTGAGGTGGTATCTCATTGTGGTTTTGATGTGTATTTCCCTGATGATGAGTGATGTTGAGCCTCTTTTCATGTGTCTGTTAGCCATCTGGACGTCTTCTCTGGAAAAATGTCTATTCATGTCTTCTGCCCATTTTTTAACTGGCTTGTTTAGTTTTGGGGTGTTCAGTTTTATAAGTTCTTTATACATTTTGGATACTAACCCTTTATCAGATATATCATTTGAAAATATCTTCTCCAATTCTGAAGGTTGTCTTTTAGTTTTGTTGATTGTTTCCTTTGCTGTGCAGAAGCTTTTTATCTTGATTAAGTCCTGGTAGTTTATTTTTGCTTTTATTTCCTTTGCCTCAGGAGACATATCTAGTAAGAAGTTGCTATGGCAGATGTCAAAGATGTTACTGCCCGTGTTCTCCTCTAGGATTTTGGTGGTTTCCTGTCTCACATTTAGGTTTTTTTGTCCATTTTGAGTTTATTTTTGTGTGTGGTCTAAGAAAGTGATCCAGTTTCATTCTTTGTGTGTTGTTGTCTAGTTTTCACAGAACTATTGAAGAGACTCTTTTTTTTCCATTGGATATTCTTTCCTGCTTTGTCTAAGATTAGTTGGCCATATAGTTGTGGACTCATTTCTGGGCTCTCTATTCCGTTCTATTGATCTATGTGTCTGTTTTTGTGTCTGTCTTGGAGCAATCTCCTTTTTACCTGGGACTCTGACTTTCTTTGGAATTAAGGAGATTCATTCACTCAAAAATATTTTTCATTCATTTAACAATTTTTGTTACTGAACACCTACTATGTGCCAGGCACTGCACTAGGCATCAGGGAAACAATAGGGATTGTGATAAACATGACCCCAACCCTAATGAGACTGACAGTGAAATGAGGAATCAGGTAAATAAAAGAGCTACAACCGTTGGTAGCTAAAAAGATAGTAAGGAGAGCGTTGTTCTAGAAAATAATGGGAGAAGCTGTGATCAAAGAGAAAACAACCTTTAAATTGAGAAAGATGAAAAAGATAGTGTTGGCCATCCAATAAACCACAGGAAGCACATTCCAGCCACAGAGAGCACAAGTGCAATGTCCCTGAGGCAGAACAGAATTGAATGACACTGAGAACATCAGAAGGCCAGTATGGGTAGAACAGGGTGGGGATGAGTCAGACAAGTCATATGCTCTAGAAGGAGCTTGACCAGGATATGATCAGATGTGTTTTTCTAAAACATCGCTCTGGTCACTATGGAGAAAATAGGTTAGTCAAAGACAAGAAAAAAGGCAAGAACCTACTTAGGAGGAGTCCATTAGGGTAACCTTTGTAAGATTTGATGGTGGCTTGAGGAGATTAGAGAGAGAGGGAGAAGACGAAGCAGCCTGGAGGGGGGGGGTGGTGCACAGTAGAAAGAATTGTTTGGTGGTGGGACTTTCTCTCCTGAGAGTCAGATTGGTGCAGACGAGTGCTCTGTCAAGTGCAGTGCAGAAACTATACACTGGCCTTCAAATAGCTCTCAGATCCACAAGAATGTGGAGGACTTAAACTCTGTTAGTGATGCCAGCAATTAGTGAAGCAATTTGGTCCATATCCTTCACCTCTCTCTGTCAACACATATGTCTTGAGCACCTACTATGTGAGGCCAGGGAGAGAGCAGCAAATGAGACAGGCAAGAGCCCTGCCCTCCTAGATTCACATCATCGAGGGGACATGAAAAATTAATTGGCGAACAAATACATTTGTCAAGTCAGGTGGTAAGAATTCTTATGGGGGTGCCTGGGTGGCTCAGTCGGTTAGGCGCCTGCCTTCAGCTCAGGTCATGATCTCAGGGTCCTGAGATAGAGCTCCGCATCGGGCTCCCTGCTTAGTGGGGAATCTGCTTCTCTCTCTCCCTCTGCCCCTCCCCCTGCTTGTGCGTGCTCTCTCTCTGTCAAATAAATAAATAAAATCTTTAAAAAAAACCACAGAATTCTTATGAACTACAAATGAAACCAACTGGGTGAGGAGGTATTTGAGCAGAGACCTGAATGAAGGAGGGGAGCAAATCATGCAAAGATGGGGAAGAGGGAGGAAGGTCCAGTTCCTGTGCAGCGAGTGCAAAGCCCCTAAGGGGGTGGGGATAGGGGTGGGGCAGTTTTGGTCTACTTCTCACCACCCCCCCCCCCACCTCCCACAGATTCGGTGTCTTTCTTCCCATTTCAGACTACTTATCTTTCAGTCTCAACAATCCTAGGTCCTGCAAAACAGGAATTATCCCACAGGAGGTTGGATGACTTTCATTTTTCATAATTCCAAGTGTCTTTCACTAAACTAAGAATCACATAATCAAAAGTCTGTGACAGTACATTTAAGTACTTAAGCTTTGTACCCAGGTGAAAATTATTACCAAACTATTCCAGTTTAGACAGAAGAAGGTGTTATTTGGGCATTAGAAAGTATGTGTGTGTGTGGGTGTGTGTGTGAGACAGAGAGAGAGAGAGAAATTGGAAGAGAAGGAAAAGTGAATGAGGGAGAGAAAGAGATTATATAACTTCAGACCACAGTGGCTTTGTGTGCTGCAGATGAAGTAATTTGTTTATAATTGCTCAGAAGACATGTTTACCTAAGGAACTGATAGCAACATTGAGCCGCCTGTCTGACTTTCAGGTTTATGTGTCTGTTTAGACAAGTGCCAGTGGCCAGGCGGAGTTGGAATGGAGAGCAAGTTTCCATGATTCTATGTGTTCTGACCCACTGCCCTGGGCACCAGCCTGACCCGGATGTCCCATCCCTAACCATGGTGTGTATTCCCAGACTTCTTAACGGTCAACACAGCAAAGCCTTGGCCAGAGTCAATCTGATCATGAAGAAAGACAATGACGCAGAGTCTGGGACCTCTGAGAATGAACTGACAACCAGGATTTTTAACCGAGAATTACTGTCCTCTGGAAAGCTGGACCCCATATCTTCTTCGTGAAATTTCCCTTCTTCTATGACCTAGAACTAAAATGGCTTTATATCCATTTCCTACTATTTCTCTGGGGAATCCGTTCACATAAAAAGTCCACTCTAGTGGTGCCTGGATGGCTCAGTCGGTTGAGCATCCGCCTTCGGCTCAAGTCATGATCTTAGGGTCCTGGGATCGAGCCCCATGTCAGGCTCTCTGCTCAGTGGGGAATCTGCTTCTCCCTCTCCCTCTGTGCTCACTCTCTCTCTCTCTCTCGCTCGCTCTTGCTCTCTCTCTCAAATAAATAAATAATTTTTTTTTAAAAGTTCACTCTAATATAACAATGAACATGATCTCTCAGAAAATGACACGATGGAGTTGTCTCAATAGACCTTCTCTGAAAAAGTAGGTGTGTGAGCCCAGAGAAGGTGCCAGGCCAGATAAATCTTACCATCACATTAGCCCGCTAGGCTTAGGTGGGTCTTCACTCATGTGGACCTGTGAGAGGATATCGGGCCAGACCACACGTGGCCCATACCTCCAAAAACCCACCGCATCCCTTGGGAAAGACATCTCCAATCACCATCTCTTCAGGCTATGCCAAATGTGTCTTTCTCCAGTCACCATCCAGCTTGGTGCTCATCAGGTTGGTTCTATCTCTCGCCTCTGTGGCATTTTAGATTATTCCAAAATTAGGAACGCCTCTTCTCTCTGCACAGATCTTACACTGACTGTCTTCATTTTCCTGAAATGGGAATTTCAAGTACCAACAAATCAACATCTGCCCAAAGGTTCTTATTGACCCTTTATTTCCAGGGCCAGGAACTATCCTGGTGTTAGTTGCCCTGCTCCTATAATTGCCTCAAGAGGGGGACCCAATTATCTGAATAGTTTAGGACCTGGAGCTGGAACAGTTCATTTTATCTTTGAGGATAAATAACACAGAGAGGTGACTGTCACCTGTAGCAAAGCCCCTGCCACCACGACAGGAGTTTCCAGAACTTTTTATCAGTTTACTTAGAATAGATACAGCAGTGGGATGTTCAGCCACAACTTCCCTTTTTCATTGACGAGTAAGGACTTCTAAAAATTCTTTAACAAAAACATTACAAACAGCAAACATTCTAAACAAAAGGAATATTTCAAAGGGATTTTGTTGACATTACATATTTTTTGTCCCTTGTTGAAAATACATAATTTATCTCCTGGAAAAGAACATAGGTAATTGCTTGAGACAATAAACAAGTGACCGTAATCTATAATCTTTTCCAATTTCCTGTGAAAAGAAAGAAATGATAGTACATGATATTGTCATAACGTTCCCCAAAAAGAGGTCCCCTAAGTGTTACCTGTAACAATGGAGATTGATGTGTATGACAGGGAAAACTGCCTTGTTTCTCTTATTCTGCAAATTTCCACATCTCGGTGGCTCCCTTCCTGCCATTGCCCCCCATACTGCCAACACCTAGGATGAAGACCAGAGGATATGTCAGTAGGAAGGTCAGCAGAGTGGAAAATTTAACCTTGGGTAATAAAACTCAGTCTATTCCTCCCTCACTGATTTGGATAGTCATTTTTTTTTAAATTATACTAAAATTTCATATTTATTTAGGTCTATTTCTAGACTGCTCTGTTGCTCTGTTTAGTCTTCTGCCAGTCCCTTACTATCTTCCATATTGTAGCTTATAATATATTTTCTATTAAGTAGGACTACTGCCTCTGCTGTGGGAGTGTTGGTGTTAATGTTTAAGAAATGTAAGAACTCAGAACACAGGACAGCAGTCACCCCAGGTACAACCAAGTTAAATGTGCTCAGATATACTTAAAGTTGAATATTTACCTTATGAAATTATGATATAATATAATATAATATAATATCCCAAGCCTATTTTGCTAAATTGATAAGCAAACACAACTGCAGGTAAGCCCATGAATTCAAGGATGTTGCAACATTAGAAAGTTGATGTGTGCTCTATGATTAGATCAAAGAGAAGAACCATGTGATCATTTCAGCAAATGATGAGAGCAAAGGGCATCTGACTCAGTTCCCCATCTATTCCAATATGAAAAAAAAAAATCTTAGTAAACTAACAGGATGGAAAGATACACATCTCAAACCCACAGCCAGCAGCATGTGAGCCAATGCCATTGAACAGGAGAGAACTAAATAAACCATAGATATTGAAAGGAGAGAGAGAATACTTTTTCGCAGATGTTTTTATTCTATGCCCAGGAAATACAACGAAAACGATAAGAGAAAACAGGAAACTATTAGAAAAGATTCTACTGCTTTGGGTTTTCTTTTTTCTTTTTCTTTTTTTTTTTTTAAGATTTTATTTATTTATTTATTTATTTGAGAGAGAGAGAGAGAAACAGCATGAAAGGGGATAGGGTCAGAGGGAGAAGCAGGCTCAGAGAAGGTGCCAGGCCAGATAAATCTTACCATCACGTTATTTAGATTATTCCAAAATTAGGAACGCCTCTTCTCTCTGCACAGATGTGGGACTCGATCCCAGGACTCTGGGATCATGACCTGAGCCGAAGGCAGTCGCTTAACCAACTGAGCCACCCAGGCGCCCTGCTTAGGGTTTTCTAACTTGTTCATTTCTCCACACAGCTTGATCGGTCTCTTCTTTTGGCCTTCCTTAGGTTTAATTTCTTTCTACCTTTTTCAGATCTCTTAAGTGGATCACTTTGCTTTCTAGATGTATTCCATGTCTAGATGTATTCCATGTCTCTAGATGTATTCCATGTCTCCGCCACACTTCATCAATTCTAACACACACACTCTTTTTTTTTCACATTTTCACATCTATGAGATAGAAATTTGTCCCATATCAATGCCACATGACTACCACAAGTGGCCTGGGAGCAGCTGTGGTATGGCTGTCATTGCCCCTCTCTACCATATGTGTTCATATTTTTACTACTTCACTTAGCTATGAGCGTTATTGGTGATTGCCATGTGAAATGTCTCCAGAAAGTTTTCCCTATCATTTGGCAATGAAATAAAGTTATTGTGGATACAGAAATACATGGAAATATATCAACAGGGCACACATTTGTATTAGTGACATACATGTTGATATTAGACAAAAAACTACAACTATCTATTTTCTTGCAGAGCAGCTGCTGAATACTTTACTGGATTTAAGAAATGAATACATTCCCAAGTAGATGAACCTGTTACATTCTGTTCCTGAGATGCATAAAAAAGGATCGCCCATCATGTTACACAAGCAGTTGAAGAAAGTAGAAACTGCTAAATCCCTTGGAACAGATAGAAAAAATTTCAAAGCAGTGAGAGCTGGTATGTCTCATACACGCATAATGCGGAACTACTGTCAAAGCATCAAATATCAATTTGACCAAGACTTCCTGCTGATTTTGAATAGAAGCTGCTTAAACTCTAGTTACATATGACTCAAGTGAGAAAAAAAATACAACTATGAGTTTGATCAAATAAGAAATACTCATGAAACACCAGGATCCTTTGCCATGCCTTTGAATTGTACTGCAAATGCTGAAGTGATAAAGAGATTAAGATGACGAGCACAGGATATAAAAGCAGCAAACACCTCTGCAATGCTCTCCATAACTGTTATTTGCTGAAAGTTGTCTTAATATCTAGTCATAAACCACAGAATAACACCTGAGAATGAGATGTTCTCAAAGAAAAATGGGTGAATGGTGGTTGAACTGATGGAGAATTAGTTAATGTCACTGGGAAAGATGTAAGGGTGAGTCTTAAAGGATAAGTAGAAGTTTTCCAGGAGAATGAAGAAGGAAAAGTCATTATACAAACACACAGAGCACAACAGAAGTACAGGAGAATATAAACTCATTTGGAAAAAAAAGAAGATTCTGTTTGGAAAGGGAGTTTCTACATGGCAAGGGACACGTGCCCTTTGCGGTACCCTTGAAAGACAACTGGCAGAGTCATTGCAGCTTGCACAGAGGTCCTGGTAGTGGAGCCCTTCAGGGATGGCCCAGGCCAAATCACACTGTTGATGGTGCTATCTACTTTCCATTTTATTCCTCTTTCCTCCCCTCCATGCCCATCACAGAGCTTTCCCCTAGGCCCAATGTCCACTATTGGACAGTGAAGAAATATTCTTCAGTTGAAAGTATGCATGTAAGATTTCTGTTAGCGTCAACATTATCCTTAGAATGCTGAGAACACGGAAGGCCTCACTACATATATTAAGTGGTTGCTTTATTTGCCAAAAATTTTCATGAGCTCAAGATTTGCTGCCAAACATCATACGTGCTGTATTTCTTTCTTCTCCACATCACTTGCGCTTCCCACCGTGTAGCTGTAGTCCTTCAGCGGCCCTCATGGTGCCGTGCCTTCTCCGTATTCCATGCTGCTTTGCCTCTGCTTGTCCCTGTTCCTTGCCATTCCACCCAAATCTATGCAACAGTGAAGAGATAAAACGCTATTGCCAAAGGTAAAGAAGATCTATGACCAGGTCTGGGAGGGATGGTGTGGAGAGATAAAGACAGACAGGTGGACATACAGGCAGATATTGGCTGCTTCATAAAACCGATTCTCACTTTAGCTTCAAATAGAAATCTTGCTTATTTAACAACAAATGTAGGCAAAAAACCCCCCCAAAAAACAAAAAAAAAACCTTTTCCATCTTTTCTAGATTTGCATTATTATTGAGACTACTGGTAGAGTCTTTGTTTTAAAGAGAATGTTCTATTTCACAGAGCTAGGATTGATTACCAGCCTATGCCAGCCAAGGAGAGACACTGAATATTGTAACCCCAATTTACCATGTCACTAATTTGGTAACAGGGGGTTATTCTTAATGGAGTGAAAGAAAGATACCATTTTTCTTCTGTGTCTTTAAAGCCATTTTTTTTTTTTGCTTCTTCAAAAAGAAGCAATGTCACAAATTTCATTAGTATAATATAGACTTTAAGACCTGCCAGAGACATTAAAATGTACCTAGTCCAATCCTCTCATTTTACAGATGAAAAATAAATAAATAAATTGACTTGTTCCAGACTTTACAACAAGCTGGTGACAAAGCCAGGATTGAACCCAAGTTCTGACGTTATGCAACCAATCTGCCCAAGACATTTTATGGAGCAAATGATATCTATCAGAGACATGTGAGTTAGCCATGGGGCCACAGACTGGGGTGCAGGAAAGTTCAGGAATGCTTAGGGTCTCTCTCTCTCTCTCTCTGCAGGTTTATCGAATTATGAACTGTAAGTAAAAAGTCTCAAGGTAAGTGTTGTTTGGAAGAATTCATCGTTAAATCTGAGAGATGAAAAGGCTCATCACTACCCAATGGCTGCCTAGTCAAGGAGTTCTGAGAAGGACTTGACAAATGCCTGTGTCTATCTCCCCATTTCCCAGATGAGGAAATGAAGGCATGAAAAACAACAAAACCACACAGCTGAAGAAGAAATCGCTCCAGAGCCAAGGTTTCTCTTTCCTGGGCTGCATTCTGCAACCCAAAGGTTGTGTAATTCTATAAAGCACTCATGAATCAGCGAGGATGGCAGCCCAATCAATAAATAATATGGAGAGCTGAGAGATTGAGGTCTCTCGGCAGCTTTACCAAGATCTATTAAAAGTAATTTCAGTTCCCTTTTGAATTGCAGTCTTTTCTCTCTTAGCTCTGCCAGAGGTTTTTATTTTATTTGTTCTTGCATTTTGGATAGCCTCCTTTGTTGGCTGTGCAATGGATTTGATGATCTCATTTCATTTGGTCTTTTCCAGCCTGTTTCTGTGATTGGAGTGGGATGGAAATGGATTCTGGACTTGCTGCCTGTATGGGAGGGAGGGGGACTGTGTCAACAACCTGGGTCCCTGTCCTCCTCAGTGGACCAGAAGCCTGCATCTCCTTCTGGGACAATCCCCCACAAAACCAGGTCCCCCAAATTCTGTTCACACTCCGGCCATGCTCACTCCATTATCTCGGGCAAGCCGTGGGATACTCCCAAGCTCAGCAGGTATTTTCCAGACTTATTTTTGAAGAGAGGAGTGCCCGCTGTTTATAGGATTCCAGTCAGTTCTAAAGCCACAGAATCAATCAGCAAATCAAACAATTCTTTGTTGAGCAGCTACTGTGCATCCAGCACATTGAGAAGCCAAATAATGAGCCCAGGAGAAACCATAATTGAGAGGGTCTAATAATTTTCCTCACTGACTTCTAAGTCCCTGTTCATGCAGGGATGGGCAGGATTCCTTCTCAAACGAGGCAGGGAAATTGACCGAGGTCATGCAATCATTTTGTTACAACCGTTGAAATCAAAGCACAGTATGCTTGCTACACAATAGCCTTTTTTTTTTTTAACTCATAATCTTCTAAGACATTGCAGTGCTAATCCCCAAAATGATATGCTAGAATTCACACAGCCCCCTATGAAATAACACCGATTTACAACCATCCCCTGTGAGCTGCTCCCCAGAATTCAGGATGGCCTGCCCTCTGCAGAAGTTTGCCGAGATGCCAGTGATAAGAAGGGTGGAGAACAGGATGCTTCAGAAGGCCTGCGGGATGACAGCCCCCTGCTAAGCATGCATTAGGCACACTGTATCCCCCAGAGGGAAAGATGGGTAACATACCTGCTCCTGGCAGTGATCCAATGGTGCTTTCATTTCTTCTCTCCCCACAGCATGATGAAAATTGTGCTATATCATACCATTTTACAACAAGAGCCCTGGAAATATTCCGGACACTACCAGGGGAAGCGTATAAACTGAGAGGCTGCTGGATATTTGAACTGTGCTTCTGATTGAGGTAGAAATATCTGCACTTGAGCCAGATCCTCAGCAAAAGCTGAGGCCAGAGGACATGTTTGGTCTGGCTTGAAACCCAGTGTCAACTTGAGATGTCGATGAGATTCCAGGAAAAACTAGAAGAGTACCCTGGGTGCTTTGGCTGTAAACCTCCACCTTTTTTAGCTAATAAAGGAGGCATAGGGTTCCTCAGACTCCAAGTCCCTCTCAGATCAGGTCCTGATTTATTTCTGAATAGGCAGGAATTCAAGTCAAGTCAACCTGTGTTATTGGACTAGTGTTTATTAACACCTTCCTTCAAGCTCAATGTGGTTCTGAAGCCTGCTCACCCTCAGGACCTAAAGTCTTACTGTAGAGTCAAAATTTATGACACACAGGACAGTAATAGAAGGTAGCATATGACTAAATGCCAAGCCGAATGATTCCTGCAGTACACACTTGAATAGTTGGAAAAGGGAAATGCAATGTGGATTATTTGGGGTGGATTATTTTTGAGCAAGGCTTTCTTGAGAAAAAGAAACTTGAACCCAGTGTAAGCCGAATACACAGAGAAGAGGGGGAGGGTGGAGATGTCAGGCCTCCAGAATGAGCATGTCTAGAGGGCACAGGCTGGACTGGGGCAGAGGCTGTGCAGGACCCCTTCCCTGGCTCTAGAATTCTCTCCCAAAGCCCAGCACCAAAAGGGACGCCAGACCTACCTGGAGAACAGCTAGCACCTTCTGGAGTTAACTTCCTGCAACAGAGTCAGCAATTGGATTTTCATTCTGTCAATAATAAGAGCTTCTTGGAGAAGCTAAAAAGCCAATTTAGATCGACTGAAAGAATTTCATTACATGACAAATGATAGGGAGTACCATTTTTATATAAAGATGTATTGTATCCACTGTCTCCCTTGTGCATTAATCTTGTAAATTCTATCAAAAACAACAATAATTAACTTTGCTCAGCATTATTCTTGAATAAAACAGTATTTTTTATAGCTCGTGAGTTGGTTATTTTCTAGTTATTTATGGATTTTTTTCATCTTTAAAGCTGAATTGTTGTATCACAAAGGAGAGATTAGCCTAGGAAATTCAAAGGGAGACAAAGGCAGATACGAGCCCAACTCTGCTAATTAGCAGTTATGAGAACTTGAGCAAGAAACTGACATTCTCTGAGGCTTGATTTCTCGGACAATTACAAGGAATCCAATTCTTGTTTCCTGGAGGTGATGGACACAATGTAAGATGACATAAAAAACACACTTGACACATGGTAGTTACTCAATAAATGAAAACTATTGTTATTCTTATCTTATTCTGTAAGAGTTTCCTCTCTTTGGGGCACCTGGGTAGCTCAGTTGGTTAAGCGTCGGTCTTCGGCTCAGGTCATGATCTCAGGGTCCTGGGATCGAGTCCTACATCAGGCTCCTTGCTCAGTGGGGGAGCCTGCTTCTCCCTCTCCCTCTGCCTGCCGCTCCCCCTGCTTGTGCTCTCTCTCTCTTTCTGACAAATAAATAAATAAAATCTTAAAAAAAAAAAAAAAAAGAGTTTCCTCTCTTTGTGGGAGACAGGGGCAGGACATTATATCACAATTCTTAACTATCTCTTTACTTTCTTTTGCATTCCGATTTTTTATGCTGGTGAGTCCAAACAACTCCTGAAATTAACTCTACGTCACCACAGCCTAAATGTTGTCCAATAGTCCCAGCAGGCTGTGAAGAGACCAAACCTAGATCAAATAAACATAGGATAAGCAGGGTACATATATCTAAGGCCTACGAACTTCATTTACTTTAATATGGGTGGAAATTTTATACCACTGGTTGTCCCAGAGGAATAACTGGCTGGATTGACTGAATTTTTAACTTACCAACAAATTGCATCAGAATCATATCATTACCATCTCACATAGGTTGACTAGAAATCTGTATGTGGTCAAATTGGGAAAGTCAAGGATAGGTTTCTACTTTTTTTTTTTTTAATCTCTCTGAATAACATGATAGCTAGCTAGTGGTAGGACATATGGGGGAAAAAAACAAACACAAGAATGGTTTGAGGTACAACTAGAGAAAGAAGACTGGAAAAAGCTCCTGCCTGTGGGTGTGGTTGGAGAGTCAGAATGTCACTGCCAGTAAGAACACAAGAAGTTTTCAATACCATGAAATCTAAAAATCTAAAAATAAAAAATATATTTTGGTAGAAAAATCAGACCCATTGATTCTGAAAAGGCATTTTATTTATTTATTTTTTCTTAAAGATTTTATTTATTTATTTGACAGAGAGAGACACAGCAAGAGAGGGAACACAAGCAGGGGGAGTGGGAGAGGGAGAAGCAGGCTTCCCGCCGAGCAGGGAGCCCGATGCGGGGCTCGATCCCAGGACCCTGGGATCATGATCTGAGCCGAAGGCAGACACTTAACGACTGAGCCACTCAGGCGCCCCTGAAAGGGCATTTTAAATGCACAAGCCATTATTATTATAACATTTTATAAGATAGGAACAAAAACATATTATATATTAATATATTATATTTATATATTGTATTATATACATAAAAATACAATATATTATCCCAAATGCAAAATTACAAGATGGTTCCAGTTAAAAAAAGGAGAAGGACATGATGGGTTGCTATCATCATTAATTTTTACCTTTCTTAGGTTTTAACAGATGCAATAAGGGACCAATAACTGGTATAAAACCAAAGGAAGAAGAAAGTTTTATCTCTTTTTATAATCAAAACCCAGTTACTCTGATAAAAGATACTGGAATAGTTTTGGAAAATGAGTGGATGCAAGAGGAAATAAAAACATCAAGCAATTTCCTGTCTTCTAACAGTAGCACTTTCATATGGAAATAGGACATTTAGTTCACTTGAAATGGCAGCAAAATCTATAAAATGCCTAGGAATAAATTTAACAAGAAAGGCACAAGACCAATTTGGAAAGAGCTATACGATGTTATTAAAATGTAAAAATAAGATCTGAATTAAAAGGAAAGGCATACCATGTTCTTGGAGCAAAAGACAATAACAATTCTCCTAAAATGAACATATCAACTTAATTTAATTCTGATTAGAATTCCTGCTTTTTAAAATTAGACAAAATCATCCTAATGTCAATATAGGGGAATAAATGCCCAAGAGCCAATACAGCTGAAAAGAAGAGTAAGGGAAAGTTTGCTCACTAGGTATCAACACACCCTAAAAAGTAAATGTGAGCAGATCAATATGGCATTGGTAGAAACAGATTTGTAAATAGAATAAATAATTCAGAAGTGGAACATACAGTATATATGATGTTAAAATTTCATTTCAATTTGGTAGAAAAAGATGCTATGTTTAAGAATCTGTCAGCATATTTGGCTCTTCATCTAGAAGAAAACATGAAGACTGTATATAAAGAATCAATGACAGATAAAGAATTAAAGGTGAAAAATCAAACAAAATTTTTGTTGGGAATATTTTATAAACTACAGGTACAGTGGAACTTAACCAAGTCTTTTCATCTAAAAGCTCTAAGATGATGATGGAAATAGTTAGCTATATAAAAATTAAAAACAATCATACAGCAAGAGATGCTGTATGGGGAGTCAAGAAACACACCGCAGATTTGGGTAAAAAGAATTGGCAATACAGAGAAGCGTGAATATGCCTACTAAAGAAAAAATGATTAAAAATGTAAAAGAGTAGAGGTACGTGGGTGGCTCAGTCGGTTAAGCATCTGCCTCCAGCTCAGGTCATGATCACAGGGTCCTGGGATTGAGTCCCACATCAGGCTCCCTGCTCAGTGGGGCATCTGCTCCTCCCTCTCCCCACTTCTTCTGCTCTCCCTCTCACTATCTCTCTCTCTCTCAAATAAATAAATAAAATCTTTTTTAAAAATGTAAAAAGTAAGGCGCCTGGGTGGCTCAGTTGGTTAAGCGACTGCCTTCAGCTCAGGTCATGATCCCAGAGTCCTGGGATCGAGTCCCACATCGGGCTCCCTGCTCTGCAGGAAGCCTGCTTCTCCCTCTCCCACTCCCCCTGCTTGTGTTCCCTCTCTCGCTGTGTCTCTCTCTGTCAAATAAATAAAATCTTTAAAAAAAAAAATGTAAAAAGTAGACAAAAAATATATAAAGATATATAAAAAGACAGTTCATAGAAATGCAAGCAGAAGTGTCAAATTTAAAAGTGAAAAGGTCAAATGCCCTACAGGTCAGGAACATGCAAATCGAAAGGAGTGATGAGTACTTTCTATCAGAACAAAAATATTTTAAAACTGTGAACGCTGTAGCAGATTTTCCCACTAGAATGGAAGCTCCATTGGGAACGTGATATTTTTGTCAGTTTTCTTCACTGCCATATCCTTGGAGTCTAAAATAGATTCTGAAAAAATGCTAGATGCTTCTTCAACATTTGTGAAAGCTAACTACCATGTGCCAGATGCTCACTGCTCTGCAGGTAGGAATTCCTCCAATCTTCACAACACTCCTAGTGGGGTAAGTGCGCTTATTCTCATTTCACAGATGTGGAATCTGAGGTACAGGGTGGCACAGCGAACAAGTAGAAGAGCTAAGAATGGAACCCTGGCAGTCCAACACCAGATTTTCTAGCTCTATTACCTCTGCCCACATCCACATTGCTGGTTGGGGTGTGGGGAAAGAACACAGCCTTTTTATAGAAAGCAGTCTGGCCGGAATCCCACTCCTAAAGGTAAAAATCCCCAAAAGTAAGGATATGTGCAAGGACATCAATCACTGCACTGTTCAGAGTGGGGAGAAGGGAAACAAAGGGAATGGCTGAACCATTTATGCTAAATGCACACCGCAGAACAATATGGAGCCGTGGAAATAGAAAAATGAGACTTATGACAGTTGAGTTGGATCAGTGTCAATAATGAGGACTTGTGAAAAACAAGATGCAGAAATATAAGGATAATACGACCCCGTTTTGGTAAAAAAAAAAAAAAAGACAAAAATATCTGTGCCTGTGTGTGTGCGTGCAGGTGTGTGCACGTGGCTGTGGGCATACGTCTTTATGTGATGACATTAGCAGAGAAAACACTTCGGGGTTGCTACCATGGGTGCCCAGGGGATCACTGATATGAGTGAAATAAGGAGAAGGAAATAGAAACCAAGCAAAAATGAAAAAAATAAAGACTGCGCTTTAAAAAAAAATGTATATGATCACATTTAGGCACTTGCATAAAATTATGTATAACGACAATAAGTTTAAAGTGTCTATTCATATTTGTTGTTCCTTTCTTTTAAAGTGGATTGATTTTCTCATCTGTGATTTTAAGAGCTGTTTATATACTCTGCGTCTTTATTAAAAATCTTGTCTCCCAGTCTGTGGCTTGCCTTTTAATTTTATTAATGCTGTGATTTGAAGAACAGAAGATTCAAATTTTGATAAAATTCAAATGATCAATTTTTCTCTTTCATGTTCAAGTGCTTTCTAAGAGTTGTCTAAGAAATATTTACCTACCTCCACAGTCACAAAGATTTTCTCCTATGTTTCTTGTAAACCATCTCATAGCTTTCCCTTTATGTTTACAGCTATAATTCATTTCTAGTTAATTTTCATGTGTGGTTTGAGGTAGGAGCTAACATCATAAGATGTTTAATGTCTTTAATCATCAGGGAAATGGAAGTTTCACACACAGTTCGCACCACAATGAGATACCATCGCAAACCAACAGAATGTCTCAAATTAAAGAGACTGACAATCCAAGTGTCGGCCCAGATGCTTAGCAACTGGAACCCTCATACATTATTGGTGGGAAGGTAAAATGTTGCAACCACTTTGGAAAGCAATTTGACGGTTTGGTATAAATTTACCATGTGACCCACTTACCTTGTGTCATAGCAATCTTACTTCTAATTATTTACACGGAAGAAATGACACCATAGATTCACACAAAAGGCTTGTGCATAAATCTTTATACAGTTTTATTCATAATAGCTCCTAACTGGAATTAAGACAAATGGGGATCACCAAGTGAATGAATTAAAAAAAACAAACTGGTATATCTATAATACTACCCAATAATACATATGTGTATATATATATATATTTTTTTTTTTAAGATTTATTTATTTGCGAGAGAGAGAGAGTGCAGGGGAGGAGCAGGAGGAGTAGAGAGAGAGAGAGTCTTAAGCAGACTCCACACTGAGCATGGAGAGAGGACCCTAAGATCACCATCTGAGCCGAAGCCAAGAGTCAGCCGCTTCACCGACTGAGCCACTCAGGTGCCTCTATGTATATATATTTTAAATGAGCTACTGATTCATACAATAACACGGATGAGTCTCAACAACATTAAGCTGGATAAAGAACCCAAATATAAAAGTGTACATATATGAAAGTGACAAAAGGTACAAACTTCCAGCAGTAAGATAAATAAATACTGGTGATGTAATGTACAGCATAATGACTATAGTTAACACGGCTGTGCCGTGTATTTGAAAGTTAAGAGGGAAAATCCTTTAAATTCCCATCACAAGAAAAAAAAAAAAACAAACACTGTTTCTGTTTCCTTCTTTTCTCTATGAGATGGTGGATATTAACTAGATCACGTTGCAATCATGTCACAGTATACACGAGTTGAATCATTATGTTGTATGCATTAAACTTACACAGGGCTTTATATCAATTATATCTCAATAAAACTGGAAAAAATTCAAATAAAAAATACAACTGTACATATTTTATGTTTCATTTGTATAAAATCAGACCAGTGGAGTTACCTAGGACAGGGCTGGGGAGGAACTGACTGAAAAGTTCACAAAGGTACTTTCTGGGGTGATGGAAAGGTCCTGTATCTTGACTGGGATGATGATTACACACTTGTATATATTTGTCACACTGATCAAACTGTACTCTTAAAATGGGTCTATTTTACAATAGGGAAATCATATTTCAATACAGTAAAAAAAAACAAGGAAAATAAATGAATTTTTAAAATAAAATACACAAAATAAAGCCCCAAATGAAGTCTCTGCCATCAAAACAATTTGTGATTTTTGGTCTTCTCCAATTCTTGCCAAACTGCTCGTAACTATTAAGGCTAAGTTCCTTTCCAAATGGATTCCAAGCACCTGATCCAATTTTTTCTTTTTAAAGGAGAATCCTCTACTCCTCCAAAATTTTAGATCCATTTATTTCCTAGGCATTTCTCATAAACCATCAACGTCCATTTTGAAAAATTGCGAATGTGAGTTTCTTGAGTTAATACCTTCCTGAGGAGTGGGCTTCGTTTTGGTTCATAGAGACAACTATCGACCAGTGCCAAATAACTCTGGACTTGTTTTCATGAAATCTGTCAGGCATAGGTCATACTTTTTATAAAAGTTTATGAAACCGCCCAACCTTGGACTCTTTGGACAGCCTCTTAGTAGGTAATCCAAGGAAGCTCAGTGTGGACCCTGTTAGGTGCGCAAAAGGTGGCAGAATCGGGTCAGAGATCCGTGGCTGCACATTCAAATTACTTGGATAGTTTTCCAAAAATACTTCTTCTGAGCCCTACCTCAGACCTACTACATCAAAAAGTCTAAAGCTGAGGCTTGAGCGCTGATGGTCTACACAGCTCCTCAGATCATTCGAAGCTGCGGTCAGGACTGTAAATCACCATTTCAAAGGGAAAGAAAAGAGACATGTCATTTGGCACCTTTTAAAAGACATATACCTAGTGACATGAAACCATTTTTAAAAGAGCAGGAAACATGTGCCCTGCATTGAGAAGAGAAAGATAAGCATCTTTAAAATAAAGTGAAAGAGGGGCACCTGGGAGGCTCAGTCGGTTAAGCATCTGCCTTGAGCTCAGGTCATGATCCCGGGGTCCTGGGATCGAGTCCCACATTGGGCTCCTTGCTCAGCGGAGAGTCTGCTTCTCCCTCTCTATCTACCTGCTGCTCCCCCTGCTTGTGCTCGTGTTCTCTCTCTCTGTGTCAAATAAATAAATAAAATCTTTAAAATAAAATAAAGTGAAAGAAAGAAATGTATTTATTTCCTCTCCTAATTGGACTGCACAGCCAGACTAATACCTATGGAGGGCTCCCAGGCCAGCAACATTCCAGCCAACACAGCCTCGGAATTCCTGGCCGAGTGTGACACGTCCAGATGTCAAAAGAGTTCCTTGATCCTCTATTTTTTTTTTCCCCCACATGTCTCTCCCGCCCGAGGAGAGCCAAGCCAGTCTGCCTGTCATTCGTTTATACCAGCTTCCCATGTTTCCACCTTTCAACCATTTGATCCCAGCTCTTGGAAGATCATTGTCTGCCCTGGCAAATCATCTGTGCTTTCTGCCTCCAAAACCTGGTCTAAACTCCTCTTCCAGGGAGCCTTCCCTGATAAATAGAATTCCTGCTTACTTGTTGCCTTACTATTCCAAGTGTGATTTGGGGATCAGTCAGGTTGGCATCATCCACAGGGGTAGGATTAGGGTTAGATATGCAGAATCCGGGCCCCACCCCAGACCTGCTCAGTCAGATTCTGCATTTTAACAAGATCTCCAGCTACTTCAGCACTCACTTGGTATGGTCAAAGAGTTGTCACTAAGTATACTCAGTGAGTGATCTGGGAGGGACAAGATCACTGGCCTCTCCTTTAGACCACAGGGCTCGTGTTGGGTCTGAGCTACCTTTCCTAAGATGTCCACTGCAGAGATGGTCTGTGAGTTCTCCCGTGTTCTTGCCAGGTTCAGTGGGCAGTGAGCTGAAATGTAGCTTCTGTGTCTTTCATTCTTTACTCTCCTCATACTGGGGATACTGACAAGGACGGGAGATGAGAAAGCCAGCCTTCTCCACACTACAGGTCAGGAGAAGGATGGATATTCGCTTTGCAAAAATTGACACTTCATTCACACACCATAGAATTCACCTTTTTAAGTTGTACCATTCAGTGGTTTTTAGTGCAGTCACAAAATCACGCAACTCTCACCACTATCTAGTTGTGGAACATCTTCCTCACCACAAAAAGAAAGCCTGTTATCAGTCAGTATAGGTATTCCCCTGCCCACCAGGCCCCAGCAACCAGTATGCTACTTTCGGTCTCCATGAATTCACCTATTCTGAGTATTTCATGCAAATGGAAGCGTATACTCTGTGGCCTTTTGTGTCTAGCTGCCTTTGCTTGGCGTAATGTCTTCAAGGTTCGTCCATGGGGCGGTCAGGCATCAGTACTGACAGAGTCTCTCCTTGACCAACACTATTGAGCCTCCCCTGAACTTTTCAGCTGGGCCTTGACTTTCGGACTTCATGTCTGTCTCAGCATCATCTGATTTTAACGAGAACCCTGCCAAGAACCCCACCCTCTGTATCTGTTCAAGCTCCTTGTTCTCCACGGTTCTCTGGGTGATGTCTCATCACTCCAGCCTGACTTCAGCAGGAATCCTGCTGGGTCAGTTTAACCAGAATTTCCCCTTAACGCTGATGTTTCCTCTTAGGAATTTTCCCTCCACTGATCCCCACCCTGCTCCTTGCTTATAAACTCCCACTTGCCCGTGCTGTCTTGGGAGTCGAGTCCGATCTCTCTTGCCCAGGGCAAGACCGCATGCAGTGGTTCCTATACTCAGCATGATGTTCCTCCTTGGATCAGCTCTTCTTTATCTTGCTTTAACAAGTGTCCTGAATGTTAAAATGCTGTTCTTTTTTTTAACAGCTAGAATGTCATTTTGTCTTTAATAGTACTTCCTTCCCTTTTTTGTGCCTGAGTAATAGCCTAGATGTGGCTATACCAAAATTTTTTACCATTATTATTTGATGAATGTTTAGGTTGTTTCCACTTTCAGGCCATGAAGAATAATGGTGCTGTGAACATTTCCAAACGACTTTTTTGTGGACATAAGTTTTAATTCTTTTGAGTATATGCCTAGCCATTCAGTTGCTGGGTCATGTGTATGATGAGCACAGGCTCTCAAGAGAAGGGCTTACTCATATATTCTTCTCTTAACGAATCTCAAAAGACAAAAAAAAAAAAAAAAAGATCTTGAACACATACTTCTCTAGGCCTCATCTTCTCAATCGGGAAATTTGCTACTTGCTCATAACACCTTCATGGGAGGGATGTCGGAGTAAATTGAGATGAGTAAAGTGGTACAAATGGCCTCTTGTTCACTCTAAAGATGAGAACTCCCTTCTGAGCACATGTGATGCGTGTTCAGTTATGGCTCAACATTCTGGTCTCTCATGGCCCAAAATAACTGAACAAATCCTCAGGATCTAAAGCTGAATCACCTGTAATGCTGAATATAATGTGTCTGATCCTTCTTCAACATCTACCCTCCAGAATGAGGACTTAACTACAAGTCATGATTACCCACAAAGTCTACAGAGACTTAAAGACAAAGTCTGGCACAATCCAGCTGAAGCAAGTGAACATTCTTAGGACGGCGCATCTCGTTCTCAGATGCCGGGTGCTCCAGGGTCCTGGGATTACAAACATTTTTGAGCCACTTTCCAAGGGAGGACTATTGAAGCTCCAAGTAACAGGAACCACTCAGGCCAAGCTTAAGCCATAAAAGGGGAAACTAGCCTAGTGAGGATTAACTTATACCTCGGAGAAGCCAAGGAAAGAGAAGCCTGGCCTGAGGGAAGGGATGAGAACCGTGAGCTGGCCTCTCCCTTACCTTCTCAGCTCCGCTCCTTCAGAATCCCTGTTTTCATTTTATTTTCCTCCCACATGTCATAGACACCAACATCTCATACGTTCACATAGTATGTGTCCAGCTGCCTGGAGAGGAACTGACTGCCCATCACTCACCTAATTCTAAATGCCTACAGATCTGATTCCAAAATCCCATCTTGCTCTCGTCCCCACTCCCCATCCAGTGAACAGTGACCCAAAGCAAAGTGACATGCTCCAGATGGTGCTCCCACCATGTGATCCGGAGGAAGAGGCGGTCCCCAGAACACAGTGCATGTATTGCAAGGCAGATTGCTGGCCAGACAAAACAACCCGGTAAGAGACCACAACTGTTTTCAAGTATGACTTTACTGTTTGCACACAGAGCATCCCCTGGTGTCAAGAAGCCTCATAAAAGCAGCATTGGGTCAGAGAGTCACTTATCTGGGTTGCATTCGCTGGATGCTGTCATCTTAACTACAGTGGTCAATGTGGTCCACATGGACCAATTATCTATGTCAGTACCTCCCAAGGTTGTTTATGTTCGGGGCTTTATGCCGGCAACAGGATGATATGAGGAAAATAGCTAAAAACACACTATGATAAGAGAAGAGTGGGTAACAAAAATCTGACTTGGAGAATCTTTACAGGCCACCTTCAGGCCCCACTCAAGCTCCCCCAAATAGATGTGCAATCTAAGTAAAAACCTTATGTTTATAATGCAAGTGTAGCCTCAGCTTAAGGGTCCCAGCTAGCCACCTCCATCCAGATTGCCAACATTAAGTCTTCCTAGATTTCAATTCTAGAGCCACTTCTGTGTTCAGGTAACTCTACTATAATTACATTCACTCAATAACACTTTAAATACCATTTTGGGATAATTTCCAATTACGTCTAGCTAAGGAACATGGGAAGATCTTTAGCCAGTTCAGTTGGGAAATTCTTTCCTGCTCTCATCCAGACATTGCAGTACTGAGATTTTCTTAATCCTTTCCTAGGGGCCCCTGCTAGCCTTGCCCTTTGCAGTTCCATCCAGAATATTTTTTGCCTGTGTCTGATCCTCGCCCTCGGGCTCCAAACCCAAGGTTAACTTTGAGCCAGCACAGAAAGAGAATCTCCATCAGAGGTGTGGTTAAGGAGGTTGGGGTTTTCAGCAAACTCAGCAAACCACGGGTTGCCAGTTCTTTATTTAAAATCAGAGAAAGCGTATTCTCTCCTATTTAAATAACATTTAGCTTTCTCTCTTTTCATTGGGGATATGCTACTATTTCTAGCTGGGTGCCCCAATCACCTTTTGAAGCCCTAGGGTCAGTGGAGATATCTTATTACATTCTCAGTAATGGGCAGAGAAACCCTCAGATTGGTAAAATCTGGGTCCCCCCTCCCCATGCTGCAGAAGCATGAAGGCCTAGAAATTTCCTATATCCTTCTGTGACACTCCCCCGGCAGACGAGAGCAGCCTGGCAGTTTATCCTGTAATTTTTTCCTGTGCATTCACATGTGGCCTATACTTACATCTCAGATGGCACATTCTTTTTCCTCATTAAGCTGGAAGAAAACACTGCAATAAAGTAGAAAGTGAATGCCAATCAATTACAGTGCTTTGGACAGCTACTGGCTGGAAGGCAGAACGGTGGATCATCTGTCCCTTCCTTCTCTTAATCCTCCATTTTTCAGTCTGTCTACATCTAGCCAATACATTCCATCCTCCCTACACAAATCTAAAGGGAAAATGAAATGGGGAAACTTTCCTTTGGAATGCCAAACAGCTTTTGGCATCCTTTTCCCCAAATGTCTCAAGGTCTTTTGGCAAAAAGAGTTTTGCATTCAAAACCTTTGGCATGGTGGTATCCTGGTCTGGGATCCCTATGCTTGTCTGTACCGTGCTTCCTAATTTCCTGTTGGGAAGAGCTGTGAAATGCTCTTTATTAAGTAACGGCCCCAATTCTGCAGCCCTCGCACCACCCCACCACTAGAAGATCACTAGTATTTCAAGGCTGGTTACCATGAAGCCTGCCCATTGTCACAGGTATAGAAAAACCTGGGTTTATTTGCAAGGAAAAGATACTTTGTTTCCATTATCCTATATTATTAAGAGGGTTGTTACAAAGGTGAGTATGGACCCCCAAATGATACAATACTTCACAACCCTCCTTTCACTTACTTGGTAAGAAGTGTTCATTGTTATCTTAGGGCTGATGCGCACTTGGTCAGAGGTGGGGGGTTGATGAGAGACTGAAGGACAGTGATGACAGTGACATTTGCCTTCTCCTTCCTTTTCAAAGTAACAACACCTAAGGAATGTAAAACAAACCCCGGCTCTTATTTGATGCCACCAATGACTCAACCAAATACCTCTCCAGAGACCCAGGCAACTTTGTACGTTTCTTTGTGATGGCTTTATTGACCCCAGTTTTGCCTATAAATGTAAGAATCCATTTGAGGACAGTGGGCTCTAATTGCTCCAGTAAACATGGCTCAGGCTGCTTTTTCTTTTTTTTTTGTTATTTTTTTTTTTAAAGATTCTATTTATTTATTTGAGACAGAGAGAATGAGAGAGACAGAGAGCACATGAGAGGGGGGAGGGCCAGAGGGAGAAGCAGGCTCCCCGCCAAGCAGGGAGCCCGATGCGGGACTCGATCGCGGGACTCCAGGATCATGACCTGAGCCGAAGGCAGTCGCTTAACCAACTGAGCCACCCAGGCGCCCCAGGCTGCTTTTTCTAAGTCATCCCTTGCATAGATTCCACAGAGCAGCTCCGTGTTGAATTAAACTCTTCTCTCAAATGAGGCTATTGCCCTCAAATGCATCCCGATCAAATCATGTGCGTTTGTGCATGCTGTATGTGCTTTTCACATTTTCTTTGTATGGGAACATGGAGACAGAGAGAGAGAAAAAACAAGATGTTGAAAGCAAGAAATTAAATGGAATGGTTTAAATAAATCATATTAAGTGTCATTATAATGTATCTCAGTCACTTTATAGTCCTAAAGCAGTGCCTGGCGCATAGTGGCCACTGAGTGCTTACTGAATGAATGCATGAGATGCCCAAGCAATCAATAATCAGGGAGGTGGGTTTAGCCTTGTGTAACATCCAATGGACAGAAATAGAGAGAAAAAGGAGCTCTGATGTAGAAATCTTACATTCCAAAAAAGGGGGGGAAATTCCTTAATGTCGAAATATTATTCTAAAGAGATGGAGAAAAAGTGGGAAGCTCTTCTTTGGAATTCAACACTCTTTCAGTATGCGTTCACCTGAATGGCTTGCTGACTATGAAATACCAGTGTAGAGAAAAATGCTAAAGCACTGCCCCTTCTGTCTCCACAATAGGAAGAGTCCTTGTACTTGGCCCCTGCTGTCTTTTCGTCTCCTGGGTGGGGCAGCTCCTACAAGGCAAGATGAGGAAATGTTCAGCTCCCCAGGTCACCAGGCAGAATTCTGGGCTCTGATTGGCCTGCCCTCTCCTTCCCATTCCCAAACTCAGTCTTGGATTTTCTAGGATTCTGTAAATGCCTCTTTTGGATGAATTAACCTCAAATCCCTTAAAGATATGTACTCAAATTTCTATTAATTGTGATGGGTCATGCTAAGGAGAATTCACAGACAACAACTTATCTTTGTCTTCATGGCTATAGTAATCTAGTTAGTCATTGAATTTATTCAGCACATATTTATGGGTAATGTACCATATGCAAGGAAATGTGCCAGGCGCTGGGGATAATCTGTGAACAAGCCTCACAGATCATACAGTCGACTAGGGGATATAGACAAGCAAAGTGGCTATTAGAAAGCAGAGTGATAAGGCTGTAAGTACAATGTGAGGATATTAGAGAGGCGTACGATATAGATTTCAGAAGACCGGGGAGGGCTTCCTGGAGGAAGAGACATCTGAATTGAAACCTGACAGACAAGGAGAACATGGAGAAGAGGGTTCCAACAGGAGGAAAAAGTTTGTGTAGAGATAAGGAACTCCATGCCGGTAAGGCGTGGGCTCTGATGAGTATGGATGGGAGAGGAGAAGGTAAGGGTGGGAAGGTGAGGACAAGAGATGAAGCCAGAAGGAAAGAGGGAAAATCAGACCCTGGATCATGAATATTGGCATCAGGGTTCCCAGCAATGGCCACCCTTTTGGAAACTTCTCAAACCCTGACCTAGAGTCAAGTATGTGCACCTGCGCACCCAGTTAAGTTTGCAGGCTTGGCCCCCAGCCCTTCCCAGGAACATTCTCCATCTTAAAGGCAATCAGCACTGTATAGACGCAATGAAATAACACTGTTTTTCTAAATGTTCTCTTTTCTTGAACATACCATTCATTCAATTTTAGATTCTAGCTAAACCTCTGGGGAGTAGAATGGAGGTATGGCTTCTCAGCTCAGACTTAAAGTGGAGCTTCAGGCCTAGAATGAGCATGTTTCTTGAGCTAAAAGGGAGGAGGCCCAGGTGAAGGCTGTCACCTGGGGTGTGCCCAGGGGTGGAGACCAGGAGAATCGCCATGACAGCGCACCACCCTCCCCAACCCCCAAGCGCCACTTGGAGCTGTTGGGAGAAGTGCAGATTTCTTCCTTACATGAGACCTCTTTATTTTTCACTTTTTATATAAAGTTATATATAGTATATAAAATTATATGTACAATAATATACTATATATACAGGCAAAATTTTAATCAATGGTGAATCTGGCAAAGAACATATGAAAGTACTTGCAACTTTTCTGTAAATATGAAAATATGTCACAATAAAGTAAAAAGGGGAGAGTATCCCATCCTCCACTCGGTGCCACTCCCTGAAGGCTTCTCATCCTCAGCTCCTCTCTTCGGGGAAAATTGGGGCTTGAAATCTGCCCAAAGATCCCTTTACCTCCATTGGTGTTTGCTCTTTTTCATTCTTCCTGAGGCCTTGGAAACCTAGACTGTGGTCCCCAAAGCACAGGACTGTTCATCCTCATAAGTCATCCTGGGCCTGAATTCCTGGGGGGAGCTGTGAGCTTGTCTCCTCCCAGAAGCTGCATCCTACAGGGACCTGAATGGTACCTCCCCACACAGATAGCAGACCCCAACCTCTGGAAACTGTGAATGTTGTGTCATAGGGTAAAGTGTTTGTAGATGCGATTAAATTAAGGCTCTTGCGATGAGAAGATTATTCTGGATTGTCCAGGTGGACCTACATGCCTTCGCAAGTGTTTCTGTAAGAGCGAGGCAGAGGGAAATTAGACTCACATGGAGGAAAAGGTGATGAGGACACTGGGGAGTGATATAGCCACAAGCCAAGGAATGCCGGCAGCCACCAAAGGCCACCAGAGGCTGGAAAAAGCAAGGGATGGATTTTTCCCTGAGGGACTTCCGAGATTGTGTAGTCCTATCGACACCTCGATTTTGGATTTCTGGCCTCCAGAACTGTGAGAAAATAAATTTCTGTTGCTTTCAGCCACCACAATGTTACTAATTGGTTATAGCAGCCATAGGAAAGCAATACTTCTTAAACATTTGTGGAGGAGGAATATTGAGATTAATGGCCAAAAATGGATATACAGCTCTTCCCATGGGAATCTGCACTTTAATAAGTCCTGACAATAAAACCTTAGGCATCCCACAAGGCCACAGTGCTCTGGTCATGGAGGGTGATGTTCTGAGAGAGTCAAGGGCAGGCAGTACTGAAATGGACCTCACCAGTACTCCAGAGGGCCCACCTTGTTCAAAGCCTCAGAAGATCAGTACCAACCACCACCGATGGAATTCAAGATTTTAAACTGAGACAATAGAAGAGTTGGAGTAACCGGTATGTTCCTCCCTTTTCATGTTATTCACTGATCCCCCACCCCTTGGTTTCTCCTTTGACTCACTAATCCAGTTATCCAAGTATTGGAGGAAGCCAACATATTTTGACATGGGAGAAGGCTAAGCACTGAGTTTAAAGAGCAAGGCTTTGGGAAATGCAAATGGAGCTTCCAGTGCTATCCCCCGTCACTCTCCACAACCCTGACCTAGTGAGGTTCTAGACTGTGCAGAGCCTCCATTTATCAAAAACATAGGGACAATGCTGCCTACCTTCAGGGAAGTGATGAGGGCTGAATGAGACAGTGTATGTAAAGGACTGGACACAGTGTTTAGGCAGATGGAGTTCTTAGTAACTTCCAACTATCACCATAGAGTGCCTCCTGTCATCTAGAACTAGACTCTTTCCATTTATTTCTTAGTTGATTTATCAGGCATTGCAGGTGCCATTCCTCTGGAGTTCACAAGAGGTAGACAGCAGACACCTGAACTGCTAAATTATAATCCAGTGATGCAGTGCAGGATGGCCGTGTGTGCAGCACAGGATGGCAGTGTATACAGCACACCATGGGCACACAAAAATGGAAAAGATGAATATACTTGGGCAATGATCAGGGGAGAGGAAGAGGAGGCTCTGGGAAGGCTCCAAAGGGGTAGTGACTTTGAAGATGGGTCTCGAAGGCATGAAGGACTGGGTCCTGTGGAAGAGAACATAATTGCAAGTGTCCCTGCAGGTCTGTGGTTGTAAGTGGCTTGTCCACATTCATTTGCATCAACTTATGTGTTCTTGGGTAAATCTGTTATTTTTGGTTTTCATCTGTATTTTTTCCTTCCTGATATTGGTTGATAAGTTGAGACAATAACCTAACATTTTTACTAAAGTTATTTATCCTTTCTGAATTTTGATTTTCCTCTATAATGTAAAGAATACCTCAAAGGTTCTGTGTGTGTGTGTGTGTGTGTGTGTGTGTGTATAAACGTAGAAATATCTAACAGTACCTGGAGGCTAATAGATGCTCAAAATTTCACTTATAATCCTCCTCTTTTCTATTTAGCTCTTTTTCCTTTGCCTTTACACCACAGAGGCAGTTGGATATAAAAGACAGTTGATTAGGTTTAATGGTCTGGAACTTGAGGGCAACTTGACTTCCAAATTACTGTTGTCTCCCACAAAGCCTAGCACATACATGGGGCTTTATGAATGGTTAGGGAAGGAAGAGAGGGAGTAGAGGTGGAAGGGGAGAGAGAGAGAGACAGAGGAAGAAAAAGAAAGGAAGGAAGACTGGTCCACATGCTCTGCAAGCTTTATCTCCTTCTCCTCAAGAGAAAGTATAAGATAGCTTAGTATTGTGGAATTAAGGGATTCTTACTTGCACTTTGCTGACTAGGGGTTCTTTATGTGCATTGTCTTATTTAATCCTCACAACATGCCAAAAGTCACAGAGATTGAAATCCCAGTCTGGCTGATTCCAGAGGCTTCTCTTTCCATATATCATCCCAACTATGACTAAGACATTCTATTTCTCTCACAAGGAAACAAGTATCTCCCAGAACGATCAGAGAAAAGATGTGATTTCTTGTCCAAGACCTGTCATTTGCTAACTGTGTGATTTGAGGTACTCACGGACTGTTCTTTGCCAAGCCTCAATTTCCTCTTTTGTATAATGAGAATTGTCAAGTAATGCCTGACGTTGGCAGCCTCACAAGATTGCCATGCAGGTCTGATAGAATGGGTGTGTAAAAGAAAATCACCTTCATAGATTGTAAAGCCATAAACATGCAGGAGCCTATTAAGAAAACATTCATACTAAGGTGTACATGACTGATAACAGATTTTACACTGGGCAGAGACCAAAAGGGCAGAGCAAGGAGAATTGAACAGAGGGATAAGCCTACCAGAGCAAGCTGGGGACGTGTGAAGGACATCTTTCAGCTCTTTCACAGCAGCTCTGAACCCATCCTGCCCAGACCCAGTGTGGTATTCTTCACTTTTCCACATCCTGTTCCTACATTAACCTAAGATTCCAGAATCCATAGACTGCTTCTTACCCCCCAGTACACACCCGCCCCTGGGGAGGAGATCCTTCCTGCTCCAAATAGATACAAAACCACCAGCCCCTAAGCTGGCTGTGGGCTGGCTGAGATCAGGGCTATTCTGGGGCATCCAGTTTGCATGCTGATAGGGGAGGATTAATGAGCCAGTCTGCTCATCCATTGCAATTAGAAACAACACTGGAACTATTCTGGGGCTATTTCTATGCGGAGAACTTGAACTGCTCATCAGCCCTCCTCACTCAGAGACCTGTGGGTAATTAGGGCCGTGTTAAATATAGGAGAATCAGCCCAGAGCCGTCCCCATCTGTGCTGGTGTCTCTGGCGCTGAGGATACACTGTGCCCTCAGCTAGCACTCCGAGAGCAGTAAAAGGGGATTCAACTTCCACCTGGAGGATTTGGGCGTTGCCTAACTGGTCAAAAATGCCCTGGACTTGTAGCCAAACATGGGCTGTCAGATACAATGCAGGAGTGAAAAACCACATCAGCCCCAGGAAAGCATCCTGACATTTATGAGCCCTGATTAGCCAAGCCACAGGTTTGCCACCAGCCCATTAAAAAGGACAACTCTGCTAAGGACAGAGGGCATGGAGGGAGGGCAGCTTGTCTGTCAATCTTGTATTTGCACAAGAACCACTTACAAAACAAATAAACAAACAAACAAATAACTAACAGGGGGTGAGGAAGGATGCCATGGCATGCAATTACAATGACACCCTCCAACTCCAAACAGTTTTGTGGACACGGGGTCATTCATTATAAGGCAGTTTCCCATCCTTGTGAAAGGTATTCTTAAGTAGGAGCTGATAGTACTCTGGACTTGAAACTCCTTAGCACCCATCAAGTTCTGTTCCCATGATATTGATGAGGGGCTGAGAAAGAGCAAGTATCATTAGCTCCATTTCACAGATTTTCTTATCATCTCTATTTTCTAGAAACTGGAGTATGGAGAGTGAAATCACACCTGTTGGCAGAGCCCAAAGTAGGTCCCAAAGAGAGCCATCCCGAGTCCCTGTGCCCACTTGTCTCCATGGTGATGGCCTCTTTGTAAAATGTGTCCTTCGAGGCCTGCTGCCCAGAGCATGGTCCCTGGATCGGCAGGTCTGGAACCCTGGGAAGTGAGGTAAAAATGTAGGATTTCAGGCCTCATCTCTCATCTAGCGAACTGGAACCTGCTTTTGAACAAGGTATTCAGCACATCTGTATGAATATCAAAGCTTGAGCAATTCCCCAGAAAGCTCACCGCA